>NC_143515.1:64331122-64675622 GCF_031878675.1 Megascapheus bottae
AGGAAGCTTTTAGTACTTCCTGTTACTAGATAAGGTTTAGATTCCTTTGTCTAAAATATAAAACCCTCTCTAAACTTTCCAAGGTATGTTTTTTTTAATTACTTATCTTCAGGCAGGAGCCATTTGATCAACTGTTCCATAGGCAGATGTCCACATGTATCCTACATGGCTATTTTGCTATGTACAAATGTCCACATACATTGTATTGTGGGATCACTTTGCCTTTGCGCATAATGTTTACTTTGTTGGCAATGTGACTTCCTTCCAAGTGCCAGCCCTGGACTTCTTAACATTTACCATATTATTTGTCATTTTCAATGTGTATTTCAATCCACCTTTAACACCTAAGAAAGCTGTATCACTTCTCCTTCAGAAAGGATTTTTCTCACTTTGCCTTTCCTCTCCATCATTTGACTTCTTTCTCTCTCTTTTTTTTGGCTACTTTCAATGAGGTATTATTCCTGAAGTTTAAATCCCTAATAAATTGTGAGTTCCAAGAGGAAAGAAAAAGGTTGAAAATGATCTCACCTAGTATGATATTTTGATTTATACTAAGTAGATGCTGGATAAAGGTTAGTTGAGTGAATGACTAAATGAATGTTGCTCAAAGAAACTCCTGAAGAGAGTAGGCAAATCCAGGTAAAAGGAGAAAGATGAACAGCAATTTGGAAATTACCCATAATTGGCTGATGGGAGAAATTATAATCCTTTCCATTGCTATTGTTGTTGCTTGTTTTGTTTGCCTGTATATTTTCTTCAGATGAAAGATCCAAGCTTGAACCCAGAATGAGAAGGACCTCAGAAATAGAAAGGGAGACTAGACAAAACATTTAATGCCCCTCAGTGAAAATTTACAATTTATACAAGCCCCTAAGGATTTAGAGTCAACCTTTGATTATCTAGAGTTTGTATATTTTAAAGAAATATGCTTGAGATTTTAATACTTCTCCTTTTTTTGTATCCCAGTAAAGGCAAGAGCCAGCAAAATTCAGGACTTGATTTACCTTTGCTGATTCAGCTTCTTTTCTCTTCACTTATTTATGGCTGCAAAGAGAGGCACTGTGTCCTTGTTGATAAAGGACAACCAAATTATATTCTAGGCTCAGACAGCAAGATGCTGTGAGTCAAATGGAAAGTTGGGTTTTCTTCCCAACTGCTGTTTCCCTGAAGCCACAGGAAATTGGAATCACTTCCAAAAGTTAAGAGTACTAGAGCATGACTTTCAAACTGTAGTGTGCATTCAAAATTCCCAAGAGTGCTGTTGTAAAAGTAGATTCTGATTCAGCAGATTTGGGAGTGAGACTTCGCAAGTAAAACTCACTCCCAGGTAGACTGCACTGAGCAGGAGTGGTTCTTAAACTTTTGAAGACAGAAGGAAGGAACTTATAGGATTCATCCAAGCCAGAAGATTCGATGACCATCAGAATCACCCAGGTGATCATAAGAATCTTTTGGGATCAAGGTACAATGCACCTTACCGTTCACCTTCTGAGAGTAAGAAATTCTTGTCTGACTCTGCTGTTCACCTGGCTTCGGGAATTACAGCCTTCTAATCCTCAACTAAGGAATGGAAAAACTGAGGCTCAGAGATCATCTCAGTTCTGTGAGGGAAGCTCCTGTAACATGAGGGAAGGTTTCCCTGAAAGAATAGTCCCTGTACATTTTGCTACCCGGAGTGATTTTCCCTCTTTTAAACCACAGAAATAGCTGGGTCCTGTCTATAATTTATTTCTTAAAAGCCGCTAGTACAGGAAACCAATTTTTTTCTGCCTCTTTTAGAATGATAAATACTTTGGATTATTTTAGTTTCATCCTAATGGTAGGGGGTGGTGGTGGCTGTGGTAAGGAATGGCTATTAAGTAATTATGTTATTCAAACACATCATTATTATTATTACCAAGATGAGTGGACTCGTTATAATTGAACAATAAAAGCATGAATGACTTTGCATTGTTATTAGTGTCTGTCTCACGGCCCCTTCCCTTTCCCAGGGGCTATTGCGTTCAGCAAACATGATTCACAATGTACTGTACTTGCAGTGCTAAACTTCCAGGCTATTGAGTTGGTTTTCAGAATCTGGCATAGACATCTTTTCCTTCCTGGTATACTGATCTGTGGTTCATTCAAGATCTTTGTACTGAAATAACCTCATCCTAGGAAGATTTTGGTCTTCTTGACTCCACTTGATTGCTCTCCTCCACCCCCTTACCCCATCCTAGCAATTCACAATTATCAGAACTGTGAACAGGTATTGTGACTGGCTTGGTAGAAATCTTTTCATAGCTCCCAATTTCTTTTGTTTTGGGTAAGGCTTCCCAATTCTTGAAATAAGCTGTGTCAATTCCATTCCTACCTTCAGATATTCTTTCTCTTCTTGCCATATTGCTTTCAATTTCTGGAATGTTCTAACATCTCTCTCACCTAGAGGATTTAAACATGCTCTTCTTCCTGTTTAGGGCTGCATCCTCTCACTCTTCAAATCTCAGCTTCAACTTCTATTTTTCAGGGAGCCTTCCTTCACCTCTAGAATAATTCAAGACTCCTTATCAATCCTGTTCTATAATAACAACTTGGACTTTTCCATGGGTGATGATCTCCACCAATGAGTACCTTCTTAATAGCTTTCTTCCTTCATAATGTTAAGCCCAAAAATGTGACTATCTTTTCTAAATGAATTCCTCATTGTCCAACACTTACATGGAATACAGGAGATCTTTGGGGGTGGGGAGGATATTAAGGTTCCTCCAGGTACCTGAGCAGATACTAAGAAAAGCATGGATAGAAGAGGAAACTAGAGCCCTGAGCTTATCCTCCAGCCATCTAATTCTCATTCTCTTCCATAGCCATCTCTCTCTTCTACCCCTGTAAAGTATGTTTAAAAACTGTAAATTCCATTAAATTATTTTTCCACATAAATTGGACTTCCATCTCCAGATCATGGATCTCTATTTCCTAGGTCTACTAGGTAGGGTAAGCATGGATGGCTGCATGGGTCGTCTGTACAGATCCCAATACCACTCTTGTGCAGATTTGTTGTCTAGTGTTAGCCCCAGATTCCATGTTCCCATGTGTAGAGACACCTAGCACATCTCTTCTCTAGATAGAAATGTCAGGAAGAGCTTAACTTCCCTCAGAAATGTATTTTCTTATGCTCACTAAATAAACCACAATTTTCTCCTCTAGAAAGCTCAGGGTCACATTCTCACCTCAAATTGTTTTTTTATCCATCAACGCCTATGTCTCACACATCTGGCAATATAACTCTGCCCTGGTCTTGATTTTTCTGTGCTAAATATATTTCCTCTGGTCTTGGTTTACTAAATTATTTATAGCTTTCTATTTTAGAGTACGAGGTCTTGTACGCATCCACAGATCCTTAGTGAAATGTAGCAGGGAGATATGTGAAAGAATACAAAATCATAAGACTGAGATACTTCTCTTTAAAGTATGAAAGTTTCTTTTCTATAGTTGGTTGTGGCAGGAGTAAGGAATACAGAGAGAGCTACTGGCAACAGTGTTGCTCCTTATGTGAGCACATCCTGGGTTTCTAGCCTGGAACTCATATATTGAAGGGACTTCTCTCTTCCCTTCTCTTCTCTTCCCTCCCCTCCCCTCCCCTTAACCCTCCCCCCCCCTCTTTTGAAACTGGACAGTTCCACACCTGTATTGTGGTATTGTTGACAGGTGTGGTAAAATGATACAGAACTATAAAATACTTATTTGCATCAATTCAAAAGGACACTTTTTTACCAACTGCAATAATTTCACATTCCTTTCTTTTTAAAAATGTATAATCAGGGTGATGCATAGAGAGATTACAATTGCGTTCATAAGGTAGTGAGCACATTATTTCTTGAACATTGTTAGTCCTTCCCATGTTTTTCTCCAACTTTTCCTTCTCCCACCCCCTATCAAGTTATAAAGTTCATTTCTAGTGAACTATCTTTCTGTTACACTGGTTCATCCTGTGTCCGTTGTCTCATCATCTTATTTTTCCCCTTCTTTTATTTTTGTTCCTTTTTTATTTTATTGTTGGGGTGATATACGGAGGAGTTACAGTTACATTCATCAGGTAGTGGGTATACTATTTCTTGAACATTGTTACCCCTTCTCATGTTTCTCACTGGTTTCCCCTTCTTGAAGGAACTTTTCTTCCTCATCCTTGACTGAAGCAAGTCACTTCCTCAAGTGACCCAGAAGTAGGAATGATTCTGAAGTCCGATGCTTGTATTGGAGAGTGGCTGAAACAATGAAACTCAGTTATCTGTCCTGCTGAAATAATCCATGAAAGCTAGAATTCTATTGGCATGTGATCTTTTGTTATAATAAGGTCAGAACGAGAGAATTTTCAGCAGTCCCAAGCTGTCACTTCAGATATTTTCAGCTCCCTTTAAGCAACTACAGAAAGACTATTTGCTTTCAGAAGCTAGTGTTCATTTCTAGATCTATGGAAAACAGGGGAGACCGGGGGGTCCCCACACATTCATGTGCCTGAAGGTAGGTATATGCATAGTTGCTGGTTTGACCCCCAATAACTACCCTGTGAAGGAGATTTGTCTCTGACCTTAAACTGTGGGCTTAAGAAGACTCAAATGTGCTGTAGGTCACTTGTGAATGAGAGGCGAGGCAGGGTTGAATGAACTCTTTGGCCCAGTGGGGACACCCATGTGAGATCAGGGTCTATCAGTGGGGGCAATAACCAGGCTGTTTGGGATAAAGGGAAGCCATGTTCACTGGAAGCTAGAAGAGAACAGAAGGGCAAATAGAAGGGAAAGGACTCAGCCCCTGTCCTTATGGCAAGGCCCTATACCAGACCACGTCTACCTTCCTCCTCATTCCATCATCCTTGGCACAAGCATATCCAGACTTTTCTAGTCCTCCTCATTCTTGTCTCCACAAATGAAAACAGAGACCACTTGAGGGCAGAGCTACATGCCCACAGCACCAGTCTCCCTGTTCGATGGAGATGCTCTGATCAGTGTAAGTTGATACCAATGAAAGAACACCATATTCTGTGTTCTTTAGAGGCACAGTCTCATTTAAACTTCACAACAACCAGCATGATCGACATGATCTTTCCACATTCGAGGAAAAGCTGAGGCCTAGAGGTTTCCTTTTGTCAGGCTTCTAGAATGTGCCAGAGCCCCGGCTTCCTTCTTCTGTTTTCCACCATTACTGTGGTGCCAGCGATAGATAGCAGAGCTCTCTAAGTATTAAATTTGTGTTAACTAGGAGTCAATCAAGAATTAATTGTGTAGACCTTTATTAGGGTTCTGATTTGAACATTAGTACTCTCTGCTCACTTCTCTAACATACACATCGATTGCTTTTTGAAGTTTCTCTTGAAATTCCATATTGGATTTTATCCCCACTTTAAGTTTTAATAGCAACTGTCTATCTGTTAATTAAGCTTTCTATTTTGAATGAATCAGAGTCATGGGTGGTTGTAAAATAATATGAATATCATTTCGCTTTTATTCCATTTCCATCAATGATAACATCTTGAAAATTCCAAGTGTGGTATGGCGAGAGTATATTAACATTAACAGTTGATACGGAGAACACTGTCAGTACCACAAAAATGGGTCCCTATGGTCCTGTCACATTAACCCCCATATCTCTCCACCCTCCTTCCTTCCTTTCCCCCCAGAAACTAATAATTTGGTGTCCAGTTCTAGAAGTTTGTAATTTTGAGACTAGAATCCCCACAGAATAAAATCCTCTTGGGACTGACTTTTCTTTCACTATCAGTTCTCTGGAGATCCATTCCAGTTTTTCCGTGTACTATAACTAGATTCTTTCTATGGTATGATTGTGATATAGTCTGTTTAACCATGCACTTATTGAAGAACATCTGGATTCCCAGATTGGAGCTGTTATGAATAAAACGAAATATCTATGTACAGTGTGTGTGTGTGTGTGTGTGTGTGTGTGTGTGTGTGTATTCACTTTCATTTCTTTGGGGATATATTCCCTGCAGTATGATTACTCAATCCTACCATTAGTTGCATGTTTCATTTTATATGAACATCCACCTGTTTTCTAGAATGTCTGTGCCATTTTGCATCCCCACCAATCATGTGAACTGGGATGTAGCTTTTCTGAATCTTTTCCTCTTGGAGCATATAAGTTTTTAGCCTTAGTGGCTTTCTGAAAGCCATAGTGTCAGGTTCCATCAGTTCTTAGTTGCATGAATCCTGTGTGGATCACTTTGCTCCATCTCTCATGGCTACTTAGGGCCAATTCCCACTGCCAGCCTCTAAGGCTTACAATGATCAAATGGGATACACAAGGGAAACTTAATTATGTGGATACATACTTGTTATGTGGAAATGGGGACTTGATTTGCATTATTGAAGAAAAAGGTATGCATATTAGAGAAGAGGAAACTGAGGCAGATTAAGTGGGATGGAGCTAGATGGTACAGGGCAGTGAGGGCAACGTTGCAGGACTAAATCATGATTCCGACTGATGGTGAATGGGGAAGCTCCGTGCGTGTCTGTTTTACAGTTTTCAGAAAACCTTCACATCCATTTGCATTGATGTACAGTCCTTTGAATTACATGGGACAGTTAGTGTTGTTGTTTATTTTTTTTTAGTTTCCGAGTTTTACAGCAGTGAAGCTGAGCGGTTTAGCTATGGTTTCTACTTAGTAAGTAGCAGAGCTGGGATTTCTAACCCCTGTTCTGTCCTTGTCCCCAGGACCTTCCACCTGCTATTGGAATGCACACTCCAGGTAGATAAGATGAGGAATTTAAGTGCCAGTTTATGTTCATAGATGCACATGAATGAGTGCAGACAGAAGAGGGGCTTCCTCCATGACACCGAGGTTACTCTGACTACTGTGGACTGTTTTGAATCTAAGCATAGATCCTCCCTAATGTGATGATAAAAATCCAAATTTCTTTCCTTTGTCTCATGATATCACACTCATCATGAAATATAGCCTAGAGCCAAAGTCATCACTTGTTGAATAATGTATGTTAAAGAAGAATTTTCTCAAGTGAATCTCAATGAGAAAAATCTGTGACATGGCGAATGCAAAATGTCTTCTTAATTTGTGTGTGTGTGTGTGTGTGTGTGTGTGTGTGTGTGTGTGTGTGTGTGTGTGCCTGGTCTGTGGGCTTGAACTCCGGGCCTGGCTCTGAGCCTTAGCTTTTTCCACTCAAGGCTGGCCTTGTATCACTTGAGCCACAGCTCTACTTCTGGATTTTTGCTGGTGAACTGAAGATATGAGACTCATAAATTTTCCTGCCCAGGCTGGCTTTGAACCTCAGTTCTCATATCTAACCTCTTGAGCAGCTAGAATTATAGGCATGAGCCATTGGTGCCTGGTTTTCTTTTCTAAATCTTAAAGCTCCATATAAAATTTGAAGAGTTTAACATGTACTTACATTCTTGCTAATTTTGTACATACTTATTTAGTATACTTTCACCTTAATCATTTTATCTGTATTTTATTTTTTCTGTACCTGTAAATTAACTCTTATTTGAAGGTCTTATACATTTGTAGTTAAAGGTTTGTGTGTTATACAAGTCATACCTAAATGTATCTGCCTTTAGAAGGATTAGCCATGGGTTCTGATTATTGGCGACTGATATGATGCTGAGCTTTGTAGGGTTCATGCATAAAGGGAAGTGGATGTCAGCAACTAAAGGTCATGCCCAAGTTCCTCAAATGTATAAGTAACCAAAATCTAAAACATATCCCATGACGATTCCACTATGTATTTCCTGTGAAACTCGAACCCTTTGTTCACACAGCAAAATACTCATCTAGAGGGACAACTTATACCTCATGGTTTAGATCACTTTGCAGTGAAACCTGTAAGAACAATTGTGTGTGTGTGTGTGTGTGTGTGTGTGTGTGTGTGTGTGTGTGTGTGTGTGTGTCTATGCTGGTCCTGGGGCTTGAACTAAGGCCTGGGCGCTGTCTCTGAGTATTTTTGCTCAAGGATCACTCTCTATCACTTGAACCATAGCTTCACTTCTAGCTTATTTGGAGATAAGAGTCTCTTGGGTAGGCTGGCTTCAAATCACAATCCTCAGATCTCAGCCTCCTGAGTAGCTAATATTTTTAAAATTATATTAAAATTGTAGATATCTTACAGATTCCAGATCTTAATAACCATCAACGTTGCTTTTATGTTTTATTTGGTTCCACAACTTAAAAATGTTTTTATTATTTTTAAGTAGTTATGCAAAGGGAGTTGCTATTCACCAAAGCAATTTATGAACACTGCGTCTTGACCAACACCACCCCTTTCGACATTCTCACCCACCCCTCCCAATCCAACCTTTCCCTTACTTTTTTTTAACTTTGTAAGATATAAATTAAACTTTTTACTGTATTCTCTCCCTTCTTTATTCATTTGCTTCCCCACTTTCATTGAAAGGATAACATCTGTAAAGTAGTTTAGGTGTTGAAACTTCTCCCTAGGCTCCTATATAATTCCCTGGTGCTTTGGGTTAGAAACCCTGTAGTTAGATTTAATATCACTCGTGGGGGAAGGGTGAAGGGGGAGAGGTATGAAATAAAATTCCTTATCTACAATGGCTTTATGAATACCAGAAAATGCTGAAGGTGACCTTTTAGCAATTTCTTTGCTCTTTTGCATTGCAAGGAGTAACCTTTATTTTCCATCAGAAGCCAGACGAGGAAGAATACCCATAATTCTCTTTGGTACCTCTCTGTGTATCCATGTTTTCCAGTCAAGCGTCTGCCTCACCCTCTTCCACATTAGTTCTCAACAATATAAGGCCCAGGTCATTATTGTTCAACCAAAGTTCTGTCAAGACTGAGTGAGCTTGAGGTACCTGAACAAGATAACACACATGAACTACCTAAAACAACAACAACAATATTTTGCTATTCATTACTAGAAGATTTGGTGGGAAATAGGATTATAATTGTTAGATGACTATCCTAATTCCTCTAAGATATGCTCATTATGTGACACGTCTGGGGCATATGGCACCCTCTACAGAATGAGCATGGTTAAAATCATGAAGGTGGAACTGGGCCCTGGTGGCTCACACATGTAGTCATACCTTCTAAGGAGGCTGAGATCTGAGCTTTGCGTTTTGAAGGCAGCCTTGGCAGGAAATTCCATGAGAGTTTAGATCCAATTAACTATCAAATAGCCAAAAGTGGAGGTAGAGGTCAAGTAGTAGAGCATTAGTGTTGTAATCAGAAACTTCTTTGTTAAATGACAACTTCTTTCTCCAGCTACTTAAAGATAACGAAACATAAATAATGAGGAAACATAAATAATGACTTTTTTCCCACAAAGCTCAGGGACAGTATCCAGGCTTCATGTTCATATCCAAGGACTAGCACAAAGAAAATAAAACAAACAAACAAAAACAAGCAAAGCATAACAAACAAACAAGCAAAAATAAGAAGCAAAATAAGAATGAGAACAGTAGCCACATAGAAGGTAGATGGTATTGATCCAGGTCTTAGGTCTTGTATGTAACAAGCCTAGCAGAGTACCTGCCTGGCCACCCAGTAATGTGAAATATTATTGTTGCTGTGTTGAAAGACAGACAATGGTTAGTAAGTCAGCAGCAAATGCTTGGGACGGTGGTTTCTTGGCAGCTGTGCTTAATATAGTAGAAAAAATTATGAGAACAATTTAACATCACTCTTTCTAAGACTCTCTTATAAACCTTAGCTTTGGATGATCCAGAAGGAAACCCTGAGTACTTTGTGAGAAAAATTCTATATTCTTGTTCAAGAAAGATATCAGCAAAACAGTTGCAGGCCGTTTTATATCTATGTGTACTCTTATAGGTTTGCCTGAAGAAACACCTGTGGTTTGAAAACAATTTCTCCCCTGGTGACTTTCTTTCCTTAATGTCTCAAGCTATCTGGTGTTGATATACAGAGTTACTTTGTACAGTATGACCAAGGTTTAAATATTTATTATGACAAATGATTTTAATCAGAGGGAGTTGGTGACAGTCCTGTGGTTTGGCTTTGAGCACTGGGTTTTTGTAGCACTCAGACACATGTGCAAAGGAAGAAATCCTTCAGGTTTCCAAGACTAGAGCTGACTCCATGCTTTGGATTGTGCAGTGGGGGCCTTCTTCTCAGGGCACCTGGCATCCAGTCACAGGAAGCGAGTGGGGTTCTAGCAGTCTGAGATGCCATTTTTATGTAGGTTTCTCATATCCTCTCTGTAATACAAAGATTATCTGTACCTCTGCAAAGGGAGAAATCGTCTTGAAAAATATGAAATCTGTACTTTGTAATTCTCTTCATTGAGGTTGTTTCTAAACAGGTGTTTTTGGTTTTGTTTTTTTGGAATAGCTCCTCCTTTCACACCTAATTGGCTTTAAACTTATTTAAACTTATTTCTTGTTTGGAGAGATTTCGTTTGTTTTCTTGCAGTGCTGGGAATCAAACTCAGGGCCTTTTATGTGCCAAACATCTTCTACCCTTGAGTTATATTGCTATCCCACTGCAACAGTTTTTGTAATGTTGTTTCTGCTGGCCATTTATTTTTGTGCTTGGACTGAGTTTAAAATTATGCAAAAGTTGGTCATCAACACTGTGAGACAGTCTAGTCCTTTGAAAGTGTGATGTCTTTTTTTGATTTGTGTCCAGAGTGGAGCTTAAAATTAGGGCTTCAAGCTCTTATTTCACTTTTTTGAATAAGGCTAGTGTTCTACCACTTGAGCCTTATGTCCATGTCCAGTGTCCTGCTAGTTAATTGGGGGTTGAGTCTCCGGATCTGAAGCCACCAGCTTTGAATCCTGATCTCAGCCTCCTAAGTAGCTAGTATTACAGACCTGAGCCAATGGCTCCTGGCTAAAGATTGAGCTTTAATTATTAAGGTAGACAGACATAGTCTCTGACTCAGTTATTTAAAGTAGAATTGCACTAAGTTAAAAAACAAAACCATACAATGTCAATATCTTTAGAGTATTTTCTATGCAGTAATAAAGGAGTGCAAGCCAGGTGCCGGTGGCTCATGTTCGTAACCCTAGCTATTCAGGAGGCTGAGATCTGAAGATCATGGCTCAAAGCCAGCCCAGGCACCAAAATCCATGAGACTCTTATCTCCAATTGACCACCAGAAAACGGAAAGGGCCCCTGTGGCTCAAGGGGTAGGATGGTAGAATTGAGCTGAAGAGCTCAGGGACAGCACCTAGAACCAGAGTTCAAGTCCCAAGACTGACAGTAAATAAATAAATAAATAAATGTATGTGTGCAGTATAATACTTGTGAAATGGCACAATTAATTCTTAGAATACACTTTTCTATATGGTTCCTCTAGCTTGTAAGCTTGGCTGAAATGCTGGAGCAATCTCCTACTAGTGGTAACTGTTTATATGCTAAAGTCCCCAACGAGTCAAGGAAAAAAATTGCACTAAAATAAAAATTAGCTATATGGCATGTGTTAATGGAAAAATACATGTGATTCATCCTGAATGTGCTAAGATTACATAGAAAATTTGTAAATTTTACTTGTGGTTTTGTGGGAGGATTTAATGCTCAGAGATTGCATGTTGACAAAGGTAAAATGCTTGCAGTGAATCATAAGAGATCTAAATGGTACTTTTATTGTATTTTGGGGTCTCAAGGAAACATATCTGTGAAATCATAATGGAAAAAAGGAAAAAGAAAGTAGCTTAATACATGCTTTCTAACTTTATATACAGCTGTTTAGAGACCATGTAAAATGCAAAAAGTAAGATTAAGCTTTATTGAATTCACCTATTCATCATCTCAAGAATTCTTAAACTGAGCCTAGTTGATTTCTCAACTGACAACTGAAAGCAAATTAATGATAGTCCCAAGGCCAAATCAAGATGTGATATTGCGTAGTATAGTTGCATAGTGTATGTGATTCCTTCCTCCCCTTTCTAGCACTTTCCTTTAATTTGAGCCTTTTGCGGTGCCCTCAAAAATGGAGCACGCTACACTTTTCTCTCTTTAAACACACAAGATCTCTTTTTTTGCTTAAATGATAATGAGTACATTACTTTCTGCCACCTGACAGAAAGATGAATTGTTTAATACTTATTATGCAGTCATCTACTTAAACCCCCAGAATACAGTTCCATTCATATCTGATTCATAGAACTTGAAGGATATATCACTCTACCTCCTTCTCTACTTTCAAAGGTCCTGGGACATCTTCCTGTTGTAACAAATGAAACATGACTCACCCCTCCTCTTTCTGTCCTCCCATTTGGGTCTCAGCACTAAAGCAGCTAGGAATACATGTACAAGAAATTTAAGACTTAAGTTGGATGGATCACAGCTTCTCAATTCCCTGGCCTGTTACTATTCATACAACATAAATACAATAATCATCTTCATCTGCTAAATTAGTGAGTGGAAATGGGCTACGAGTCACCTAATGCAACCATTTGCAGATCCTCATCATAGTTTGAGGGAGAGGGAGTGATGAGCCAGCAAACAGCCCTGCCTTTTTGAATGTGTGACATGATGGTGTTTGTCCTCTCTAGATACTCTGCTGAGGGAAGCTGGGGCTGGAGAAGAGAGGTGATTTTCTGTTAGAATTGGGCAAGAGAGAAATCTTTGACAAACCAGGACTATAGTGTTCTGTAAATACCACTATCTGTTTTCTAGAGAGCGTCTTGCTGAGCCACGGAGTTCTGGTCACACTTTGGCATTAATCCTTCAGGCATGATTAACCTGACATTGGTACCTTTCTCTTCTGGAAACTGTAGCCAGGCTGCTGGGAACCATGTGTAGTGATGATGGGCCGATATCTGGGGTACAGAGGGTCCCCCAGTGCTGGGATGTTTGGCAGTTGGGGAAAGATGAGGTTTGGCTGTCCATTCATACTCTCTGCAGAGATGGTGGGCTATGTCATTGTTACTATGGAGAGAATAAAAGATGGACTGTCTCAGCCTGCTTCTGAGGCTTACAACCAAATACCATAGACAGGGGCTTGAAGGACAGGCATTTATTTCTCTCCCTTTCCAGGCTGGAAAAGCCAAGGTCAAGGTGTTGCACATGACAATGTCTCTCCTGGCTCATAAATGACTACCTTCTCCTTGTGTTCCATTGTATATTCCAATCCACTCCTCTTCTGATGAGGACACTAACTCCCCCTGGAGGCCCCTCCTCTTCTCCTCAACATAACTAAGCCATCTCCTAATGACCCCATCATACATTCACTGTAAACCACTTAGTGTCAGAAGTTCTGAGTCCTGGCCTGCTTCTCATTCACCTTGCATTGGTCACGTCCTCTGCTGAATATGTTTTCTTCTGTCTTGTTCTCTTGATAACCCCATGTATATTTTGGGGTTTGTTCTTATTTTTGTTTTGGTGTCATACTGGGTACTGGGGCTTACTCTTATTATTTTTTTTTTCGTGGGTCATGGGGCTTGAACTCAGTCTAGGCACTGTTCCTGAGCCCTTCAGCTCAAGGCTACCACCCTACCCTGCAGCCAAGCCCCACTTTCCATTTTCTAGATGTTAATTGAGGATAAGTGTCTCAGGTACTTTTGTGCCTGGGCTGGCTTTGAACCTTGATCCTCAGATCTCAGCCTCCTGAGTAGCTAGAATTATAGGCTTGAGCCACTGTTCCTGGCTTACTTTTTTGTTTTAGGCTGGCTCTCTACCACTAGAGTCACATCTCCACTTTCAGCTTTTTGGTGGTTCATTGGAGGTAAGAGTTTCATGGACTTTTCTGCCTGGCTGGCTTTGTACCACATTCCTCAGATCTCAGCCTTCTGACTAGCTAGGATGCAAGCATGAGCTACTAATACTAGCTATTAAACCCACATTTTAAGATGCAACATTTTTTTTGGTTGGGGGGGGGGACAGGTGTCAGTCATGGGGCTTGAACTCTGGGCCTGGGCACTGTCCCTGAGCTTTTCAGCTCAAGACTACCACTCTACCACTTGAGCCACAGTGCCACTTACAGTTGCCTAATGGTTAACTGGACATTAGAGTCTCAGGGACTTTTGTGCCTGGACTGGCTTTGAACTACAATCCTCAGATCTCAGCTTCCTGAGTGGCTAGGATTACTGCCATGAGCCACTGGAGTCTGGCTTTAAGATGCAGCTTTGCGGGTCCTTATCCCAAATCCCCTGGCCTTGCCAGCACACCTTGGCAATGGCACTGGAGGCTTCAGTACCTGATCCTGCTAGGAGAGGGGGAGGACGAGTGGAGACTCAGTGCCCTCCAGGTACAGAGCTAGATCAGGCCAGGCCCCCAGCAGCAGCCCCAGAGCAGAATGCTGGATGAGGGGGTGAGGGCAGTGAGCTTGGGAGGACACCCTGGGAGCAAGTAGTTCACACCTTTCCTTTGCCACTTACAAGCTTGTTTGTGACTCTGAATGTGAGCCTCCCAGTGTTCTGATCTGTGAAACTGAAGTAATTATAATTGCTTCTTTTCAGTGCTATTGAGAGACTCCAGTTAAACACCTGTAGGCAGAGGAAGCGCTTATAAATGGTAAAATATTACTTATTGCAAACTGTTTGAAAGGTATTCAGGAATACAGATATAGGTATATATACATGTGTTTGTGCACATGCGTATGTGTTGTGTGCATATGTGCATACACAAATGCCCATATACACATAGATAATCATATCTACACGTGTGTGGATATTCCTTCCTTTTTCTACTCCTAGGTTTTAAAGTTAAAGAGAAATACTTTGAAACCTGAACTAGATAGTCCCTTCTTTAGCTATGTGATCTTTAACTATTCATCATCTCATTTATAAAATCAAGCAAATAAACACAGGCAGGCTGGTGAAGGTAAAATAAAACAAAACATAACCTATCTAAGAAGAGGTAAGCACCTACTTTAAAAACAGTGACAACTGCTTGGCACCGTGTCTAGTGTGTAACAGCAAACCTTATGTTCCAACAGGTCTCTCCACAGCCCCCCCCCCACACCCAATGTTTTCCTCTGCCTCCCTTCTTCTCATCCCCCATCTGTGGATCCCTGCATGGCTCACAGGAATCACCCATGCCTTCCATTATCGTTTATCTTTTCCCCTAGTGTTCATCTTACCCTCCCAGCTAGCTTGTAAGCCATCCACCGGGCACCAGGCTTTGCCCATGGTGAAGATTCTCCCTGTACATGTCATTTTAGTGAATATCCTCACTCCTGTGGCTGTGAGAGGGGGCTGAGATCCAATAGAGAGGAAAGGAGATCTTCACCTTAGATGTACCATTGCTTTACTGTTGTCCACTATCGCCTCTGCTCACAGAAATAGCTCTTACAGATGGGTGTTCTGCCATTCTTTCCACTGGTCATAAGTCACAGCAGCAGCTGGGAGAGGAGCTTTTCCCCCACTGCCTGCCTCCCTCACACACCGCAGGATTTCAGCCACTCATCCTCAGGTGTTCCTGCGCTAACTCCCCGTTGGTAGCACAGAAACCACTTTGGAGGGAGAGCTGGAGGAACTCAGCATGGTGGGTTCTGCTTTTGGAAAAGACTTGTACCAGAGAAACTCAGCGAACCCCTCCTCTGGCACCTCAAGAAGGGACAGCCTTGTTCTCCTCTAAGAGCACTCCCAAGGAGGAGGAGGGGAGTCTTCCCATCCAGCCCAAAGGAGGCTGGTCTCCTAGTGCAGGAAGACTCAGAGCCACCTGTCTTTCCCAACTTGTCTTCCTCAAGCTCTCCACCCACCCTGCAGCCATCATCATGTATACACTGAAAGGGCAGACACGTGGTTTGACAAAGGTGTTTTTGGTTGTTGTTGATGTTTTCCCCCCCGCTCACCAGTGAATGGATGTCTTTCTATGAAGAGTCTTGTAGGATATAAACATCAAATCCCATATGCTACACCTTACCGCAAATATGCTTTATTGAAAAGGAGAAATGACATGATCAGAAATACAAGTTTAGCTTTGTGTGTCTGGGTGGGCAGTAGGGTAACTGGGCATTTAAGCATTTTCTTTGAAGGCAGTTCCAGAATATTTAAACCAACAGCTGTCCTAAACATGTTTTGCAGGGAGATATTTGAAGAGTGATTTGGTATCATTATTAGTATTTTTTAATTAAAACATTCTTCTGTTATAAAGGTAGTATAAACCCATAATAGCAGGTTTTTAGATATGTAAAAAGAAATTCACTCTAGTTTTACGACCTTAAAGAGCAATAACATTTGTTTCCGGTTTGTTCTAAATTTTTAGATGGATGTTGGATATAGTGTTTTGTGTTTGAATAGAGGCTGTGTCAGTTACTAGCTCTGTAATTTAGGCTGATGTCTTATTCAGCCTCTCTGTGCTTCTGCGCCTATCATCTATAAAATGAAGACATTAATTGTTGATGACTAATGTAATCTAAAATAGGTTGGGTGGTCATGCTGATACACAAATGCAGTCCCAACGATGTGTATTGCCAAAACAAGAGAATCACTTGAGTTCAAGACCAGGCTGAGTAATATACCATATGACTGCCCCACATCTAAAAAAATTACTTTAAAGGGTTAATAGGATAATACAAATAGAGCACAACTTAATATATGTAAACTATTGAATGAGCCTTCATATATATTATTTTTTCAGTGTAATTATTCTATACATTTATTTTATATCATTTTAGAATAATGTTCTATCATAATGCTTTTCTATATCTAGCATAATGTTTAAAACTAAGATTTTAGTGATTATTTAACATTGTATCAGATTAAATTTTGTCATTCCTCTGTTCTTGGACATCTCAGTTCAGTTCTGGGTATTTGTATTTTAAACAGCACTGCCATGCATACCACAGTAAAAGTCATTTTGGTCACATTTTGTATTATTTCCATAGGATGGACTCTCCGGAGAAGGGTGCAGAGTGAGAGGATACAAACTTGCTGTTGGTCAGCTTACATCTTGCCAGATGGCTTTCCAAGGGCGTCAAATCAATTGTGATTTCAACTGTCTCACCTGAACTGAGTTCTCTTGGTTTTGTTGTTGTTTGTAAGTTCTGGGTCTTGAACTTAGTGTCTAGGTGCTGTCCCTGGGATATTTTTGCTCAAGCTGTTACTGTACCACTTGAGCCATAGCACCACTTCTACATTTTTGGTTATCATGGCCTTTTTTTTTTCTGGCTTCAAAATACAATCCTCAGATCTCTGCCTCCTGAGAAGGTAGAACTACAGGTATAAGCCACCACCAGCTCCCAGCTGTTTTAATTTTTTTAGTCTGCAAGTTTAACAGAAAAGAAAAAATGGGTATGTTTACAAGAAGAAGTCTGACTCCTCCAAGAAGTTTGAGTTTGGTCTTGGATGAAGGTCAAAAGGTTGAAGGAGGATGGGGACTCATTCCTCAGCAAGGGGACAGGGTAGACAGAGGTGCAGATAGATTTAAAGAAGAAAAGCTGGGCACGGTGGCACACGCCTGTAATCCTAGTTACTCAGAATGCTGAGATCTGAGGATCAAGGTTCAAAGCCAGCCCCGGTACGAAAGGACCAGAAACTCTTACCTCCAATTAACCTCTAGAAAACGGGAAGTTGGGCTTGGCTGCAGAGTAGGGTGGTAGCCTTGAGCTGAAAAGCTCAGGGACAGCACCCACCCAGGCCAAGTTCAAGTCCAATGACCCATAAAAAAGAAAAAAAAAAACGAGACTGGACACTGGTGGTTCACTCCTGTAATCCTAACTACTCAGACTGTTGAGATCTGAGGATCCTGGCCTAAAGCCAGCCCTGGCACAGAACTTGTGACAACCATATCTACAAGTAATAGGCAAAAATTAAGAAGAGGAGAGTTAGCTTGGTGGTAGAGAACCTTCTTGGACTGAAAAAGCCATGCAAGTGTGCAAAGCCCTGAGTTCAAGCCCCAGTACCAGCACACACAACAAGATACACAAAAATACATTTTTAATGGAGCTTGAACAAGGTTATGCAGAAAAGCAGGGTTCTTTTGAATGTAGAATCTTTAGAGGATGCTTTGGGTTTTGTTGTTTCTTTTTGTCGATACAGAGGTTCAAATACAGGGCTCAGCTTGTTTGCTCAACTGGCACTCTGTTTTGTATTTTCTTCTGGCTGGTCATTTTTTGCAGCTAAGTGTCTTGGGAGATTTTTCTGTGCAGGCTGAAATGTGCCTGCCTTCCTGATCTCAGCCTCCCTCTGAGTAGCTAGGATCACAAGCATGTACTTCTGGTGCCTAGTTTTGAGATTTTTGTTTGCATTTATGGAGAGGGAGGTTGTTTCCTTGTTTATTTATTTTTGTTTAAAAGCAAGATCGTGCCATGGAGCTTAGGTCGGCCTTGCATCCACAATCTTCCTGCGTTAGCCTTATGAGGACCATATTACAGGTGTGTACCATCCCACTGAGAAGTTGGCTGGTCTTGATAGCAAAGATCTGCCTCGTGGCAAGAGAGTTTGTGACTGCATATGAACTGGGTTGCAATGGGACATGTTTGAGTAATTTAGCCACGTGGACAGATTCCTAAAGTTCCTGTGGTCAGGCACTGGCATGTTACTAAATGAGGCTGGCTGTGTAGTGTATACCATGAGGGAGGCAACATGATTTTCAGGGTATGTCTTCCAGCTAACCCATCGGTCTTTTTTCCCTACCTCTACTTCTTCCTCTTCCCATCAGTGGTCTGGAGCCCTTTCCTACCCCATTTCTCTCTGAATATGCTTCAGACACCTTGGCAAAGGATGGTTGAGCCAGCGAGGTGCTGGTGGGTGATGAATGGGTCTATCCCTCACCTTTCCAGAAGTGATAGCTACTCTTCCAGCCCAGACAATCCCTAGTGCTGGGATTTGAGACGCACAAGTCTGGTCTGAAAAGGTTGAGAAGGGTAAAAAGTCTTGTCTTGGTCTCTCCTTCATCCAGCATGGTGGAGAATCGGTGAGCAAGTCAGCACTGGATATCAGCTTTTTGGTCATCCCACTGTTTCAAATAGGAGATTATCTCATTCGCTTCATTTCTTAGATGTTGTGAAGCACAATCCCAGAACAATGCTGCCTTTTCGGCAGCTGTTCCTAGAAGCTGCTAATGGTCAGTATCTGGGGGATGTGGACTTTTATAAATAGCTCACAATTCCCTAGTGTCAAATACATCTGCCTTTTTAGTCTTGATAGGGAAAAAGAAAAGATATTCTTGTCTTCCTTCTAGGTAGGGAAAAAAACATCATCTAGGCTAGTGCTTTCTTTTTTCACCTCAGGAAAATATTATAATTTCCTCCCAGCAGATTTCCTAGATCTTAAATATCAACTCAAACATTTATGCATGAAAAATTAGAAGCCATGAATGATGCATGGATTCTGGTGAGTCTGCTCATAAATCTCCCTTCTCTCCTTTGGAAAGCCCCAGGTTGGCAGCCAGAGCCTCATTTTCAACCCCTATTTCAAAGCCAACCGAGATAAAGTTTTCTATTTGTTTCTGACTTGCTCACCCTTTGTATATTCAACCCTCCCTTGTGGCAGATAAGTCTGCTATTATCTTGTCTGAGATATTGTTCTTTTACCTGACCAGATTATAGCACAATTGTCAGTTTGTTCTTTTATAATACTGCTTCACAGGGGATTTGCAAGGATTAATGAAACCATATTTGAAAGCCATTTTAAATTGATATGCACTAGTCATACTGAGGCCTGGGGTGGGGGGTTACTTTTGGAGCATTTATACTATACCTCCATGTGGGAAGTTTTAAATGCTTTGCAAACATTGGGATCAGTTTCAATTCGATGATGAAGGCATTGCCTCTTAGAGCTGGAAGTGGCCTTTGAGACTCTCTAGCAGTACCCTTAAATCAAGTAGTGAAGAGAAATCTGAGGCCAGAGAACTGAATTCACTTACCTAGTGGCATACTGCTAGATGGCAACAGAGATGTTTCTAGACTAAAGGTGTCTTGATGACTTGATCAGCTTTGCCCCTCCAACATGTGAGTTTTGGCAGCTGAACTCTGGAACTGTCAGATAATAATTTATTGTTCTTGTTGCTGAAGGATCCTCGATGCAGGATCCTTCTGCACAGAAGTCAAACAATTAAGACAAAGCCTTTTTAAACTCTTAATACTAATTATTATTTCTAGATGGTAAAGAGACTGATGTGGGGAGTAAGGGAATCACTGATCCAAAGCTGAACATCTGCAGGGAAGTCAGCTAATGACTCTAGACTGCTGGCTGTTTGTCTCACCTTCCCCAGAGAATCCCTCAGAATTGTTGGAGGGGGCTGGCTGTCCCTTGACATCCCTCCAAAGCCCTCATTGTGGGTATAGATCGTCCCAGGATCCCAGAGATCCAGGGCACTGCCTAGAATTCTCCACTTTCTCTGTTGTCACAAGGCAAATGAGGGAGGCCAGCAGCTCAGGGACTCTCAACGTGTCTTGTTAGGCAATCCAAGGGGAGATTCCACCTATGAGCAGATGAAAATATTTCATGAGTGCCCAAATCCGTTTTTATAAAGCACATCATTCTTAAAGGTAGGGTTTCTAACTGCAAAGCCTGTGTGAATTGTGTTGTTCTAGCTGCTGAATCGCTCAGCCCTGCTCTTTGCTTGGGTGTCAACCGTGACATGGAAGAGACTGTCTCAGTGGAATCAACAGACTAGCAGGAAGGGTAAAGGGAGTGAGGACTACAACACTCTCAGAAATGATGCTCGGGAGACTAGGACTAGAGGAATTGGAGGCGTGGCTGAGGAGGTAGGGCACCTGTCGATGAGTATAAAGCCAAGATAGCAAGTTCAAGTCCTGGCTTAAAAGAAAAAAAAAAGGTGAGAACTAAACTTTGAACTTGAGGATTCAAGAACTGAAGGAAGTTTGGAGAAACTGATACACTTAAACATCAGGAAAGAATCAATCCCCAGGAATATGTAAAACCTCCCAAAAGAGGTTTAGAGAGCCTAAGGTATTTGCCCAAGGTCACACAGACAGTAATACATTGAACCAGAACTGTGGGCGTCCAGCCCAGGGCTTTCCACTGTACATACATTAGCTGAACTTTAACCCCTTGTTTCCAGACTAAAATAGGCCTAGAGGTCAGTTAGCTTTCCTAAAACTTTTTTAAAATAGTTAACTCATCTCTAAAATATTCAACTCGTCTGTGCCAGTTATATATTTGTTTTCTTAATACATACCATATTCAAATGAATGGCCTAATTAATGTTCAAGGGATTTAGTACTAATTATCTTGCATCACATAGGGAGAAAGCACACAATTCCATTGTGCAGCAACTCCATACCAAGAGATGGCAGATCTTGGTGAGAGAATGAGGAACATGGAAAACATCTGAATCCTGAGAGGAGTTTGCGAACCTAACTAGGGGACAGGAGTTTTCTCTGGAGTAGAACACAGACTCTTTTCCTAGAAAAATAATGGCAATGAGTTCATGGACAGAGCCACACTGACAGAAAGTGATGCCCACTGACCTTGATTTTTCAACCAAACAGATGTATGACAAAATGATGACAACTTGAGGGGATGGCTGAGTTGTAGATTTTAAATTAAGTTTGTATTGTAGCTATTTGAAACTCAGCTTTGTTTGTCAAAGGGCAGAGGCCAGTTGTATCCAAAAAAATGTTTTTAAAGGAGCTAGACTTTGAACCTCAACTCTGGTTCTTAAAACACTACTCTAATTGCTTGTGGATTGGATTTTGAGGTTGACCTTTGAACAGAAACTTTGGTTTCCACTCCCTCAATAAAGGCTGATTAGATTGTTCAGAACTGGGCTAAATGTTAGTCAGAAACTAAGCAGCTTCTAAAGGTCTTGCTCAATCCCTCTTGGCAGGTCACCATATTGTCTCCCAAGGGAAGGCATTGAAGCGTATGCCAATGCAAGTGCTATAGCCCACTGTTCCTGTTTGACATTGAAGTATCTGCTGGGACTCACTACATCTATGCATGTTTCTTTTTATCTTTCTTTGTTTTATTTTCAGGATAAAGTATAGAGGGGTTACAGTTACATTTGTCAGGTAGTACATGCATTACTTCCCACACATTGATACCGCTTCTCATATTTTTGTCCCCATTTCCCTCCTCACACCCCCTCCCAATCATCTTGTTTTTCCCTCTTCTATGCATGTTTCTTTAGCTCATCTAGGATACCTGGAAGAAGAGTCATCATGTGACTGCAAGCGTGCCATCTTTTGAATCAGAAATAAGTTAGGCAGATCCCATCTTGAACCCTGAAGAGAGGCTCAGTGGTAATCATTGGCATGAACTCAACTCCAAGTAGAACAGTAAAAATGGTGATTAATAGACAAGGGACACAGTGAATAATGAAAGGAAGAACAACTTTTGCTAAGCTGTCTTTACAGAATTCTCACTAAAACTGAGCTGGGTAATCCAAAGACAGGACAGGGACCATTGTCAAGAAGGAATCTGAGTAAAGTGTGGTCCCAAAGAAAGCCTTAGTAAATAGTGTGTGCCAACTAAGTACCTAACACTGAACTATACCCACTGAAATCAAATCCTCTCTCTCTCTCTCTCTCTCTCTCTCTCTCTCTCTCTCTCTCTCTCTCTCTCTCTCTCTCTCTCTCTCTCTCTTTTTCACTTTCACTTTCTCACTCTGTCCCTCTCTCATGCTCTTTATGCCAGTCCTGGGGCTTGAACTCAGGATCTCAGCAATGTCCTTGAGCTTTCTCAAGGCTAGCCACAACACCACTTCTGGACTTTCCTGTGTATGTGGTACAAGGGAGTCAAATCTAGGACTTCCTGCATGCTAGACAAGCTCTCTACTACTAGGCCACACTCTTGGCTCCATCACTATCTTTTATGGGCTTCTTTCAGTGACATAAAAGAGGAGTCTAAGGTTTGTCCCTTTCTCAGGTTATCCCATCAAGCAGGTGTTAGTTTTATTTGATTTCAAGATCTTCTGATCACCAAACCCAAAGTTTTCCCACATATAATGCTTCTAGACACTACATGTAGACTTCTTTCAGTGATGTTTGTCCAAAAGAGAAGGCACTTTCATGTCTTGAATGGTCTATACAGTCAAGAAGAAACGAGCCACATGCTGCAGTTTTCTCACTTCTTCAGATGCTTTGATGCTTGAATTTTAAATCATTTTCCCTCTTAGCAACAGGAACTCTGTGGAAGTTCAAAAACTTCCATTGCTACCTAGAAAGTTTTGAAAAAATGTACAACATTCCTTACACTTTCCTTTCTTTACTCTGTACTGATAATCACTCCCCTCTTTCTAGGCTGCCCTTGGCCTCAATCCCACCAGAAGAAGTTCGGTCCATCTTCAAATGCTGGATCATATGCCACTTCTTCCACACTAGACCTCCCAAGAATTCCAGATAGGGGCTCCCTCTTCCCTCCTTAGAACCCTCACATCCTATCTTAAAAGCTGTTCGTGACTTACACTTGGCTGTGACTCCATGAAGTCCAGTGTATAGACATTCCACAGAGTAAGGGCAGAGTCTCTTCATTCTTGACTTAATCGATGTCTTTAAAGTCAACAGAATGGGATCTAGGGACCTGAGCTCTGCAAAGGAGATGTCTTACACTAAATAAGACTGGAGGTAATAAACACCCTGAGGGCTAAAGGAATCTGCCTCCTCATCCTTAATATTAGCGAACAGGATTTCCCACTAAGGTGTTCCAAGCAGTACAAGCACAGTCTTAGGCTCCTACTCTAGTAAACCAGCCTAAAAAGAACCACCAGTATTTATCACCCACCAATATCTCCCCTAGTTCATTAGGCTTATGATTCTCAGCACAAGTACTGAGTACCTACTGTGTACTGTTGTAATGTGAGCCTGGAAGATATAGCTCAAAGATGAGTTGGTCTCTGATACAAAGAAGCTCCCCAGTGTAGCTGTGGGTTGCTATGGGGGATTTAGTCAAAAGGACAAGGAGATAGTATTGTTCACAATAGGTACTATGAAGTGTGAAAAGAGCTCTGCTAATAAGTAATAAGAACAGTAATAGTGATGAAATGTATTGAAAAGGGAGACATGGTCTCTGGATGGACAACTACTGAGAGGAGTCAGTGTAGAGGAAGGAAAGGGACTCAACCCATCTACCAGGAGCTGGCCAGCGTTCTGAGGGTCATCCAAAGTGATTAGAACTACCACGGGGATGGTGGAAGATGAGCTGTTTGATCAGATATTGGGAGTAGACAATGCTGGCTATATCAGATAGGATTCTTGTTAAAAATTGGGGAGGAAGCTCAGAGAAGAGATTCTTTGTCAACTACTAGATGATTGGACATGGATTGAATATGCTATCAGAATACAGCAGGGGAACCTTGAAGAAAGATGGGCTTGGTGAGGTTGCAAAGGCACAGGTGACTGGAGTATAAGGAAGGGAGAGAAGGAACAGAAACAGAACCCTTATCATTGTATTAGGCCCTTGAAATGGGCTGAAAGTTAAAGTGTGAGCTAAGGATTCTCCTCTCTGTTGAGCAAACAGAACTTCCAGAGGATAAGGTGATACAGAGTGGCTGGGGGAGAGGCAGAACGTGGATGAGAAAACAGGTCCCACCAACCCCAATGCCCACTGAGATATGCTGCAAAGGTCACATCCAGGAAGGCAGGAAACCATGGCCAGAACAACCTAGTGGAACAAGGGAAGCATAAGTGCCGGCGTAAAGAAAGAGGTACTAGAAGGTAGAGGAATGTGAATTCTGCCCATCACTTCTCTTTCCTGAGCCCTGGCATCCCTCTAAGTCTCCAGCCATCCCAGCCTACCAGCACAGGATCAATACTGATTTGGGACCAAGGTAATGGAGAGGTAGAAAACACTGGCTCTATTTTACTGTGTCCATTAGTCCCTTTGCTGTAGAGTTCGCCTCCTGTCTGACTCACAGAAGTAAATGTGTCTCTACTTAGCCAGAGGGAAAAGCAAGTCCAGTGGAATCTGCAAAGTTAAGTAGCCAGGTTACCGGAGGGTGCAAGTAAATCAATCTAGATATTGACATACAGCAGTGTGTAAGCATGGTATGCTTGGACAGTACAAATCATTTTATGGTTAAAAAAAAGATGCTGCTCAAAAACGTGCCGAATTCATGGGCACACTCTCTAGTGGTCAAGATTTAAATTCATGGAAAACCAGGATTTCTCTTTGGAGCATATATAAATGTGTCCCAAACCAGGAGATCTAGGAGATACGTGCACCAATGACAGACATCACATGTCACATGTCCATCCATAAGGAAGAACAATGTCAAAGCTGATAAACTGTGTGCTTCTATTTCTTTTTCTGTTTTCAGTTTTGTTTTTAAAGGAAAGACCTAGGACTTGAAAGGAAGTGTCAACATCTAAAAATGTTCACTAATTTGATTTCTTGAGCAGAAATGCAAAAGGGATTGAGGTGGTTTATTATGTTAAATCTCAAATAAACCTGGACAATTAAAAATGGAAAGGCAGCCAGAACTAATTAAAAGGAGAAGAGAATGAGAAATGCCAGGCATCTGGGATAAATTTATTATTACATTTGAGTACTATGTTTAGCTCTAAGCTTCCTTTTGGCTCAGGCATTTAAAAAATAATTTGGGTTAATAAAATTTTTTAGGTTCATTTACAGAAAACTACCTATGACCACAATCATGGCAGAATGCTGATGACTAAACAATTACTATGGAGATTGAGATGCAAATAGAACTAGAATTTATGCATTTGCTCTCCACATTCTTTCTGAGGCAGCTCACATTGGATTTTGTAACCTCAGACCACTCATGATATGGGAACACCCAGAATGAAAAGGAGGTCATCATCTCTACATTCTATATTTTTCTGTCTTCTTTTTCCACTAGCCTGGTTTGGGAGTCTTTCTTGTGGATATGTTAGGGTGGAACTCTTAAGGCGGGTAGGAAGAAAGATAGCTGAACTGCCGGCCTGCAGGGGTGAGCTTGGCTGCCTTTTCCTCTGTCCAGTTTCTCACTAAAACTAAGCCCAGCCCCTTGCTGAATACTGTGGCTCCAGTCCTCACTCTTATTAGTCCCTCCACAAGCTGAACCGGCTGTCTCCTTCACAGACTACTTCACAATATGGCGGCCAGTAGGGTCTGGGGTCCAGATGGGTATTTGGGGAAAGTCAAGAGTATGGATTGGGAGAAGGACCCCAGTATGAACTCACTCCTGGACAAGGTTAGCTCATGAAACCAGAGATAAATTATCCATATGGGAAGTATTATCATGGATACTGGAAATGTGAACATAACTGGCAGGGATGAGCAAAGGCCAAGAAAACAAGGTGCAGTGAATCATACTTGGGACTTCAATGATCATCCAGATAAAGAATCAAACAAACACATGAAAGCTGATTCATACCTAAAAATGAAGGTGGACACAATACAACCTATAGTTCTAAAAATTACATTTTAAAAATCTAAAGTACTGTCAAGACACTCTTAAAGATGTATCTGTAAAGGTGTGTCAGTATCACAGAGATATTAAAAAGAACCCTGAACACAGCAGGAGCAGGGGAAAGAGAAGATGAAGGAAAGATGGGGAAGCATAAGTCCTCGTTTATGCTTCAACGTAAAATCCTGATCTACCATTTCCTAGCCTTGTAATCATGAGAAAGATGCTCTATGTTGCTTTGCTCCTGTCAGGAGACCCAAGATGATACTTTAGTGAGAATCTTATTTGTCTGACTGTGCTTATTCATTTCTGCCATCATGAAGTAAGATTATTTATAGCCATTTATTTGAACATCTAGCAGCAAACAAACAGGCAAATATAAAATCAGAGTTGGAGGGTGGCTTAAGTAGTAGAGAGCCTGAATGGGAAGCACAAGGTCCTGAGTTCAAACCCTAAAACCATGAAAGTAAGGAAGGGTGGGAGGGAAAAACCAAGAAACTAAAACTGCCCATCCAATAGGGCTATAGGGAGGCTTCTATGGAGCCCTATTTATGAAACTATACTTTTTGGTGGATATATAGTAGATGCTCCATGAATGTTTTCTGGATCAGAAAATATACCCCTATAAATCCAAAATGAAGCATAGTAGGTTCTGGCCACATGCCTTATGGGAACCTACAGAAAAGGCAGTGGCTCACATTCACCTATACCTATAACTCTGACCATGGGAAGCGTGAAGCAGTCTCTTTTATTTTTGCCAGTCCTGGGCTTGAGCTCAGGGCCTGAGCACTGTCCTTGGACTTTCTCAAGGTTAGAGCTCTACCGCTTGAGCCTCAGCACCACTTCCGGCTTTTTTCTATGTATGTGGTACCGAGGCATCGAACCTGGGTCTTCATGCATGCTAGGCAAGCACTTTAACCACTAGGCCAAACTCCCGATCCCGTGAAGCAGTCTCTTTGCAGTTCATCCATCTCCAGAGGCTCTGGGTGAATTGCATTTGGTCTAATGGACAACATTTCAAACTCGGCCCCTCTCCCACACATTATTGGTGTCACCAATCCAGATCCCTTTAGAGGAAACTTCTATCTTAGGAGCTATCACCTGAGAAATGGGCTCCAGTGGGAATCTGGAAGAATCAATTAATGATCCCAGACAGCTCCAATACATTTTTCAGTGGTCCTGGAGAAAATACAGTGTCAGCAGTTTCAGACTGATTTTAGAAAAAGAGAAACGTATTCAAGTAACAAAATTCACAAGCAGAACTACAATGTGATTTTTATCCAGGCATTTTTTCAAATTCTCTTGATACAGGGACATGATTTGATACTTAATGTCCAGATTCTGGCTGTAAAATAAGATACAGGGTAACATTTGTCCAATGACCTTTTTCTTCTATGGGACATATAATAGATCTAATTTTTGTAAAGCTATGCTATTGTCAGTTTAAATCCAGCTTGCTGACCAAACTGGAGGGAAAGTTACATTTCTTACAGACCAAGTGCTCCTATCCCCTATTGCCTGGCACTAAGTTGGCTGACTGGGGTAAGTAGAATTTTAGTTTTATCAGGTCAGCAGTGGAGTGGAAATAATAAACATGGATTTGAATGGAGTGAAAGCAGAAAGTAGAGCTCATCTAAGAAGAATGAGGCTCTTTAAATGAAAGTACATCTTTCTCAATAATAGGAATTCTAATGTTGTTGGAGTCGTTATTGTAATAGCTTTCTCTGGAGTGTGCAACACATTAGGGAATCCAAGTTGGAGCAAAGGACACACAGCCCAGAATCATTTGTCCACGGAGCCAACATCAAGCCATCTGCTCTCCATATGCCTTGGTTTCCCTATCTCTATGCTAGTACTAGCCATACTTTATACACTTATTGAAGCCTAGGAATAAATAGTGAAGATTTTACTAACCTGTGTTTATCATAATAGACAGCAAAATTATACTGGAATCTAGGCCAACATGAATAGAATAAATGCTGTTTTCTATGTTCACAGGCCTGCTTGAAGACCTGAAAAAATAAGGGGGAAATGGGATTTATTCAGAATATGTGTCAATGTGTAGAAGATTTAGAGAGACCCAGTTTTTGGCACAATCTACACAAAATTGTGTGAGAATCGATATGTTCCGTTCCTACAGGGCTTCAGTGAAGATGGCCGTTGTGTCACAGATGTGTCAGGGTGCAAAATGCTGGGATTACAAGACATACATGTGAGGTGCTATGCAGATCCAAGCTTTTATATTCTAAAAATGTTATTTACTTCAAATGTACAGAAAAGTGAGAGAAGATCTCAGCAATAGGTCTTAATATTTCTCTTCAATAGGCCATCTGGAAGGGGTTCACTATTTTAGAGTTCCTGTTGCTCTCTGCTTGCCCCTGTGGAATGAAATCTTACAATGTTTTGGACTGAAGTGGTAATTTAAAGTAGACAAAAATAAGGTAGAAAATACATAAGCACTAAAACCTGGAAATATAGTTATACCCTTTCTACTGCTAAACCATATGATTTAGGATTAAAATATCCAACACTTGCTTCTCCAGCTAGGAAATTATGATGAACCATAGAGCCCCATATCAGAGAACTCGCCCCTCTATTTATCCATCCTGAAATAGATTTACTGAGTGCCTATTACATGTCCTGTGGGGTGCTGAGACCTAAGATTACAGCACAGAACCTAACATTTCCTGAGTTCATCACATATATGTTCTAATAATGGAATGAGACAACTAAGGACTAAGCAAGTAAATGTAGATGTTAGGTGATAATACATTGTAGAAAGAACAGAAGGCATAGTATAGGAGTTCTGGGCAGAAGAGCTGAGGTGTGAGTGTAATTGGTACAAATATCTATATACACTAGGAAGAGAGGATCTTATCAGCCATGAGCTATTTCAGCAGAAACATGAAGTAGGCCAAGTGGTTTCCAGAGAAAGAATATCCTAGACCAAGGATAGAGACAGAAATATAGATGTTCTCACTATGTTATGTTTAAAGGTACAAAACAGAAAGAATCTCAAAGATAGATAGATAGATAGATGAAAGATAGATAGATAAAGAGAGAAGAATTCCAGCAAGAGCCTTGAGATACTCCAATCTAGAATTCAGACATGTAAAGGAGTCTTGGTAGTAACTGAGAGATAGTAGATAGAGAACTAAGAGACAGGACGGTTCCAGGAGTCAAGAAAAGGAGGCTTTTAGGGAAGTATATCTATGGGGTAAGGATGTCATTATTTGTGTAGATAGAAGTTAGCAGATATTTTAAGTGCAACTAATACTGAGCTTTGAGTTCAGCCACCTGGAGGTCATGGTGACCTTGACAGGAGCTATTCCAGGAACATGGTAGAAAAGGAAAATTGAGGAGAGAGGATTCATGAGAGAATAAGAAGATAGGATGAGCTTCGGGAGAAATAAATACAGGAAAGCAAGGGCTTAGAGAATTTCTGTTGTAAATGTCATTGATAAAATAGGTGATGTCTCGCTGGGAATGGGGTCCCAGAATGGTTTGGTTTGAAGGTGGAAAATATATTTCTATGCTCATGAGGATGATTTAATAAAGAGGGTACATACAGTAATATTGGAGCGATACTCTTCTGCTCACTCCAAAGTCCCCACAATTCACATCATGACTGGCTCCTTGGAGAAGGAGTCAGTCCCTCTCTACCATTCTAGTCTAAGAGGAAAACCACAACCTTTCCCTCAGATGTCATCAGTGGAGCTGTCACTAGACTAGAAAAATCTAAGCAAGTCCTGTCTACAGACTTAGAAAGAAAATCAATTCAAAGAGCAATAATAAGCAACAAGATTGGTGTTTCACTGAGTGTGCTCCTGTGCTCCCTGGAATGTTGATAGAGCCACGTGAGTCAGAGGAATGCTGAGTTAAAGTTTCTAGCAGACAGTGCTGCAGGACTTCCAGGAGGCTGAAAGGCCAGGGAAGGGGTTTCAATAGGGCCATCTGATGGGAACAAAGTTTCCTCATGTATGGGGGGGGGGGGGAGTATCACACAGGTGCAGCTACTATGTCCAGGTATATAACATAGGAAACAGTGAGCCATACCAGAAGATAGGTTCCATAAAAGTTAGATGATAAATATTTTAGGTTTGTGCTTATAGTCTCTGTTGCAATACTGAACTCCGGAAGAAACACATATGCACAATTGTAGACAATAGGCAAATGAAAAGGATGGTTTTGCTTCAGTGAAGCTTTATTTACAAAATCAGGAGACAGACTGGATTTGGCCCCAAGGCAATAGTAGTATGCTAACCACTGAGCTAGGTAATCTGTCTGAAGCGATGAGCTCCTTCTTGTTCAGACGTGCTCAGCTCTGTCCACAGTTCCTAGCAACTTTATGGCAGGGCTGTTATTTCTTTGTCTTCTGCATAGGAGTACCCTTATACCCATTTAAAACATTTTAAGCTTAGCAAGGAGGCCCAAGACACAGGCTGGCCCATCATGAAGCACATTCCCTTTCTAAAGCCCTATCCCATTCCTGTGATGTAACCTTTATGTCATTTCTTCAAGACAACTGTCTGTCAAAACTACAAATGTCTCTTACTGATTCCAACTGTTGCTTATCTAGTAGGCTCTTACTTATGTGCATCTCTCCATGACAAAGAAAGAAATGTGAGTAACCATCACATCTGTTACTTATCATCTCTGTTGGAAAACTTTAGTGGAAAAATGAAACTTGGAGTTATGGCTGATGAAGAATGGCTAGAAAATGTTAGGGTATTAGGTATGTAGGAATAATAGTAATGGGGTTCTAGGAAAATGACAGTGGATTAGACATAAGAATAGGTGCAATGGAAGCCAGACATTGGTGGCTTACCCTTGTAATCCTAGCTACTCAGGAAGCTGAGATCTGAGGATCATGGTTAAAAGCCAGCTCAGGCATGAAAGTCTGTAAGACTCTTATCTCCAGTTAACCACAAGAAAAATGGAAGTGGCACTGTGACTCAAATGATAGAGCACTAGCCTTGAGCTGAAGAACTTAGGGACAGTACCCAGACCCAGAGTTCAAGCCACACAACCAAAAGAAAAAGAAAATATATAGGTACAATGGTTATGGAGCTGTCACATAGAAGAGGAATTAAACCTTTCCTTGGGAACCCAACAAATGGAACCCAAACCATCAAGTTATGCTTAAGGAAGCAAATTTCAACCTATGGCCAAGAGTCACTTTAGTTTTTGTTCAAGAGGTGTGATGGCAGCATCCTCTAGACTCTCAAAAAGAGGCTGTGGTAAGACATTCACACTTCAGGTGTGCTGATTGACATGTCTTGGCTTAAACTGCTGTAAAATTAAGTACCATGCACTGGGTAACTTAAACAGTAGACACTGATTTCCCTCAGTTCCAGTGGAGGGATATCCTGGATCTGGTTTCTAGCATTGTCAGTTCTGAACAAAGTTTTTTTTCTGGCTTGTAGACAGCTAGCTACCTGTTCACAGTATCTCCATACAGGTGTTGGAGGGGGGGGATGAGGAACAGGAAGAATGCTCTTCCTTCCTTTTCTGAGTTTTGTTTTTCTAGGCTGCTGTTGGGGCCTGAGCTCAGGGAATGAATACTGTCCCTATGATTCTTTTTCTCAAGGCTAGTGCTCTATTACTTGAGCCATGGGCTATTTCTTACTTTATTCTGAATAGTTTATTGGAGATAAGAATCCCATGGGGCTTTTCTGGCTGGACTAGCTTTGAATCACAATCTTCAGATCTCAACATCCTGAGTAGTTAGGATTATATAGATATGAGTCACCAGAATCTTTCTCCTTTTTTGTTCTTGTCGGGACACTATGAAAGCGCTCACTTCAGAATCTCATCTAAAGCTAGTCACCTTATAGGCTTACCTCCCAATACCATGACATTGGATGATAAAATATAAATGTATAGATTTTGAAGGAGCATTCATATTTAATCCATAACAGCTGGACAATCTTTAAGATTTCCTTCTAGTTCTGAGCACTTGTAAGATTAATGCTAGGTTTTTTTCCAGGCTGTAGATTATTGCTTCCCCAAAGCATTTTGTTTTTACTATGTTGGTCTCTACTGCCATTGAACATTACCTCTACTTACTGGTTAGTGAGAATTATGCCAGAATACCTCAACAGTAACTACTGAAGGGAAGATTCACCAGTTTTCAAGAACCTTGAATTCATTCCAGGGTTTCATTTTGTAGCTATGAGTTGAGCAGGGTGAGCTGGGGCAAGGCCTTCTAATCCAGGGACAATTTTCTGCAGGAGCCTGTGGCTTTGTTCCTATGTCAGAAGCAGAACAAAAGCAAGGTCTGAAAGCAGAGTAATGTGGCATCAGAACATGAAACTCCTAGGGCTGTTGCATTTTCTAACGGAATGAGAAACCAAACTCAACTTGGGTACAAATAGGACACATAAGGCTCTTTTCAGCATCAATGCTCTTATTCCTTGAAGTATCTTTTCTCAAAGTGGCTTTTAACAAAGTACCTTTTATCCCGGGTCCTCAGGATATTTACCTACCAAGGATATCTAGGAAACCCACTAAAAGTGGAATAGGTCACATTCTATGTTATAGTGGTTTGCAGTCTTTGTTGTCAGTTTGGAGAAATTCAATAAATAAAAACCCTACAGGAGTTTGAAAGCTCTGAGTTTAATCCCTGACACATGCCTGAACTGTAAACTTGGCCCTTCTCCTCTATTTTTCTCTGTCATAACTCCTCAACTCTGCAAGGGCAAGAGGAAAGCACCAAAGATAACATGTAAATGAATGAGAACAAGTAGGATCTATAAAACTTTATGAATACTGAAATACAAATTTCACATAATTTTTACATGTCATGAAACATCGTTCTTCTTTTGCTCCCTTTCCTCCCCCCCAACAGTTTAGAAATATTTAAAACATCATTCTCAACTCTTAGGTCATATCAAAAACAGACAGTTGGCCAGACTCAGCATGGAAGGCAGGTTGTCAACTCTTACACTAGTTTCTGTGTGAACTGCAGATTGTCTGCATTTTTAGTCCTCGGTCCCTCCCAACGCGCAGGAGGGATAGAGAGAACAAGCCCCGACCAGGATGAGCAGAGAAATGAGAGGGCCCACTGACCGCCGCACCCAGCCCTCCCTTGCTGGAGGACAATTAGGCGTGTCAGGGAGACCCAAAGTAGGAGCTCGTTGAGGAAGTACATTCAGCTAAGATAGGGTGCAGAAACCTATCAGCACAAAGGTGGGCAGGGCAGGGGAGATCCACGTGTTTACTCTCATTATAGGTCTAAAAAGAGAGTGATAGAGCAATAACACATTCATACCCAATGGTGTCTCAGCAGAAAGTGATTCACAATACTGATAATATAGCTCAAAGTTAAGCATGGTGTTCATACATGACAGCTCATTTCTTTGTGTGGTTATCTTACTCAGTGATGCAGCTTCCTGGGCCAGCCTGACCCCGCACTCGGTTTCCCACACAGTCTATGCCGGACATCAGCCTAGCCTCATGTTTTGGTCAGCTTTCTTATCTCTGTTGCTTAACAGAATGCTTGACAGAAACAACTTTAGGAAATATTTCAGTCATGGTTTCAAAGACTTCAGGCTACACTCCTTGACTCAGTTGCTTCTTTGGCCATGGTAAGGACAGGAAGAAGGGAAAGAGAGGATCCAAGAGGCCCCCAGGACAACAGTCATCCTTCAAGGACAGTCTCCATGCTCACCAATTCCCTCTAGCGAGGTCCAGCGCCTAAAATTTCTAGACTGTCCCCCAAATAATGCCACCAACTGGGGACCAAACCTCCAGCACACACCTGTCTTTTGTGGGAACACTTCATATATAAGCTATAAAACAGCATGGCGTATACTTTATTGGAGAAATTAGCCTTAACAAATAATTTGAACAGAGTTTTCATGTAATCACTAACTACATAGAAAGAAAATTGAGGGATGTGATTGGGAATTGAAACATGGAAATATCATTAAATTGAAGAATCATTAAGATAAATGAGAGCAGAAATCTAAAGATTTATTCCAGAAAGCATGGGTAAACGAGGTTCCTGGGCAGAGAGGCACTCTTTAGCTCAGATTGCTCACAATGATTTTTGCCTTCTTTACCATTCTGGCAGGTAAGGAGTCCAGCACCCTGGGATACTTCCAAAGAGACTACTGCAACACAGGCTGGATAAAGGGAGGGCATAGTTTCTTCTCTAAATGTAGCCCCAATGTTGTTCAGCCATGTAAGTGGAAGTTCCTCCACCTTCTTTAGTATCATCATATATTTCTACAGAGGTCCAGCCTGCCCTTTGACACCTCTAATTTTTCCCCTAAAAGTCAGACAAAGAGTTGTAACATGATGAAGAAAATGAGTACTGGAATCTTGAGCTCAGGCTCCGATTCTGCCACCATCTCGTCAGAGATGTTCCTCACATCCTTCCTTAAACTGAAAATAATTTTATATATCAAGGGTCTCTTGGCAGATAGCTCAATGGCACTCCATTTTCCTTCAACCAGATCAGCTCTACTTTTATCTGTTTTAAATATTAAGTAGAGGGGGGGCTGCGTGGAGTGTAACATAAGTCATGACGGATTGTATTCACATACTGCTTTGTTAAATAGCAATTCCTTTGCACAGCTATTTAAAGATAATTCTTTAAAACTTAATTACACTTATTTAAAATAGAGTTTCATGTCAGGTGGGGGTGGGTGGCTCACGCCTGTAATCCTAACTACTCAGGATGCTGAGATCTGAGGACCAAGGTTCAAAGTCAGCCCGGGCGCTAAAGTCCATGAGACTCTTATCTCCAGTTAACCACTAGAAAATTGAAAGTCGTGCTATGGCTCAAAGGGTAGGGCAGTAAGTAGCCTGAGCTGAAGAGCTCAGGGACAACGCCTAGGCCCAAATTTCAAGCCCCATGACCAAAAAAAAAAAATAGAGTTTCACAAAAACTTCTCTGGACCTGAAGGATTCTGCATTTTCTAGAGCATCTTTTACAAGTCTGTCTATTTGAGGTCGTCAGTTAGGTCAGGGACTGCTTGGAAGCACACAGACCATAGGAGAGTGAGTACCCAAGCAGATGCCATGAACATCTGGGGAAGTCAAGGCATTTTCTACAGAAAGATGATGGTGAATCATAATCCTGTTGCCATAATATCAGGGAAAAACATGATATATGTGGATTATATCAAGATCATTCAGCTTCTAGTTGCCTCAATGGCACCACAGGCAAAAGTAGCAAACACTACCTGGCAATCCTTTACCCTCTCAGCAATAGCATTTTATCCTGAGTGCTTTCTATCACAGTACACTGAGCAGGTGGACTCTCTATCTCCTATTAAGCTGTCAGGTATCCTCGAAGGCGCTGCTGCTGTACCACCTAGCTCTACCTAGCCTAGGCACAACTGCCATCAAACCTTCACACTCCAGCCCCATCAGTTCTCATGAGCAATGCATTTTGGTTCTGGGTCTGCTCAGGTAGGTTCATCCTGGTATGAATGCCAGAACAAGGTCTGTATTCCTCTGCTGCATTCTGCCCAGACAGTGTTTGAGGCAGTGAACCCAGTACGACTTCCCAGATAGGCTGTGTACGCATTCAGTTGACTCTCTTGCTTGCTCTGTGTTTCTTGGGGATTGCTATCCACAGTTCAGCTCTGTGGAATAGTCAGAAGCACCACATTGAAGAAAAACCCACTGGTCCTCTGCACTTCCATCAATGAACAGTCATGCATCCAAGCTGCATGCTGTGGCTTACCATGCTGGTCTTTCACCTCTCCCCTGGTACCACACCACAGCGAACCACACCTTTCATTCAGATCTTTCCATTGCATCTTTAGCATAACTCTAATAGACAATTCGAGAAGCCTTGAGAGTCCTCTGTGACACAGCAGAGAACTGAGAACTGGGATCAAAGCATTCATCTGGGCATTCAGAACCAGTGCCTCATGCTTTGATGAAGTCTTAAAAATAAACATTTGTAAAGTGCAACATCAGGCTTCCATTCTCCTGATATTTTCTGTATTGCTCACAGAAGCCATTTGCCAAAGCCTGAATTGGCTAGTTGAGACTGTTTTTAGAAAGGGCATCAGAGAGAGCAAATTTCTCTGCATACAGGCAAAGCTGTGTGAAAATGCTATTCAGGTTATTTTGAGCTATTTTACCGTGAATTGGAGCTCCAGAAAGGAATTATAAAATAGGCTGCAAAACTCAATTCTAAAACTTTTAACCCAATACAGTTGGTGACCCAAGCAGCCTTCTCTTTTTCACCTAAGTAGCTCCCTTTCTAAATGTATATATAAAAAAATTGCTATTAAGCCTCAGAACTGAGCTCTTCTCTAGCTCTTCTTTATCCGAATGGATAAAGGATAACCTGAGTCCTACCCGTATGTCTTTGGTGCTATTTCTTCAGTTTTTGTAGTGGATTTACTACCTTAGCTCTCAAAGTGTCCCTGACTCTTCAGTTGAGTCATTTCACTCCAACTGCAGCTTAAAGATAGCTCAACTAAGCCTTTATCCCCTAAGCTTCAAGTTACCTCTGCTACGGAACCTGCACTAAACACTCTGAGATCCTTAGTATGAGCCCACGCTTGTTTTGCCCAGTATCCGCATCTTTGTGCTCCATTTCTCTTTTTTTGTTTCTCTTCTAAAAGCGGGAGTCACTTTTTGAAGCTCAGCACTTGGATATGTGAAACAATGCTTCCCTTTCTTCTACTTCTCAGCCACCATTTCTTCATCTATAACCATCTGTTCTTTTCTATGTATTCATTATCCCCTTGGTATTTAATAGCAATGTTTGAGTTTATTCTACTACTTCTGTTTCCTTATTGGGTTCTGTTGATCATCTGCCTTTTGTGGTATGTTGGAGGGAAAGTAGCTGCCACTGAGGCCTGTAGGAGCCATCAGCTTGACCTGTTTCGTGATGGATGTTGTGCTTCTGGGCTCTGACCTTTCTGGACTGAATTTGGAGTCCTAGTGTCATGTGAATGACTCTTCCCTCACCTATCAACCACTGTACAACTGAGCATCACCTACAGCCTCATTTCTTCTCCTATCTCTTGCAATGAGCCCTGCAGCCCAGCCCTCAGCTTCACGAAGGTAACCTTCATCTTTTTGCTGGCAGCAAACATTGGCCCTGTTGTCTGCTATATGCCTCTCCTTTGTTGAGGTTAGGGGGAATGAATGAATTCCCATTTTTTTTTTTGCCAGTCATGGGCTTGAGCTCAGGGCCTGAGCACTGTCCTTGGACTTTCTCAAGGTTAGAGAGCTCTACCACTTGAGCCTCAGCACCATTTCTGGCTTTTTTCTATGTATGTGGTACCAAGGAATCGAACCCGGGTATTCGTGCATGCTAGGCAAGCACTCTACCACTAGGCCAAACTCCCAACCCCATGAATTCCCATTTTTGTCTCCTGCAATGTCTTCTCTATTGAGAATGAATATGTGTTTGTTACTTTGGTACACATAAATATTTTCTACCCTTTCCTAGGTTTCTTGTGGGGAAATGAAGTGTTCATTTGTTATCTTACACAGTACACTCAAGTTCAAGTTTAAATTCTACTTCTGTGATCCACTGATCCCTGTACTCTACTGTAAACTCAGAAGACAAAGCCCCATCATACCTTCATACTCCAAAGAGCAGGCTCATTCAACAGCTTCATTTAAAAAAAAAAAAAAAACCCTTGGTACTTCACAATCCTAGCCCCTAGCTTTCCTTAATTACAACTCCCGATCTCCTACTCAGGGAATTTTTTTTTTGAGCTAAAATGTGTTAACAAGTAAAAGAGTCACCATTCAACTTCTGGCAGTAAGTCCCTCATTGACTCTGAACCATTAAAAAAAAAGTACTTAGGAGCTCACATTTTTTATTTTATCCCATCTGGGATTGTCCCTTATACTAAAAGACGTTCTTGCTCTACCATAGGCTTTTCAATTATCTAGCACTCCTTTAGGACAGAGGGGAATCTTTTTCTGCAGAGTCAGATATTTAAGTGAATTTTATTGTCAGGTTTTCTTTGTAGTCATTTTAAAGCCAGCTACTGCTCCTTACATTACCTCTGAGGGGGATTTATCTATTGATGGCACAGCTCTACCTTTTTGCAGTGTTCTATACCACCCAGCTTAAATGCCTGGACATCATTATTTTAAAGGACACAAAATATTTTTTCTTGGTATGTGATTTTCTTTTCTACTGCATCCTTTCACATGTAGTTTGAAGTGCCCATATATTCTGTAATAAGGAAAAAAAGGGATGGCTTAAGATACTTTGTAACATAAAACATGACATTTATTCATATAATATAGATTCTGTGTTTATATGTATTTTTTCAGTTACAAGAGTAGGCCATGTCCATGTATTTGTGAGGACACTCACCAAATACACAAATTTATAAAATAAGAAAGTAAATTTATTTTTCATAATTCCTCCATACACTAATCACTAATACACCATTACTACCAATAATATGGAGTATTCTTGTTCTATTATTCATATCCCTGCCATCTTTTACTCCATGCATTAGTATGCATACAAATATATTATACTTTCCATATTTGGAATATGATTATATGTAGTTTGATAGTATGGCATCTTCACTGACTGTCATGTAATTTTAAAGCCAGAGCCAAGTATTTTGGCTCTCTGGACCCACTGCTTCCCTGCTTTTTCTCCCCTTTTCTTCTTCTCATGGCTACTGAAGCCATAAGCTTTCATGATGTTAAGATCCAAATACCGCTGTGAAATCATGTAATGCTTAGAGTTCCATATTGGAACTCTCCTCATGTTCCCTTTTCAAAGATCTTCTCTGAGCTTGTTTTCTACTGCACAGAACAAGAAGCTAGAATAGGCAGTAAAATCCAAGCGGACCTTGGCTGCTTGGGTCCAGTAAATAGATGCTGGACTGGTTACCACACTATCATCAAGTACGTGATGCTCAACCCCTCTCTTCTCCATCCTGTACCCCTTTTTCCTTTCCCCACCCTGGAGCCCTTCTGTATCCCAGGAGCTGGTGAAGGGAGGAGAGAACTCTCCCCAAATTTTCCAGGTTTAATGTAACATAATATAGCAGTATGTTCTAGGACTTTTATTGAAAATTCTGCTAAGGTTCATGGTTAATTGGGAAGCCAAATCTTCTCTTAATGGAGACTTGTTCATTAGATCATTAGAATAAGTTGAGGCCTCTCAGCTGTAAAAATCTCCCCCCAATACAAAACCTGTATGAGTCACCTTCCATGTTAGGAATTAATGAAATTGTTCTTCTCATCATCATTATCATTTGATTGGCTATGTGGTTTTATTCAAAGAGCTCTTGGCTTTGTTGTGGGATTTCTGATGATTCTGTGGCAAATGGAAAAACTCAGCAACAAATTAGTGATATTGGTTCATCCTCATTTGATTTATCATCCTCCACATGCTTTAAAGAACACCAGATAGGATGGCTCTAGAATAAGCACTAAGTTTCATTTCCCTTACCACTCTGTTGACAGAAGCTCCTTAAGTGGAGTCTGATTTGTGAGGCTGGCTGAATTTGCTGTCTACTATTCTGTCACCAGCAGGCAGGGAGTTGGATTTCTTTCCAACTCTGTCCTTTTCCTTCCAATCTCTTTCACCCAATTTTTGTAGTGGCCTCACATGTGCTAGGTACTTTCTTGTGGCTTCAACGAATTTCACTGAATTTCCCAGGCTTTGAATGAGTAGTATTTTCCATGTCCCTTTTCAAGTATGAGATGATAAAGAGATATAAGTTCTGACTGGTCCGCACATAAACTAATGACTCAATGGTCTAAGCAAACAGTAATGATGAACCATGTCATGGATCACTAGAGCTCTGACCTTATTCAAAATGGCAGCAAGCATATAAGCCACAGTTACTCATGGTTCCATTGTTGAGGAGATAAGACCTACACCAGTGTACCTGTGGGTTACTCAGATGATCGGAATCCTATCTGCTATCTATCTAACGACCTTGAGTCTCTTTTCTCAAAGACTATTTTGTTTATTACCCGGCCACTTTCTACTGAGAGTTCTCCACTGGGTTTTTATGATCAAGTTATAAATCTTTCACATGACTCAAGGCCCTCAGAATCAGGGAAGGCCCCGTCACCTCTCTTGCTTCCCCTTACTCCTTTCCACTCCTCCAGAGATCATAAACTCCCGCCATAGCCTTCCTGTCTGTTCCTTTGACTTCTAGTCTTCAGTTCTCTCTCTCTGCTTGGAACCTTTTTGGATGAGAAAAGATGGCTTGAAGAAAAAGATGTTGATTTGTTTGGGACATATTGAGTGAAGATGACTGAAAAATACTTAGAATATCTTGGGCCTACTAAAATAGAGGATATAAAGAATGCACGACATTGGAAGGGAATGGGTATAGACTGCTATCAAAACCATCAATGGAATCGAGAGAGAAGTACCTGGTCCCAAAACAGAGCCTTGGCTCTGTGAAGAAATAAAATATACAGAAGGGTGTGGAGAGGCCAGTTTAACTGGAGGAGGCCAGAGTTCAGAGGGAAACTGTAGTACCATGTTGTTGAAAATAAGAGAGTGACATAAAGCTGGTGTGCATGTAGTATATGTCAACATTGCTTTTGGTGATTTGTATCCACGTACCTGGAACCTGACCCTACAGCTTCACTTTGTCTTCCACATTATTGTCCAAGAGGATGCCAGTGCCAGAGAGATCAATGCGATGAGGACAGAGAAATCTCTGCAGCTTGCTAAAGGAAATCGTTGGTATTTATCAATTGATGAAAAACACCATTAAAAAGAAGTCTCGTCTTTTGTTTGCTTGTTTAAAAAGGGATTTACTTTCAGGCTGGGGATGTGGCACACTGATACAGTGTTTGTCTAGCATACATGAGGTCCTGGGTTTGAGTCATTACATCCACATAAAATAAACTTTAACAAAGATATAGAGTATAGTAGACTATGCTATACTAGACTAGAAATAGGATCCATTCTTAACTCTTCTATTAACCAGCTAAGTCACTATTCTATGCAATCAGTTTATGCAACAATGAAATAAAGTATCTTCTCAAAGCCTTGGTCTTCCAGCTCTTACTAAGATCAGTAATCCTAATTCTGTTAACTTTGTTACAAATGTATTTATTAGCAGGGTACTATATGAGAAGAAATATTGCCCTCTTTTCCTAATGTGTCCACAAACCCAAGAATTGTGCCTAAAACCTAGTGGGTACTAATACACTTTGTCATATAAATAAACCCAAATAATTTTTAGTACTTTGAAACAAAAGTACAGGCATTATTGATTTGAGAAGCTTGATAGCTAAGGATGATACATTAAAATCAACTTTCAAGAGTAACAGAGGCAAAAAGTGATCGTTCTGAAATTCCTAATGTAGAGTGGATATCTAGATGTAGTTTCATTTCAGGTACAAAACAGTGTGAAATTAGCATTGAAATCAAGGAGCTGGAGCCAAGAAGCATGAGATTGCTAGTTGAAATTGCTCTGCCTTTTAAGATATTCAAATCAGAAAGATGTAAACCAAGCTAAATCTGTGCAAAATAGCTGAAATATCAATAGTCAGAAAGAGGGACAATGCAATTGGAAACAAAACCCAAACAAGGAAACTGTATCCCAGACTATAACAAGCACAGTTTAGTGCTATGTTTTGTGCTGCACACTTTAGATTGTATTACAATGATCGAGACCTTGTACATATTGTACTTACTTTTCTTGATATCTAGTTAGCTAGCTAGCTGAGTGGCAGGGCCTGATTATATAGCTCTGACTAGCCTCAAACATAGATCATCCTTTCTCTAACTCCAAGTCCTGGGATTACAGCTGGTTGAATATTGCCTTGTCTGGCTGATCACATTTTAAAAGCAACCTTATTTTTCTCCTAGTAAATTAACCCTTGTTTATAAGAGAATATTTTAATATGTAAGACTATAAAAAGAAAAGGAGAAAACTATCCATAATCATAGCTAGTAACAATGTCATTTGATTACTTTTGAATGTTCTACCTAGCCTATTTGTAGGATCTCAGTTCTTTTAATGTAGCTCCTGAGGTTATAGCTGCTTTGGCCATAATGGTTGCCCAACGTCTGAGAGGCCCAGGTGACTTGTTAGCTCTACACACCTGCTACATTCTTGAGGAGGCAGCTGAGCTCAATTGTCTGGCTTTCTGGGAACTGGATGAATGCTGTTTCTTATACCTTCCCAAACAAGCTTCCAACCCCAATTTCTCATGGTCATACTAGTTTGTACTTCCTGGTACACAAGATGCCAGAATTGCTCTTAATATCTTAATATTGCTCTCTTGCTCTCTCCTTTCAATTTTAGAATTTACTCAGCTTCTGATTGCTTTTTCCTTGGGCTTTGCCTTCTCAGCTACAACTTTGTCTCATCTGATTTGTTTCATTCATTCACTTAGGTAAGCCATAATATCATTCATCCTGTATTTAAGGATAGTTTGTTTTCTCTGTGCTCTCCTCTCCCTTCCTTTTCCCACTGTGGCAAGCCTCTGCTATACCCCAGAGTGATCTCCAATTCTATATGACCAGTAAACAATTTTATGTGAAGTAGCCATTACAGAGTGACCACCTTGGCTCACTCTAAGCACCCCCTACTTTACCAAAGAATTATTTTTAAACATCTACACAGAAAGAAAAAGTAGAAAATCATATTAATGTTTCCTGATATTGAGATATCATGCTTCATGCAATTCAAATATTTGAATATTCATTTATTTGGCATCACAAACAGGAGGCATGTGGAGGAAGGATTGACTTTTCCTTTCATATCCAGATGTTTGAATGATGTAAATAGATAGATTTGGATGCATGATTTCCTTTCCATTTAAAATTATTTCTTGAAACTCTTCTACTCCTTCTGTTTCCTCCCTTTGGATTTTTATCAAGGATTTTTCTTTTACCTTCTTTGGCCCTCGCCTTCTTTTTGTTTAGAAAAAAAAATGAGATCTCGGGTTTGCTCTGTTATTTTGAGAAAAAGAGAGAGTCCTACCCCATAATAGACACCTATCCTTGTATCTTTGGTGTTGTTTGTGAGTGTCTAACAGTTGATTTCCCCAGATGTGGAGAGGCTTTGTTTGTAGAGTTGGCCTATTTCCAAGGCATAAATATTCTTCCCATGACCAACTTCAATCTACAGATGTGATTTTCTGAATGAGATTGGAAGAAATGCACAGTACACACCATTATATACTGATTCCACTAGATAGTTACACAGATCAATAACCAAATCGATAAACCACACCCTCCCTCAAAACAAAACACAGATGCTGGTAATAATTTGAAAGTTAGTTTTGAATTGCTTATTGCCTTTGTCTTTAATACATGTAATTTGTTTAGTTTGTAATTTCTTAAGCTAGAAACCATTGATATTTGAAGCTGGATGATAGTCTGCTTTATGATGCAGGACCTTTGGCACCATCTCTGGTCTGTATCCACAAGCAGCTAGTTGTACCTTTGATTGGGGTTACCCATTCAAGACTGTTAGATGTCCTCTGGGATATAAAATCACCCCCCAGCAAAACACACTAATTATACATACATATGTACATTTTAGTTTTAATAGTAGCTGTATCCAACAGCCTTCTTTCAGATTTTTTGAAGATTTCCAGATCATCTTAGAGAGCTGGCACTACCTATATCAGCATATGCCTTTTACTGCATCACCCACAAGGAATTTTGTTCTGGGAGCACAAAGTCTTTTCACCATCTCATGCTATATTAGAAGAGATAAAAAGAGGATAGTCTCCCACATTTTCTAAACTTTTGGTTCTTAATTTTTTTTTCCACTGGACTTATATGCCAGGAACAATCCTCATATGCTGAGAATCTTCTTTCTGTTGTGTTCTTGGTTTTCTTTGAATTACCCTGTCTGGACTGATGGCCTAATTTCCTACCAAAGTGCATATATGGCCTTGAGCTCCCTCTAGGGCAAATGTGATTTTTTTTTAGTCTTCTGCTCAAGAGAAACTTTCCTATGTGCTTTCTCAGGAGTCAGCTTTGGAGCAGGTGGGAAAGGGTTGAGGATGGGGGTGAACAGGCCTGGAAAGTAAGATAAGGCAGTGAGTGGTCTGGGTAAAAAAGGGAACTCTCTCTGTTCGCATGGAAACTTTCCTAGAGCAAGAGGCTATAACCTGTTCTGACTCTCAGATCCAGCTCTGCCTGCCTTATCTACCGGAAGTGGCTCAGCCTTTCCTGGTATTTGAAACCATCTCTGATCATCATCATTTCTAGGTCTTCTCTGACTTCCTGTTTCCTTTATTCTTTGTCCTTTCCTCTTTCTTTTTCTTTTACCCTTTTAAGCACAATGCCCCTTCCCAGACTAAACTTGCCTTTGGCTTCATCCAGAGTCCCAACTCCACATATCAACCAAGTAATGAAATAACATAACCTGCGGACTAATGTGTCCACAGTTACAAGAAGTTACTCATAGCTCTCAGTCCTACATAAGTCAACAGAAAATACTGGTTTTGGTATTTATCTAAGAACTGGTATTAGTTTCCTAGGGCTCCACAACCCATCGCCACAAACTAGGTGGCTTAAAGCAACAAAAGGTATCCTCTCACAGTTCTGGAAACCAGAATATCAAAATCAAGCTTACCAGGCATGTACTGCCCCCCGGGACTAAAGGGGAGCATTTGCACCTCTTTGAACTTCTAGTAGTTCTTGAGGCTCTTGATTTGGATCAGTGAGAATCCAATCTTCACCTCTTTTTTTCCACATGTCTTTTCTTCCCTTTGTCCCTATAGCTCAGATCTCTCTCCTATCTCTTAAAGGGATACTTACCTTTAGACTTAGGTCTGCAAAGGCCTTGTTTCCATAAAAGCTTGCCCTCATGGTATGTTGAGGACTAGTTCGTGTGTGTGTGTGTGTGTGTGTGTGTGTGTGTGTGTGTGTGTGTGTGTGTGCCAGTCCTAGGGCTTGAACTTTGGGTCTAGGAGCTCTGCTTGAGCTGTTTTGCTGAAGGATATCACTCTATCACTTGAGTCTCAGTTTCACATCTGGTTAATTTGAGATACAAGACTCATGTGTGTTTGCCCAAGCTGGCTTAAAACAGCAGTTCTCTGATCTCAGCCTCCTGAGTAGCTAGGATTACAGGCATGAGCCACCAGCTTATGAGAAAGACAGTGGCCAATAGGTTTATTTTATGTCAGATCCCAGCAAGAAAGAAATACCTACAGTCTTGCCACTCAGGGAAGGCAATGTAATATACATCCTTGATGTTCTGTGAACTGATTATTTGGGAGGAGAAAGCTATTACATTTTCCTTCTTTTCTTACCAGATACCCACTTTTCTTTCTTTTCATTTCTTCTCTCCTTTCCTTTGGCACATTGACTCCCTCTTATCTCTGACCTTTAGTAAGAAAAATCCCAAACACAGTCTTCGAGGTGTTGCTTTGGAGATCTGTTTATTTCAATCTCTTTAAACCCGCCCTTGCACAGTCAGCTCTGCCTCTGGTGTGTATATTCTTCTCTCTTCCTTGCCATCAACGTTAATGTTTCACAGCTCTGAAGCGCTCTGGAGGAGGTGGTAGCTCCCACTTGCCTCCCTCCACCCCTCTTACCTGTTTCTATTGTGTTCTTGTTTACTATCTTAGCCAGGGCTCTTTGGATACATTAATAAACCGAATAGTTTTTGATATCTGCAGTGTAAGAGAGATGTTAGATATTTGAGCTTGTGAGTGACAGAACGAAAGGATGAGAATTTGGTATGTCAGGTCCAACAAGGGAGTTTGGTTGAAGTATAGTAGAGCAGACCAATTAGGACCATTTCTAGGAGGTGTGGAGCCCAGTAGAATGGATAAGCACCATTTATAGCAAAGGAACAGGATATGTCAATGGTCAGACTATCATTAAGATTAAAAACAGGGCTGCCTGGTGCTGGTGGCTCATCCTTGCAGTTCTTACTATTCAAGAGGCTAATATCTAAGGATCAAGGTTCAAATACAGCCTACGGAGGAGAGCCCGTGATACTCTTATCTCCAGTTTACCAAAAAGCTGGAAAGGGAGATGTGGCTCAAGTGATAGAGAGCTAACCTTGAACAAATAAGCTGAGTGACAGCAGTAGAAGGGATTCTGGCTAAATCATCATAACTTCTTGCTGCAAAGAAGTCCGGGTGATGAGATCTTATCTGAGAATCACAGAGGATGAAGAACATGATCATGTATCATAGGTGGTTGGGTAGGAGATTAGAAGACTTTTACTGAGCTGAACTGTGACATTTCTTGCTGAAATTGGACCTACTCAAAGATTCAGGAGTTTGACTAGTTGGTAATGCAAAAAATCTTTGTCCTCTGGCCATGAACACAAGTTTGTATACAAAAAAAAAATAAATAAAAAGAAAAGTAAAACCTAACAACCAACTGAAAACAACTCCCAGAATACAGGATCCAGGTCCAATACTGTAGACTAATTAGTATAATACCAATTAGTGATTGATTTTTTTAGGAATTAAAATATAATAAAGTTACCAGTAACTTTACGCTCAGTCTAATTGAATTGTTTCATGATTAAGAACCCATTTGTTCTTCTGAGAGTGCCTTCAGGTCACAATTATATGCATGGGTTGCCATTGTCCTGTAGATTATGAAATTGTTGGCTGCTGAAGAAACTCTTTTGATGACAAGCCAGGAAAACTAGCTTTCACTGTGGGTGGATGGTGGTTGGTTTTTTTTTGGGGAGGGGGGTGACTTTCCTGTAATGTGATTCTGTGTGCCTCATTCCCTGGCACACAGAAGAGTTTAACACAATGAGACCCCCAACCTCAAAGCCCTTCCAGACTGGCAATTTGACAAGCTTCCTAGAGGGCACTTTGCTGTTTGTTTTCTGTCCTTCCAAAATTTCTCTGCCTGGCATGGAACTCCCCACTTTATGGCAGCCAATTCTGATGTATGGAAGGACTTGATGTGCCAGTTCTCTGAATATCAATTAGATCCCTTTTTATACCTACATCATAATATTCTGAAAACATTGCTCCTCATCAAAGCCTACTCATTGCTATGCATCAATCTAGTCACCCCTAAAATGCAGACAGGCCATTTCCTGTGCAGTAACTAGCAAGGCCCCATCTCTGTACAATAATGGAAGAATTAGTCATTGCTTTCAGACAGGCTGTGATAGTCACAGCTTAAAGGCAGTGGGGTCTGTATGTTCAAGACTTCTTTGAGGCCCATGATACTCAAAGCTGTGTGTCCTAGATGAAACCACGCATTTCAAGATCTGCAAAAGCTCATGGGATGGTTCCAAATCTACTATGTACCTGAAGCAAGTTGCTCTGTCTGTCAGTTCTGGAGCCGTCCTCCTCCTTCCAGCTATGAGATAGAAAATGGTAGTGAAACCTTGGCTAAATCTTTCCTTACAGGATTATATGCAAGTGTTTCTTTATGTGGACATGGCTGGGGTAGGGCTTGTCAAGGGGTTCTTTTTCTCCTCCTGATAGTTTTAGGCCATCATGGCAGTTTTTCCTACTTGTACTCCTCACTGGTCAGACATTTTGCAACAGGTCTCGTCTCATCCCTGGAAATCACGAATGAGAATGAAATGAGAGAGAATGGCATTATTAAAAGGAGAGGGTCAAATCTTCTGGATCTTATAAATAGGCATACATAACTGGCAAAATGGGGTAGTTTATTATCAATCCATAGCCCCTTATTTCTGATATATCTTACCTAGCCTACCAGAAATGGTAAGGTTCTTCTACCACCAATGCTCTTAGCTCTCACATGAGTGTTTAAGCCACATAAATGTTTGTGTTGATGAAGACGGCCACAAGTAGATGTGAAGAGAATAAACCGGGGCCTTTTCTCAGCACACAGCGTGTTCATGAAGAAGTTAGATTCAAATCGTGGCAGGTACAACCCTTGGCCTAAACTGGTTCTTGAGTGAAAAGTGGTTTTTAGCCTTTAAATGATTAAAAAGAAAAAAAATCAAAAGAAAAGAACTACAGTGTATCAAAGTAAATGTCATATGAAATCTGAATTTCTGTGTCCAGGAAGTAGAATTGGGCTATAGCCAAGCTTGTTTATTTACATACTGTGTGCAACCACTTTCTCTTCAACAGCTAAGTAGTGTAGTTGCAACAGAGACCATCTGGCCCACAAAACCTAAAATATTTACTGTCTAGTCATTTCCAGAAAGAGACTACCAATCTCTCAACTAGCCTGTGATTTACTCCACCTCAGTCACTTCTCATCTCCTTCAACTCTATATCTTACTGCCCCAATCGGTGCCTTTCTAAGAGTGAAAGAAGAGTGAGGAAGAAAAAAAAAGCTGGATTCAAGGAGAGTTGGGCTTTCTGTGAAATACAGAGCTCAGTTCTGCTACCTACCTCTTTCCTTTGTCCCAGGCTTTCAATGTTTAATCACTATTTTGACATTGCTATACATTTTTGCTTTGAGAGTAATGAGCTATTTTTTATTTTTCTTATTCTTAGCACATAACAGAATATGGAGTATAACATAACCACTGTCTTTTGCTTCTATTTGTCTTTGAAGTTCACTAAAGCTATGCCCATCACTCATGAGCTAGTTATTTGTATGGAATATCAGGAATGAAAGCTGTCAGTGAGAGAATTGAAGCTATTGACAGACAGTTGGAGGTTTTCAGGAAAGCCAAGAGTGAAATGTTTGTTTGCCCCAGGCCAGAGAACTGGCACACATTAGCACGTGGTTCATTGAATAAGGAAATGGTTTTTTGAGGCTGGCATCTTTGAATCCTTAAACTAGTTCATCCCAGGAAAGCAAATGGAAAAGAAAGAAAAGGAGGAGGAGATGGGAGAGGAGAAACGATGGGAGAAAGAAGATGGAGAAAAAAATTCAGGAAGGGAAAAAAGAAAAAGAAACTTGATTTACTCTTATGGGGCACAAAGACAAAGGATTTCTCAGAAAATCAGGGTCCATATCATCTTTGGCTTTTTCTTCTGTGGCTGTGAAATCAACACTTTGAGCTGGAAAAATGAACTCCCATTCTAAACCAGGTAAGAAAGACACATGTGAAACAGTCAAGGACTCATAAGTCTTGTGTACCGGGAAATCTGGGCTTTGGTATCTGTACTTGGTACTGAATCTCTTCATGAAATACAAGGCTGTCCACAAGTTTCCCTGAGTATTACCTCACCCAGTACCTTAAGAGAAAAGCCCTTCATGGGAATGAGGCTACCCCCGCCCCAGGTGAGAACAGACAAGTGCAGCACAGACAATCAGCAATCTAGTGGCCCTCCTGTGGCAAAATAGCTTGCTCCTCCCCGTACACATTCTTCACATTCCAGTCCTCTTCCTCCTGGAATATTGTCTCATTCACCCTGGGACTCAGTTAAAAGTCTTACAAATGTATTACCCTGAGCTACCAGCTTTAGTTTCTTGTTTATTTATTGCAATCTGATTTTTAAAAAAAATGAGGGAGATATATGTATAATGGTGAGATTTGGTCACTGTCCCTGGATGTTTAAAGGATGTGTAATTTTTCATGGATGACAGTATAGGGATAGAACCTCCTGATTCACTTCAATCACACTGGAAAAGTTTGCTTTTCCCAAGAGGCCTGCCTACCCAGTGCCCAAATTGCCCTGTCTTCTAGATTACATCACAGAACTACTATGCCAAGGGATTTTGGAGGAAGTAAAGTGTTCCTGTAGACCCAAGCCTTGAGTCTTCACACAAAAGCCTAGAAAACATTAATGCTGGATTTTATCTTAATATGGTTAAAGCTAAAAAAAAATTAAGGCATCTTTTGAAATTTAGAGTATATGTAATTATTTTAGACCCAAATGTAGATTACAGTTAAATTGAACATGTGGGTGAGATGATTACACAAGAATTCAAATCCTGTAATCAAAAATTGTATCAAAATGGAAACACAAACATATTTCTCAAAAAATGCAGTAGGAAAATAGTTGTTGTGCTTAAATATATGTAAAAAGTCTCACTTATCCATATAATGAGTATGTTAAAATACAACATCCTTGTCCAATTGATCGTGACAAAAGCACATATAAACAAAAAGCAAATAATAATAAACAAGAAGCAACTACTTTGAAAAGTAGCATGAGTAATTGATATAAAGCAGCAATTCAAAGAAGAAAGTTTATTTTTTAAAAAAAGATAAAGGAATAAAAATGAGCAGAATGATAACCAAAAATCCAAACTAAAATTAAAAAACAAACCATTTTCAACTACAAATTGCATGAAGTATTTTAAGGATAATATCATAGTTCCAGTCAGTTTGTGATAAACAGGTATGCCTCCTATGCTATTAGCAAGAATACAACATTTCTGTGAAACTTTCAGAAAGGTATTGTACAATATTTATCAAGAGCATCATGATTTTTCATATCATTTGAACTACTTATTCTCAAAAGAATTTATTTTAAGATAGTAACTAGAAACTTGAAGAAAAAACATATTCTAGAAATTTTGCCACATCATTCTTAATAACAAACACAAAACATAGTAAACCCCTGAAAACAGTAAAGAAAAAAAAAGAAAACCCTCCAAATTTGAATGTACTAACTGCAGAGAATATTTAAAATTATACAAAAATGCTCATGAATATATATAGAAAAAAAATTTAAAAAACAAAATGCTTAATTTTAATTATGTTCTAAAACCTAAGTGCCAGTGATTGTATACAGAGATTCCCTTCCTGAATACTTGTTTGTTGAACATGACATTTCATATATGATGTAAAAATCAATGTTAATAAATCCTTTAATAAAAAAATTAAAAAACAAAAATATATATAGTCATTTTTATAATTTTGCAACTATATCAAAATATCAACAGCATATAACTTCCTCTCGGTGTTGGGATTACAGTTGAATGTTACTTTGCTGTGTATAGTCACTTAAGGTAAACATTTAAACAGTTTTAATTCCACATTGATACCTTATTTCAAAATGCTTTAGAGTTTAAAACTATGAATAATTAACCAGATGCTGGTAACTCATGTCTGTAATCCTAACTACCTCGGAGGCTAAGATCTGGAGGGTTACCAGACCAGGCAGGCGAAAGTTTTGAAATCCTTCTCCTCAAAGGCTAAACATAGAGCTTCCCTATGACCCAGCAATTCCACTACTTGGCATTTACCCAACCATCCAGAAACTAGGGCATACTCAATCCACTAGCACAGCAATGTTCATTGCAGCATTATTCACCATAGCAAAGATATGGAACCAACCTAGATGTCCCTCAGTTGATGAATGGATCCACAAGATGTGGTATTTGTACACAATGGAATTCTATGCTGCTGTCAGAAAAAACGACATCGCCCCATTTGTTAGGAAATGGAAAGACTTAGAAAAAATCATATTAAGTGAAGTAAGCCAGACTCAAAGGAACTTAGGTTCAATGGTTTCCCTCATTCGTCATAATCAGTAGAAACCTTGGGCTCTACTAGCAGAGATTTGCAATAGAGCAAAAACTTGATACATAAGGCCATATAGTATGAAGCTAATTGAATGGACTTCTAGGATATTGAAACAAAAGCCATATAATGAATGATTGCTGTCCTTAATGTGCTATGTTATCTCATCTCTTTTGCTGTTCCTTTGTTATCTCATATTGACACAATATCTCACTTTGTTATCTGATATATTGGATACATTTGTATTTGGTTACTTGAAATTGGACAGGGAAGGGGGGAAAACCAAGAGGGGGGTGGGGGGGAGGGTAATGGGACCAAGACATGTGGAAGGGTATCAATGTATGTGAATTAATGCACCTTCTATCTGCCAAATATCATGTTACCCTTTTATTAAATACAATAAAAAAATTGGGAAAAAAATAAAAAATAAACAGATCAAAACTAGACTAGAGGCATGGATCAACTGGTTGAGCAGCCTAGCAAGAAAGCTAATCAAGCAGTAGTCCCTGAGTTCACTCGTAGTAGTGATGATAGTGATAATAGTAATAGAACAAAATTAAAATAGAAATAATCATGAAAGATGAAGGAGACAATGTGGATAAGAAAAGTTATCAAGAACCTCATCATGTCCTCAATAAAAACTGTAAGGTATAAGACACTTGAGAAGAAATGACAGATTTGATGGCAGTGTACACAAAACAAGAAATGCCTGTGGTCATAAAACTCATGGTGTTGATCGATTAAAACCAAACTTTCTTTCTTGACACTGAGTGCCAGTCAGGAAAACATTTTGGGTATTTGACTAAATCCACTGATAGCCTCAAAGACACCAAACCCAGCCATTCCAGAATGAGTTTTTCAGACCCATGATTATGATCATAGCATATGTGATCAACTCCGACTGTTTCATACAGCCTTGCCCAGATCTATTTGACAGATTGCTCTGCACAATTTCTATAAAGATCAAGTGAACCAAACCTTATGCTGGCAAAACTCCCCCAAAGAATACTCATTGCCTTTAAAATTAAGAAAACATCACTTAGCAAAAACACAAAAGAAAGCCCCACCTCAGGGAATGGCTGTCCTTGGCAGCCTATATTTTTCCCTTACATTTAATTCTTTCAGATTTGACTCAGGAGGAGTGGTTTAACTAGAGCCAAACTCAGGCTTGATGGGATATATCTTTGTTCCCTGAGTTTAGGCAGAACTCTTTTATTTTGTACTTCTGCCCCTCTTAACTCATGGGGCTTTTGCCCTCAGCATTTTGAATTGTGATTCTCCAAGAACCAAAAAAGGCAGTAGCTAATTTCTATTAGAGTTCATGCTGGAGCTACAGTGTCCTAATGCAAAGCTGGAGAAGGCAGTGACTGTTGATAGGCAGAATAAATAAATCCAGACTCTAATTAAGTTTACAAGATAAATAAATAGGTTCTCTCCTTTATTTAGTAAACAAATGTAGGCAGATAATGAGATTTCTACTGCAGCTACACAGTGCCCCAGAGGCATGTGCCCCAGACGCATGTGCCAGCTACTTAGCCTGGTGAATCCCACACTTTTAGTAGAAGGGTTTATTTGCTTCTTTGAAGGGGGAGTAGGGTTATTTGGGAAGAGATATAACAAGTTTGACCACTAATAAGAAAAAGGGGCCTCTGGTCCAGGGCACTGACTTTGCATTTGTGTTCACAGAAAATATCAGACAAAGGGATTAGGTTCCTCAAGGTAATAGGATCAAGGAAAGAAAGAAAGCAGATGGAATGTGTTGATCTTGGCGTTAAAGAATCAGGAAGACTGAAATGATTATCAAGACATGTTTATTTTGCTCATTCTTTAAAAAGGACGATATGGTACCATTTATAAAGAAATGGAGAGACTTGGAAAAAAAAATTGTCTTAATCAGGTCAAGCCCAGAGAGACAAAGGATGCATGTTTTCCCTTATATGGGGAAGCTAGATTTAACTTATAAACTCATAAATAAATACAATGAGTGGTATGCATATGTATACACATTTTTAACTGAAATATGGTAGATTTGAGGGGTATCTCAAATAGTGTTAATTCCTGAGGAAGCCAAAATCAAAGTTCAGCAAAAAACAAAAACAAAAACAAAACCACTAGAAGTAGATAGAAAAGGGTGAGTTGAGACCAAGTGGGGAGGGGTAGACAAATGGAAAAGAGATGAGGGGGAGCATGCAGACAAGAATCCAATGTACATACTTCAAAATTAAGAAGAATGAGAGGAGGTTGGGGCCGGGAGTTTGGCCTAGTGGTTAAAGTGCTTGCCTAGCATGCATGAAGACCCGGGTTCGATTCCTCGGTACCACATACATAGAAAAAAGCTGGAAGTGGTGCTGAGGCTCAAGTGGTAGAGCTCTAGCCTTGAGAAAGTCCAAGGACAGTGCTCAGGCCCTGAGCTCAAGCCCAGGACTGGCAAAAAAAAAAAAAAAAAAAGAAGAAGAATGAGAGGAGTGGGGAGGGGAGAGATGGGTGACAGTGCTTGCTGAGAAAGGTGACATTGCTCAGGATATATTGAACTCAGGACCTTACACTCTTGCTTAGCTTTTTTCCAATTTCAGCGTTTTGCTGGTAAGTTGGAAATAAGAATTTCTTGAATTTGTCTGCCAGAGTTGGCTTCAAACTTTAATCCTCAGATCTCAGTCTCCTGAGTAGCTAAGATTATAGCAGGACCTGCCAGAGTCTGGCTGTAACTTCGTTTCTTCCTATCCGAATACAGACTAGTCGTTGTAAAGGGAACACTTGACAAACTAGAAACCATATGAATGGTTAATTTTATGATAATATATAAACAACAGTAAGAAGCAAAGTGTAGTGGAAAGGCACTTGCCATAGATTAAAGGCGCTGCTTGCATTCTGACGTTGTTCTATCTATATGTGAGGATATGAGTAAAACAAAATTCTGGCCTTCTCGGAATTAATCTCTGTCTCTCACAGCATTTGTCTTGTTCTCTGTCTCTCTCACAGTCTGTTGCTCTCTATTTCTGTCTATGAAACAACTGTAACCGTGTCTCGGAAGGCAACCTTGATAATAGGTTTTGGAAAATCCTGTTCCTCGGAGATACTATACCTATGAAAGATTGTTAGATCATCAAAACAGAAACTAATACAACAAGACAACCACAGTGCCCTTATAATTTGCAAAAGCTCTACTGAAGCCTGGCAGATAGAGGGTGGGTGAGAATGGCCAAGATGGATTGCCCAGCCTATCTGTCACATTCGTAGCAGCTACTGCATCCCCAGGCCCCACATTCAGGTCCTAGTCGTCAAAATAATCCTTCTTCAGACCTTCTACTGAGAGAAAGAATAAAATCTGAGTTTAGGAAGAAACACACATGCAGCAAGATGAGAAAAAGGAAATGTGCATGCGTCCAGGATTTGAGGTACATTTCTAGAGTCTGCTCCAACATTCCTTCTTCCAAGATTGCTTCAGCAAGAATGCCACTGCCCCCGCTGTGCCTGGCCAGTGCTTTGATCCTAACATTCGGGCATGCATCATGCTCTAGCTTCCAGAGAAGGCTCTGTCTATAAAGATCCCCTCTGCAAAAAGAAGAAAATAACACAAGGCTAGCGACTTAGTGAGCACTGGTTCTGTGTTGTCAGAGTCCACATTGAGAGGAGTCTATAAATACTAGCTGTGTGATGGTTCAGATGGAACAGGCACATGAGGGTGGGGCAGAAGCAGAAGTTTGTAGCAGCTAGCACTCTAAGCCCTACTTCCTGGAGTCACCGTGTAACCTTAGCTACTCTTGATGTTAAGCAACATTTAAGCTGTCCCTGGCCCAAAGAAACTTGGCAGAGCCGAATGCCTAGCCTTCTCAGGAGCAACTCCAATCTGAAGCAGGACGAAAGGACTCCTTTCTGTTTAAAGTTCAGGAGTCCTTCCTGCCACCCTCACCACCCTGGTTCTTTGTGATGTATAGCATTTCTTGGTGCTCCGGGACTTGGTCCAAGTAATTCCTCTTTCTCTGGCTTGATCTGCAACCTAGATCTCAAAATACACTTCACCTTCCCAGACCTTCCTTTCCCAATGCACTGACAGCAGGGAATGGTGAACAGAGCCTGGGTACAAGTAGGCACAGCAGAGTGTCCCTAAAGGTGTCCCCTTGGGCCTGTGGCCACAAGCAGATTCTACCAGGTGAGACTTCTCCTTACTAGCCATTGCTGTGTGTGGGCTTTGCTCCCTTCAGGCTTTGGTGGAACCATGTGATGCGGCCTTAGAGTTATATAAAAGACCTTGCCCTTGGGCAAAGAGTCACCACATGTTTATAGATACAGATTCAGCCCTAAGGCCTGGCCCCTGACCCTTCTTTCCCTCTGCTTGACACCTGAGGAAATCATGACAGAAAAGGGCATTTAAGGCATCAGTCAGCAAAACAGGGCAGACCTAGCCAACCACTGAGCCCGGTGGCATGAGCTCGCTGCGCAGCTTCTTTGACTCCCTCTGAATGGACAGCATAAATAGCCCCAAACCACAGCAGGGCCTGTCTTTGTTCAAGCTGAACTAAACTGTCATACGGATGGCAACTTTCCCCCCTCCACAGCTGTTTAGCGTAATTTAAAAATCACAGCCCTTGCACCTCCACGATGGGCACCACATGTTCTTCATCTTCCTTATTATCCCACATTAAAGTGTGGTCTGGTATCTGTATTTTCTGTGTTTGCTGTCCTAATGACACTGTAATCTAACTCCCAATCAAACTTGGGGCAAAACAGGGCATTGAATCCGAGGGGCTTCTGCAGCCCTCATTTCCATGTAGTTGTGATTGGAAAGGAGCCCTTTGCCAGCGCCCAGTCTGAAACCCTAGCCTTTGGTAATGATGATATTCAGATGCCAGCACTGGCTTTGCGGTTTGGCTCCTGTGTGTGACAGAGAGAAGTGGGGGGGGGGGGGGGAGAGAGGGGACACCGAAGTGAGTGCATCTGGGCTTCATTAGTTGCAATGTAATTTACAATAGACAGCTTTTTCAGAGGCTGGATAATCAGCAGGCTGTTATTGGGGTAGCGTGTAGTAATCACGGGTTGACACGAGCAATCCATGCTCAGTGAGATAAATGGGTTTGACTGGCAGGGCAGCAGTTGGACTTTAATAAAAAAAAAAACCAAATTGAATTCTTTTTTCCTATGGCTTAATATAAGAATCATCTGGACATATGCATAAAACTGACACAGTAGCTGAAAAACCCCTGGCAGAAAGAAAATGCCACAGTGCTGGGTCTCAATTTTGACATTATAAATTCTGTTAGCTATTGGGGCAGTGGTTGAGTCTGAGCTGGGTGGGGTGAAAAGAGAGAGAGAGAGAGAGAGAGAGAGAGAGAGAGAGAGAGAGAGAGAGAGAGAGAGCGAGAGAGAGAGGGAGAGAGAGGGAGAGAGAGGGAGAGAGAGGGAGAGAGAGGGAGAGAGAGGGAGAGGGCGCGTGCAAAGCAGGGACCTCTCAGCCCAATCGCAGCATAATTCACATAATAATGGACAAGTAATTTAATACCATTCTGAAGCCTCTGTATGAATCATGGTTTTTCTTCCTACAATGAGTCTGGGCTGTGGTCGGAGAAGAACTTGAAGCAGTTGACTGCTAGAATTATGCGTTTTCTGGGAGCAGTATATTCACATGCCTAACTTGATCAAAACCAAAGTCTTTGCTGAAGTGTTGTTAACCTTTCCTCTACAAATTCAGTCTCCAAAGCACACAGAACCACCTTCAGCTGCTGTTTGCACTGTCTCCCTACCCCTGAGGGACCCATGAAAGACTTCCTGTCACTGAGAACACCTGTTTCTGAGTCTCAAGGTAGCCTGATACATGATGGATGTTCTTGGAGAAGCTTGGAGAAGCTGAGTCAGGTTAAGGGCATGGGGAAAATATATTTTTTTAATTTATTTATTTTTTTTATTTTTATTTTTTATTGTAATTAATAAAAGGGTTACATGATATTTGCCAGATAGAAGGTGCATTAATTCACATACATTGATACCCTTTCACATGTCTTGGCAACCATTACCCTCCCCCCCACCCCTCCACTCGTCTTGGTTTTCCCCCCTTCCCTATCAAATTTCAAATAACCAAATACAAATAAATTCAATATATCAGATAACAAAGTGAGATACTGTAACAATATGAGATACCCAAGGGACAGCAAAGAGATGAGAGATATCATAGTACATTGAGGACAACGATCATTCGTTATATGGCTTTTGTTTCAATATTCTGGAGGTCCTTTCAATTAGCTTCATACTATATGGCCTTATGTATCAAGATTTTGCTCTATTGCAGCTCTCTGCTAGTAGAGTCCAAGGTTTCTACTGATTATGACAAATGAGGGAAACCATTGAGCCTAAGTTCATGAGGAAAATATTAAAGCACCTATGAAGTGTAATAGAGACATCATTGACAGTATTTGCAATTTATTGGAGATTTCTTTGCATATAACAATCCATGTGATTATCAGTCTGACCAAACGCTTTTTATCATGTTGTTCTCACATGATCAAGAGATTCACTTTGTTGAAGGCCAAATTATATATGCCATGGGAATGTTTTTAAGACAATCAAGTTCTATAGGTAAGAATGAAGAAATAGTGATTTTTTAATGGAAAATTGGCATAAAATACAGTTGTTGGCATGTGAATGAGATCATCTTTAAAGATCTGAGAATTCTGAAGCTGGAAAGAGTCTTAGAAATAATCTATTCATAGAGGAGGGAATTTAAAGACAAAATTATTTGCATAAGGTCACATGGCAAATTGGCTGCAGAGCTAGGGCTAGAGTGCTAGAACCTTGAGTTCTTTGTCTGGTGCTGTCCTGCTGTGCCCCATTCCACACAGTGGCTTAGGTATACCAACTCTTTGTTCCTAGTGAACCCTTCACTGACCACATACCCTACCAGAATATGAAAGAGGCTTCAAGTGGCAGTTCTGCTGGAAGACAGGGAGAATGTCAGACCCCAAAGCCCCTCCCTGCTCAAATCAAAACTTGACAGAGCATGGTTAGAAAAACCCTGGGATAAGCTCAGAGGCTCGTTCAGTCTGAGCAGTTTATAAGTACATTAAAATCCTGAATTCAGGCATCTACAAGCAGAGACAACTTACTTGCTAGGCACAATAAACGCCCTGCACTCCCATTCTGTGCTCTTACAAATCAACATTCTCTCTTTTGCCCTACTGTAATAGGGGTGCGTCTTTCCCCCAATCATAGACAAAAGGCTCTGGGTATCTTGAGCACTGGATTCAACTGTCTGTTTAGATTGCTGGAGAAGACTCATCACCTGACAATTCACACGAGAGAACTAGGGCAGACTCACCAAGCACGTGATTTGCTTCCGGATGAGTGTTTTAGGCCATCTGGGACACAAAGAAGTTGTGCAGCACTGCTTTCAAAGATGAGCCTGTGATGAGCTGCGATGCACAGAACTGTAGCATCCCCTGAGAGTGGACTGCTGGCTTCTATTCTTCACCTTCGCTGATCCTTCACTGTTGTGGCCCTCCCTTCCTTGTGCATTCACTATTATCACCTCTGGTGTTAAGACAATGACACAATCTGAACACTGTGAGAACATGGTGCCTTCTTGCCTTTTGCCACAACCAAGGAAATGAAGAAACTATAGTTTATGGAGTGACTACTAGATGCGAGAGCATCTAGTAAAGACCATTACAAATGTCATAGGCTTTATGCTCATTTGAAATGGGTTTTAACTTCATTCTTTCCAAATAAAACAACTGACAGAGTCTGGAGGATGGGCTTGAGATCAGAACCCAGACACAAGTGGAATTTATCCATTCTTTCAGTGCCATTTCCTGGGAGAACATAGAAAAAGCCTTGGGCTCTCAAGGAGGGAAGCTGACAGGTAGCCCAAAAGTTACCTCAAGGACCTATTAGTGGGAGCTATTAAGGATATTTGCCATCCACAGGTGGTTTCACCAAAGTCACTGGGCAGTCAAGCAGAGAGCAATCTGAACAAGGAAGGACAGAGGTCAACAGGGCTTCTGCTGAAGGTTCAGGTCCTTTGTCATCACCAAATAGCATAACAGGCCTGGCAGGGGGTGGGGGTGTGATGGAGTCTGCCAGGCTAGCCTATAGTCAGAGTAGTATACATAGTATTGGAAGGAAACAGTGGGGAAGTGTGGGGGGCACTGCCCAGATCAGAGCTGAGAAGAGGGCTCTAGAGAAAGCAAGAACGTGGGGCTTTGTTCCTCATCTCTTGAGAGCTAAAGGGCAGGTGAGATTGGAGCAAAGCACAATTAAAGTAAGTCAGGAAGTTTCTTAGTGTCTGATGATTGTTTCATTCATTAGTCTCCAAAAAGTACCTAGATTGCAATTCACACAGTCTGGAACAGTGAATCACTCAGCCTCAACCCTGACTACCCACCCTACCTGGCACTCCCATCCAATAGGAGGACAAACTGGAGATCGTCTTCATCACATTCTAGCAGTAAGACAGGCAGGAACTCATAGCGTTTCTTGACGTAGAAAGCTCAGGCGGTGCACCTCAGGTGCCTCAATACAAACAAGTGTCCTGCCTACATCAGTGGCTTCAGAGCTTGTATTTCATGAACCAAATGGTACCTGTGGTGTGATCTCCTTTTCCCCCAGATTCCATTCTGCTCTGTGTTTGCTGGCTCCTGGTAAGTGTGGCCCATTCTATCCCAGGCCTATGGCACTGCAAAAGAGCAATCTCTGCCCAGAAACTTTCCAGAGAGCTGGGAACTCACTTATCTGTCGGTAAAATTGCCAACTTGGGGATGTGGTGCTGCTTCACTGCAAAAACAGGCGCTGAATTACTCTGCACTTAACAAATGGTTGCCCTGTTCTCCTAAAGCTGCCAACACAAATTGAATTGTGTTTTCTTATTGGTGTATACAGTGGGTGTGCTCTAGAGCCAGCACTAATTTCCCCCAAGCAAGATAAATGCACAGACCTGAGCCTGCCTGCTTACGTTCTGTCTCATTCTCGCAAATTAAAATGTCACTGAGCTACAGCAATCCTTTAGGATGTGTGGTCAGATGGGGGCTGCGGTCCGGTGGGAATCTAATCCTTCGCTCTTCTGCCTCAGTGCAATTTAGGTAGCAAAGGAGAATGAAGGCTGATCAAACCTCATTAAAACATTCACAGCTTACCATAAAATTGGAGTCTGTAAATGGTGGTGTCATTACGTTCGTGTAGCACGAAGTTATTATTTTGGCAGGTTTTCTTATGGCTTATCTTGACACAAGCCTAGAATCCTGTTGTGGATTCCCCTCTGATGGCTGATCACAATCAAGTTGCTTTAATTGATTTCCATGAAAAATTTCACCCAGAGTAGCCAGTTCAGGAATCAAAAGTTCACCAGCAAACAAAGTTCAGCCGATTGGAAATGGGGGCTTGATTTAGAAGCTCTCAGAAGGGAGATTGTGGTAAGTAATAGAATTGTGTTTATAGCTGCACTGCTGCAGGTGGTATTCCCTGGAATTCTGAAGCCACTGCTGAGTAGGTTTTAATAATGGAATGCGTGGTTCTCACATGGACTTTTCTGACACGCATCTGTCTCCCAGTTATTGAAGCTGGGAGCTGAGCAACTCTGAAAGAAGCCTCTAGAAGTGGTCCCTTCCCTCCCACCTCTGCAATATGATAGGAAACATTGACCTGCATGCAGGAGGCCTCACCACAGAGAAATTCTAGGAATTTTCTCCCTTCCTGCCCATGATGAGAGGTCAGCTTTTCTCACCCAATTTTCATTAACAAGAGCTGGACGAAAAGGCACTTTGTGTGAGAAGTAGTCTGGGAGATGTAGTTTAGAAAGTGAAATATGAGACTTTCTGGACATTTCAATGGTTTCTAGGGCCAAGAGGACCAAGCATATAAAATCAAGGCTGTTCCAGAAAATTGAAGATAAATAGTAGCTAACCCATGGGGCTTAAAATCAAAACCAGAGAACACCCACATAGACAGGCGAGGAGAAGCCCATTCTAAGCACATTTCTTACTCTTGCGTATGGGTCATTATACAAACCCTCTTTCTATTCATGACCCTGCTTACATCCTGGGAGGTTGAGAGCACCGGTGACATGGCCCGGTTTTACAGGCTGAGGATCAGTAATACCAAAGCTTCTTGCACAGGTAGGCTGTGAACGCAGGTTTTCTGATGCCAAAACTATGTTTAATCACTTTGAAACACTTCCTCTTCTTGCAAGACATATCAAGTGGAGCTTGCTGGCTCTGCTCTAGTGTTGATAAATCCCACAAGGAAATTTCCCCAAATGCAAGGTTCTTCATCATCAATGGCCCCATGAAAATTCTTCCTGCTGTGTATCCATGTATCCCTCTTCATCTCCTTCACGGTTCATATGTCAGTTCCTCTGTGAGCCATTTTTCTTCCTACTCACCTACTCTTTCTTGTTCTCTTTCATCCCCATAGCTTTTATCAGGTTTTTACATTTTTTTAAAAAAATTATCATTACATAATTGTACAAAAGTGTTTGAATTCAACACATCAGTTTAAAAGTACAATGCATCTTGGTCAATGTCACTTCTATTATTCTCCTCCATTTCTCTCAACCTCTTCCATCCCCTCATTACACACACACACACACACACACACACACACACACACACACACACTTTCTTGATTTACTCATCCTTTTTAGGGCATCTGGGCTATTTCTATAACTTTGGCTAATGTAGCAGTTGACAAGAGAGCACAGCATCTTTACTGCATACTGACTTATCATCTTTTGGGGTGCCATCCTTGGATCCCAGGGAAGTTTTTGTGTGTTAACTCCTTCCTGCATGTCCAGCCATGGAAGACAAGACCAGTTCATTCTTGGTGTTCCATCCCCTGTATATAGATCAAGAGTCATTGCTTCTGTAGGAAATAATAAATATTTTAGTCTTGGAGCCACACATTGTCCGATATAACAGTTCAACTCTTCTGTAGAATTAACCTTAGACAATAAGTGCATGGAGAGATATGATCATGTTCCAGTAAAATCAAATTGAAAGATACTAAAATTTAAATTTATGTAATTTTTACCTAACAAATGTAAAAAAGAATTTACTCATGAGTCCTATTAAGATGTGTGTGCTTGAATTTGGCTGTGGTGCTATCACTTCCAGGCTTCTGGTGTAAATCAGCAGCAGGCCCAGAGCAGGCAGTCAGTAAGGAATTGTTAAATCAATAAATACATATCTCAAGCAGACCATCAGCCTCCAGACATTAGGTGCTTATGAATCAACCAGGTGTTCTGAAAGTGGTAGAAGTCAGACAAGCCCTGTCATCAGGAGTTCACAGGCTCCTATCATGTGTACACCAAAGACAGGAAGGAAGCCGTAAGAGTTCTTTATTAGGAAAAGAGAAGCCAAGGAGTCATCCCATCTTCCTAGAAGCTGACTCAGAAACTGAGATCTCTGATGAAAACTTTTGGACTGCAGGAGAGGTAGGATGAGCAACTGAGTATCCAAGGCCCGAGAGGGACCTGACTGTCTTGGGTGTGGGTGAGGAATTGATGTTACAGAGAGGTTCATGGACAGCACCAGCCCGTTCTATAGGGCTGCGTGAAAGAAGGCTCTATGAATGGTGGGAAGAGGCCCCTGGCACAGTCCAGAAGAATGGGGCTCAGGGGTGCTTCCATGTTTTGAGATTCCACAATAGAAGCCAATGGGCTTATCCCCAGTGAATACTATTCCACTGCATTTCTAGTAGGCTCAATGGAGAATGGCAGGGCTGTGAGAACATGAGGCACCCAAATCTGGTGCCAAGGAAGGTAGAGATTTGTCTTGCAGACAGGAAGGGAAGGGTGTGACAGACATGCAGGATGTGTTCAGAATCCCCGTGGCCTGCCAAGGAAGTGAGCTATCCATCTGACTGTCCTGTGTGTTAGGAAATTGGAACCCAGTGACAGGATAAACCAACCCCCAGAGTTCATGTGCCTGCCGGGAGGAGGAGTTTGGGCAGAACCTCTAAGTCTACAATTTCTCATTTGAATGGTGGCCAACCTACAATCTTAACTTTCCTGGGAAGCCATTAGAGACCACTCAACATATTTGCCTTACCGGACAAATTCCAAAGCAAGAAATCCCCATATAGACACAGCTCAACAAAACCCACAGCAGCCATAAATGACATGGGTTGACCTAGACTAAACCCAGCATTGGAATTTGGAATTGGTCCTCTGAACATAAGACTGTTTTTCTTTAAAATGTGGTGGAACTCCACTCACTTTCCAAGTTGGAAAGTTGAGTTTTCCCCAGGGAGAGTGAGATGAACTGATTTCCCAAACACTGTTTTGGTCTGCCTAGTGTAGCACATTCTTCTACAGAATTTTCCTTGAATGCACAGGGCTTCTGGATGATAAACCATCTCTGAGTATGACTGAGTCCCTTTTAGTACATCTTACTACTTCTGAGTGCTTGACTTTACCATGTAGCCCGTGAGTCTATTGGGGGGTTCCTCTCCAGATTTCCTTATTTTTATCTCTCATAGAAATGGGGCTGAGAAGCACATGGTGAGACATCCCCCCCCCTCTTTCTCTTTCACACACACACACACACACACACACACACACACACACACTACCTCTGGGCCCATGTGTTCTTTTTATATTCTCTTCTATTTTTCTCTCTTACTCATCTTTTTTCTCCTTCCTCTCCCCAAGTCTCTACTCTGTGATTATCCATAGAATAAACACAAGATTTTTTAAAATTATTGTGGAGTAATTATTTAGCAAAGTTTTATGCTTCCTGTGTTTTATTAAAAAAACTGATTGGGAGAACCAATTTGTATTTCATTCTTTTCTTGCAAGCAGATAAATAAAACTTTTCATTATAGATGATCCCTCATCAGGTATAATGTTCACCATTTTGGTTCTGCCCAAGATGGCCTTTGCCAGAGAACTCTTATGCAAATCACTCCCAGCCAGTTGGCTTTACTGTTGAGAGAGCAAGGGCTTTAAAAGAAATAAGCTCTATGGGAGAGATTCCCTAAGAGCCGGGAGCCTCACAGCACACTTCTGCTGACATTATATCAAGTCACCAACACTGTGGTTTAGACTGGGCGATCTTGAACAAACCCTGCACAAATCAGAGTTCCCACTTCCTAACATTTCCCCCTTTGTACTGCAACATAGCACTTCCTGAAGCTTTTTTGTTTTTTTACTTTTTTTAAATTATATTTTATTGTTGGGGTAACATATAGAGGAATTACAGTTACATTCTTCAGGGAGGAGATCTGTTACTTCTTGAACATTGATATCTCATGTTTTTATCTCACTTTCCCGCCCCCTGAATATTACATTCTTAAGCACTCAGCCTAGTCTGGTACCCTTGAACAAATTTGCCAAGTTCCTTCAGAGAAGAGGTCATAAAAATTAAGCCAATTCTTATGCATAAATAACTACATATCTGTTTATCAACTCTTTTTTTCTTTTAGTATCATCTTCCAGGCTTAGTGTTTGTGTCTCAATATCTTGAGAATTGATCTCTCCTGGTTGTTTATCTTTTCCTTCTCTGCAGAAATCTGTTAGAATCCTAGGTTTTAATAGTTGTTTCTTTGATATAAGGAGTTTAATTGTGCAGCTCTTAGCATGCCCTAGAGACTCTAATGAGAAATAAATAATGCTAAGCATCTTCCCGTAGGAATGAAGGATAAACTTTACCCAGAGGCTCTATCATTAAGGAGATCTACTAATTGTTCCAACAGTTATTAGGCTACTCTCAATTAAGTAGGAAATGTCTTTGGGGCTAGCACCATTTCTTATCGTTCTAGAATATTCCTTGAAGGTCTCTAGAACAATATAGATGAAGAAAAACTCCCTCGCCACTTCATGAGTTACTGCTCCACGATTGCCTGTTCTGTAGCCCATATTTTCATTATGACCAAGTTTGTTGTACCCTACACTATGATTTCTAAAAGCAAAGATTGTCTCCAAACTTCATTTGGGATAGAAAGTCACATTTACTGAGCATGTACTATGAGTACATAGTAACTCTTCTTTCACTTATTATTACTCCTGTCTTCAAACTATATGTTAACGTCCATCACCCTGTTTTATAAACAGGGATGCTAAGGTTAAGTGAGACCAAATGTTTAACCCAAGTAATATAATTAGTTAATATAAGTGATAAGTATTGGGACTCCATGACTTAATCTATGTGAGGCTACAATGGCACTGGAAGGGTGCAATCGGTGCTAATTCTTGCTGCTGCTGCTGCTTCTGCTGCTACTACTGCTATAATTCTGCAAGGTCAGATTCTTTGGTTTCCAAGCCCCTTATGTAAGAGTGAGTAAGAGGAAACCTTTGTTGAGGCAGGCAGAGGAGCCTGCCATATCAAATGGAATGCAAAGCATTTAAGCTGTATGACTGTTCACATTTCCAGCCTGTGTCCAGAGGAATTGCTGGTAATAATATCTGGTTAAGCAGCTCTGGGAGACTCAGCCTCTGGTCCTACACAGAGCCCAGACTAACTTCCTCTCCTTGGTAAGACATGAAAGGCCAGCCCAGCTGTGGATCATGCACTGTTACTCCCTACTGCAGCCCACACAGTTTGTTTGGCTGGCAGCCGTTGTCCATGGCCGGGACCCTGCCAAGTGATTGCTCTTTTCAGCTCCTCCAGGTGAGCTGAGAAAGAACAGAAATTCATATCCACTAAGTAGTGTATGTATGTATGTATGCATGTGTGTGTGTGTGCATGCATTTATATATGTATTGTGCCAGTATTGAGGCTTAAACTCAGGGTCTGGGCTCTGTCCTTTAACTTTTTCACTCAAGACTGGCATTCTGCTACTTGAGCCAAAATTCCATTTTTGGATTTTTGCTGGTTATTTGGAGATGAGATTCTTGTGGATTTTCCTGCCTCGGCTGACTTTGAATTGAGGTCCTCCTCAGTAGCCACCATCCCTGCTAACATGCATGGATTTTACAGGTAAGGAAAGAGGAAGAAGTGAGTCCTTCAAAGTCAAGTTAGTTCTTTACACTTCCTTATTTTCTTCTTTTTTTTTTTTTGGTCAGTCAAAGGGCTTGAACTCTGGGCCTGAGTGTTGGCCCTGAGCTCTTCAGCTCAAGACTACCACCCTACCCCATAAGCCACAGCAACACTTCCAGTTTTCTGGTGCTTAATTCATGATAACTGTCTTACAGACTTTAGTGCCTGGGCTGGCTTTGAACTGTGATCCTCAGATCTCAGCCTCCTGAGTAGCTAAGATTACAGGTGTGAGCCACTGCAACCGGGTAGTTCTTTACACCTCTTTCACTGTCTCTTCCAACCAATATCCTCAACCTACCTACCCATACTTGCTGTGGAAGGTTGTGGTTAGTGGGCAGATAGGGAGGATTTTGGGGGAGAATGGCTGTATCAAAGCTCTTCCCCCTCCCCTACTGACACTTGATTCTTTGAGGATTTGTTTTGGGGGGTTGAATTTTTTGAACTCTAGGTATATTTTGGAAATGAGGTCCTTGTCTGATGCATAGCTAGATAATATCTTCTGCTAGCTATGTCCTTTGCCATGCAGAAACCCATCCCACTTACTCATTCTTTCTTCAATTTATTGCAGTTCTGAATCTTTACTTAGAAAGTTTCAGCCTGTGCCAGTGAGCCCTAGTGTTTCCTATATGTGTAATGTTTTGGGGACATCTGGTCTCACATTGAGGTCTTTGATCCACTTGGAGTTGATTCTGGTACAGGTAATATATAAGGATCTAATCTCAGTTTTCTACACCTATATAGTAGATTCTGCCAGCCCCGTTTGTTGAAGAGACTGTCTTTCTATGTTTTTGGCTCCCTTATCAAATGTTAGGTGGTTATAGATCTGTGGATTCATTTCTTCTATTCTATTCCATTGATCCTCAGGCCTATTCTTGTACCAATACCAAGCTGTTTTTATTACTACAGCTTTGTAATGGAGTTTGAAGTTTGGTTTTGATATTCCTCCAGGACTGTTATTCCTGCTAAGGATTGTTTTTGCTATTCAGGGTCTTCTATTATTCCATATAAATTTTTGGATGGCATCTTCTTTATCACTGAAGAATGTTGTTGGAATTTTTGAAAACCCTCTCTACTTCACACAAACACATACATATACACACACACAGAGGAAAGACACTACATATTGTATTACGATTTTTGACTTAAACTAGTTCTCCATTCAATTTTCTCTGCCCCTTTTCCTTTCCCCAGTCTGACTTAGGTAGTGACACTTGTAGTTGCTACAAAATGTGACAGTGCAGGGAGAGGGGGGAAGGAATGTTTCTGTGCTGTTGACAAAAGAAGAAAGGCATTCTGTTCAACCAACTGTGAGAGACACTGAATTATTTATACTGCCTTTGTCAATCACCAGGAAAGGTAATCTTTGCTGGATTTTCAAAAGTTTTTCATTAATTAACCACTTTTTCAGTTCACTGCTCTGTAGCTAGACATCAGTCCACTGCAGAGCTGTATCTGAGGCAGGCCTGGAGATGGGGCTGGGGAAAGACCTGGCTTTGGTCTAGCTGCTCCCAATGACATATGGATGCTTCTAGGTTTTTGTTTTTCCATAGTTACTTTGGCTCTGTGCTGGTGCCCATATTGGATGTTTCGTTTAAGACTCCCTTTCATCCTAAGCTGTCTTCGATTTAATATGTCACAATATATACATTGGTAAATCATCTCAGTGTCATCTTTCTCAATATTCTGTTATTAAAGCCCATTTTTCATAGTAAAATATTCCTCCAAAGATGGCACGAAGTGCTTGAATCTCTCAGCCTAGTATTTAATGCTAATGGGCTAAACCTTCTTTGAAACTAAACCAAGAATTGAGAAAATGTAGCAGAATGAATCAGGAAAATGCTTTCTTGGAAACAGAATGGGATTTAGACTAGAAAAGGGACTGACATTTTACCTGAACTCTCCAGATAATTGCTTCATCTTTTCCACTTATCTTTGGAAAGTACAACCCTGACTAGACTTACCATGGGACTGGTTTCAGTGAATCTGAACAATAGTACCCCAGAAGAAAGAAGATACAAAGTTTCTAAACTTTTCCACACCTAGCAATAAGATAAAAATCCTGTACAGTTAGGAAACTTCTCTTTTGAGATATTTTGAAGATCAATCCGGCTAGAAAAGGAATGTTAAATAAAACAAGCAATAAAATAGGTAGATTCCAGGAAGATACTTGAGGACCTATCATGTGTTAAGTCCAGGACAGATGTCAGGCATTTGGAAAAGAACAGGAACCTGATCCCGGCCCATTTGGGCAGAACTGGAATGAGATGTAAACTATTTCCTGATATTGCTTGTTTGGGTCTTGGGGAAAAAAGTCTTTCTAGGGCCTCCTGTTTGATCTCATTGTGTCAATAAACCATAGCTAATCTGTCAGCAAGAATGTGTTACATATCTGTTGAATCTTTAGTACTGTGAGATAAAGACAGCCACTAACACAACTGGTGTCTTACCTCTGATCATTTAGAATGCTCACTTTTCTTATAGTAACCTTTTAGACTATGGTTTCTTAATTCATATAAAACACAACCTACAGTTCTTTGGATTGTAAAAAAAATCACTGACATAATTTGCTTGATAAAAGTAATATATTTAATATTTATTGTAAAAATAAACAAAATAAATATGACTCGAAAAATTATCCTTATGACCTAAAGATGTGCACAGTTAACATCTGGTGTATATCCATTGCTTGAACTGGGTTTTTTCTTTGCATATATTTTTAATCTCATTCTGCAATTCTGTTTTTGACTTTTTATTACATAGACATATATCATAATGCTCTCCCTGGTAATTCATTGCTCTCCTTTGAACTCATTTCTTATTTCCTTATATGCATGGATTGCTTCCTCTAGCCACATTCATTTTTAAGCTGTTTCCATTTTTTTGTCATGAGAATCAATATTTTTTAGAATACTCAGGAGCCTAAATTTTCACTCACATCCATAAACTTTTCTACTACTAGTTTTGAATTCTGAGCCAAGTCTTTCACAAAATTTTAAAGTATTTCTTCCCATACCAAAAATACATTCAACAGGTTTGTTTCCTCCAAAATTTTGCCTCCATTCCTGAGACTTTTAAGAGCTTCTTTATTTAAAAATTTTAAGTTATATATTATTATCTTTATTCAACAAATCAGTTTATGAATACAATGCGTCTTGACTGATATCACCCCTTTGGTCATTTTCCCCTTCCCTCCTAACCCAATCTTCTACTTAATTTTTTAATTTCATAGGATATTCATACAATATTTTGACTGTATTCTCTCTCTTCCCTCTATTTATTTACCTACCTCCCTCCTCTTGAATCTTCCCTTCCCCCGCCCCACACACACATAGTTTCAAGTACCAGTTTCTCAGTCTTTATTTTGTTGGACAATGAGTTCATTTTTCTAAGGAATTATGTTGAAATTTTCCTCTACAAAAGCCATACTTCAGTCGATCTATTTGTGTGCATTTGCATACAACCCCATATGTGTTTACTTGTACAGTTATAAAGTAGTTCTAGCTTTTACATATGAAAGAAAAAAATGTATCCTTTGTCTCTCTGATCTGACTTATTTCATTTAACCTAATTTTAGCAGAATCATCCATTTCTTTGCAACTGGGAAGGTTTACTTCGTAACAGGTTGAGTATATTTGGAATATGGCTAAGTATCATGAACTTTCCCCAGCCGGAGCATGATATTATCGTGGGGATAGCACAAGCTGATAATCTATTTTCTGTATCTTCAATACAATAATGTAAGCTAGAAATCCTTCCTTGAAGCTCTAGCAAACTCTGTATAAACTTAGGATGCATCAGACTATGTATGTATGGCCAATCAAAATGTGCAGCTGTTTGAAATGGCTGATTAAATCTACCCATGTTGACTAGACATCATCAAAACAGGAAGAATAAAATGGATGCTCATGAAGTAATATAGGCAGGGAATCTCTGGAGGATGGCTTCATACAGGGTGGCTTTCTTCTGGTGTCCTCATCCTTACCTGGCTTTCCTCTCTCTGAGCTCCTGAAGTCAGCCCAGTTCTACTTACAATCAAGAGCCACACCAGAGTACACTCCCTTGCTACTCAAGGTGGACATAGCAGGGAAACCCAACTAGTTTCTATCCCATGAAGTGTTAACAGTGGTTCCATACCTGCTCATAGATTTTCTTTCCTCTTTCCTTTTTTCCTCCCCCTTCCTTTTTTTAAGCGACTCTAATATAATCTCACCAATATTGGACTCATATTTGAACGGTAATAAAATCCTTTAAGGAATAAAACAGAGTTTATGTTGGGAATAACAATCTATCCATTTTGCAAGCTTGTATGAAATTGTTGCTGAGCAGAAATGTCTAGGTGCAGTGAGGCTGGCTGCTTCGGTTTTACTACTCTGCTTTCCCCACACAAATAAGCCAAGCCCAAGCAAACATGGCTGCTAGAGCTAGTGAGAGCTGGCCACTGCCTTGAAAAGTCTCCACTGAGTAATCTGATTGAGAAGCAGATGCCAAAAACACACCCCAGGCTCAGCGCTGTTCTCACCAAATGTCAGTTTTCCATGATATACCTGCTTGATGGTTGGTTTCCAACACCCATTGTTTCCCTTTGCCCTTAGTGTTTGTACCCTTATCTTAAGCTAAGCAGCTGTACAGGCTCTTAGGTTGGATTCCTATCCATCTTCCTGCCCTTCCGTGACCTTCATGCCCCCCTCAGGGAGCTGTATGGTAGGAAAACTGAGGTTTACATCCCAGCTTCACCATTTAGGGTCTTCATGTCCTTGGGCTCTGTATCTTCTTTGCCTGTCCTGTCCATCTGTAAAATTTGGTATAGTTTTCTCTCTTGGGATTTTTGCAGGGATTGAGGAAGGTTATATGCAATCACTTGCTGCAGCAATGAGCAATCCAAGAAGGTACCATTCTCATTGTCTCCTATAACTGAGCGACCAGTGAGTAGAAACTGTGATTGCGACTATAACAGCTATAATTTTCTACATTCTGAAAACAGCCTCAACTCATAGCTGTACTCATACTCCTCAAGGGTTTTCTGATAAATGATCCTGTCTGTGTCCGATAGGCAGGCTGAGGATCCCAGTATAAGGTTGGTTCCTGCCCTTCCGGAAAAGGTTGAGAAAGGAGAGGCCCGAAGACAGCTTCCTCTCTGTAAGGAAGAACACAAAGTATACCTGAGAAATCACTAGATGACTATTATTCAGGCAAAAGTGTCTTATAGAAATGTTACAGCTGACTTAGAACCCCTTCCAGCTCTACCTGCAGCCCTTTGTTGAGCTGCTATGGTCAAAGTTAGACTTGTCCACACAGTGATATTTTTCTGTGTCAAAACCCAGATACCAGGGAACTTACAGATACACAGAGCTGGAAGAAACTGAGTTGATTAAAGGGATGAGATTAATCAAGATGTATTATAATCACAAACTGACATGTTGAATTGAAACTCCTTTGTATGTTACTTACCCTTATTCTGGAGGACAAGACAGAGGCATCAGCATTTATTTTTATGCTCTTGGGTAGTTCCCGTGAAATACTACTTTAGAAAACCTCCATTTAGCCCACATTAGAAGGAAGGTCTAGGATATGAAGCAACTCAGTGCTCAGCAAGCTTCCTGCTGCCATTACCATTAAAGTTCTCCCTTCTCTTTCAGGTTGCTTGAAAACTTGTTGTGGGGTTTGTTTTGCTCAAATGATCATAGGCTGCAATGTCTTTTTCTTTTTTTCCATATATTTTTTATTGTAATTAATAGAAAGGTTACATTATATTTGCCAGATAGGAGGTGTATTAATCACATACATTGATACCCTTTCTCATGTCTTGGTCCCCATTTCCCTCCCCCCACCCCCACTCGCATGTCTTTTTCTTTTTTTAAATTGTGTGTTCGGTGGTGATGATCTTACCACCATCATCTACACAATACCTCATCTGTCGCTTTTTAGAAACAAACTCAAAAGAGTGTTTTGCAAATACCATCATCAGGGCCTAGAGGAAAGTAAACCAGTCAAACATTATGCCTTCTTTGCCAGGTGGGGCTAACTCCCTGTTATTATTTTAAAACAAGAAAACTCAGACCCAGCTCTGAAAAATATCGATGAAAAAACCCAAGTATGGCCTCACAAACACATCTAAAATGGAAGCAAAACCCCCAAATGATAGGAGTGGCACATCCTGTGTCAGACTCAGAATGGGGCCTTAGAGATTTTCCCTTCTTCCTCATTCCTTGTGAATCCTCAGCCACAGTAGTCTCAGTGCTTCCTCTGAGATACGCTTCTCACAGGACTTTGAAAGCATGCCCGATTCCTTGTTTTCACTGATTCCTTAAGAGGAACATGTAGAGAGGTAGATAGGAGAACTGTTTGGGTAGCCCAATGTGAGACATCTCCTTAAACATACAGACCAACAAGAGATCATCTAGAAGATGGCACATCGCCACGCAGTCTAGATGGTCTCAGTAGACAGGATGTGGACTCTTCCACGCACTAGAGAGGGTAAGTAGTGTGAAGATCCTGAGTCAGCTAGAGTGTTGAGTATGCAAAGACAAAATTTAATAGGAATTCTTTAGAAAGAGTTGTAGCTATTTAAGCTAAACTAGGAAGCAAACACATTTTACCACAATCTGTGCCTGTGCCAGCAACATGGCCCCAGAGGTTTGGGAAGCCATGTTTTTTGCAAGGAAAGCATGTCATTCCTAGTTCTAATTCACACTCAGAAATCAATTAGACTTTTAAGATAGGAGTATGTGATTTGCATCCAATCCTAACTCATTTGGGGACCCAAATCATTTCCTAAATAGCATATCCCCTACCTATTATTTTGGGCCTTTCTTCTCAACTTTTGGTCACTGGAATATTTGGTGGATGACTAATAGTTAACAAATAAGTTGGGACAATGAGAATTTGGTTGTGCTGACAGACACTTCATTCTAACAAATCAGATCCACATTCACTTGGATGAGTATTTTGTGAAGTGCAATACTCAAAACGCTTCAGATTTATAGATGAGAAATTTCAGGAATCTAGCTTTCCATTTTCCCCTCTTCTTCTCTCTCCTCTTTCCAATTGTTCTGCTATTGAGCCAATGCGATGTGGTGGTCACATTACCAGGACTGTAATGGCCTTATCAAGGAATGTAATTGTCCTGCTGTACTGGCCCTGGGCAAGCACCATCTGGAGGATGAACATTTGGAAGGTTCACATTTTAAAGGGGATATTTGTCAAATGAGTACCCAGAGATGGTTGCATGCCTACAGAGGGGGCCATGTTGCGAACAGATCTAGGAACTGGGATATAAAGAATAGGAAAGAGAGTGGAGAGGTCCTGGTAATTGTTTTCAAATAGTTGGAAAACTCTTGTGTGGGGACAGAATAGATTTACTCCATCTTGTCCAGATGGGAGCATTAGATCCCATAAGTGGCCATTAGAGAGAGACAGGTTTGAGCCTAGACTGGGGAAAGGCGATTGCTCAAAATAGCAACTCATCTGACACAGGGGGCATTGTTTCCTGAGCCACAGGCTGTGTCTGGCCACGTTTGTCCAGCTTTTAGGACAAGAGCCAGGCTTGATCAGCGGGGCCTCTTGGGCCCGTTTTTGGAGGAGAGCTGTAAAGTTGGTTGGTGGGATTCTGTAGTTTCTGCTTGTCCATCTCATCCTTCTCAGTTTTCTACTACTAATCCCCAACTCCATTGTTAATGACTTGCCAAACCCGGTCTTGGGTTGATGATATATTCACTAGAGTCTGTTTGAAATCCTTTCAAAACATCATTACCCAGATCCCACCCTCAACTACTTAAATCAAACACGATTAGGGCATCCACATATTTTAAATGCTTACCCTAACCTTTTCTTCCCACAGTTTCCCTGGGGAGCTAAGTCTGGGAACCACTGGTCCAGCCAAGTAGAGAATAAGATAATGAGCCTGTCCTTCCAACCACTCCATGCCACTAACTTATATATACTGATTATGCTGTATAATTGTATTCTGGAAAAAAATGTTTAGTTTTACCTCAGTAAGTCGGTAGTCTTCAAACTTAGATACTTACACTGTGGCTTCTATTCTACTATCAGAAAAAAAATACCTACGGATATTGAGAGATGGAAGCACTGTATAAAAGTTTGGATATACGATAGGATCCATTTTCAGAAAAGAGATGCTTACTGACACTGAACTTAGGTTTCCTTTCTCTTGCTTATGCCTCAGCTGGCAATGGGATCTTTGTTTATGCCAGGCCAGCTTTCTTTCTCCAATTATCAAGGTACTGTTGAATAGTCAGGGGCCCCAGTGGCAGCAGTCTGGGCGGTTTTCCTCCTCTTAGAGGCTGGAGTATGCCACACTCTGCTCCATATAGGCTGGTTGTGAGCCAAGTAGAGAGAAAGGCCATTCACTAAAATTTAATGAAAGTAAAGAGATTCTTTAGTAGATACCATGGGGCCTTCTAAAGCTAGGCTGTCAAATTTAAATATAAGGTAAGCTGCATGCATAATCTGAAATTCTCTGGTGGCCACATTATAAAAGTCAAAGAATACAGGTGAGATTAATCTTAATAATTCATCTTACTTAACCCAGTATGCCTCAGCTATTTAAATTTCAGCATGTAAACAATGTAAAAATTATTCCCTTAGAAGTTATTTTAAAAATTGTCACATATTAAGAAGGAAGGCTACTTGAAAATGACATTTAAGTTTATTACCTATAAGCGATACTGAATGTAATTTTAGGTATACAATTCAATGACTTTTGGGTGTTTTGTTTTTTAAGTAGCTGTAAAAAGGGGTTTCAATACCACAAGTCAGATTATGAGTACAATGCATCTTGATCAATGACAACCCCTTCCATCATTCTCCACATCTACCCCCATATCCCTTCCCTTATGTTGTGTAGTTCAATTTTTATATAAAGTACATTGAATATAATGACGGTATTTACTCAGTCTTCCTCCCTCCACTTGCATGCCCCCCTCTACATTCTCCTTGCCCCTCAACAAAACATGTTTCAACTCCCTGGTATTCATGCTGTTAAACAGTTAGTTGGTCAGAGAAATTGCACTATTGGAGTACTCCCTTGTACTTTGTTTTACTCAAAAAACTCAATGACTTTGAACAAACTTCCAGTTCAAAACTATTAATCTAATCTTAAACTATTCTGTTGCCCACCCCCCAAAATAAGCCTCCAGTCCTCCTGTAGTGTTTCATGTGTCTCTCAGTTCCCATGCCCAGACAGCCACAAACCTAATTTTTGCCTCTATAGTCATAAAGTTGGTCATCAAGCTATGTTTTCTTCTATCTAGCTTATTCATTTAACATAATGTTTTTATATTTATTTATATTATATAGCACATACAAACCTTTTGTCTCTTTTCATTATTCCAATAAAATGTCATTGCATGGACATACCACAAAACATTTGTCCATTTATCAGTTAATGGGCATTCAGTCTTTGACTATTTGATAAATAAAATAAATCCACCATGGATATGTACAGATAAGTCATTGGGGCATACATACCATTTCTTCAAAAACACTAAAACTTCCAAGTCTGGTATGTATGTCCCACTTCTAAGGTGTCTGCATTTAGACAAAGCACATTTCAAATGCTCAGTAGCCTCCCGGTATCTTATGGGCCAATGTGCTGACAACACGCATCAGACAGTCTCTGCTCTGATAACCCATCCAGAACACCAAGCCAAGGAGAAGGTGTTTCAGGGTTGAGACATACTTGCACGCACAAGCATGTCCACGCCCTTCCCCACACAGTATCAACACATATGGAACAATTCTGCCCTCATTACTTTTCATTTATGATTTATTCATTTGGCTTTACTGAATGTTGTGATAATTAGATTGTGGTAAATAAATATGCTTCATAATAATTTATCTACATCTTGCTGAAACACATTTCTCATGGGACTGAAGGTGATAAATTAACAGAAATATACCCCACAAAATGAAGATATAGAACCTCATTAAGAGTTGATGGAAATATTAAGAATGTAGAGAGACAACAAAGATGAAAAAGCTAAACATATTAAAGATTGTATCGTAGTTCTGGGCCTCATTTACTTGTCAGTGATGCAGCATTCAGACAGTGAGCCCCTGTTGGGGAGCAGTTTGGGGATGATTCTCCTAAATACTTTATCACTCTTAGTCAGTTACCCTGAATCTCAACTCCAACAGTTTTGAGTGTGATCTGAGTCTCCCAAACCACCTTCACAGTAAGGTCAAAAACCCATTAATTAGGCTGGTCTTATTTCACTATGTAGATTCCTGGAAAAGCTATTAAAATTAAGTTTGGGGGTTGTGTGCTATTTTAAGAAGGTGAAGTAAAATGAGTTCTACTTAAAAACTCTTCTTTGCCTTCAAATCCACATAGACTTATCTGAACTCTTCAATGTACTGGCAAGTGAATACATTTTTACTACTATACATATACCAGTAGTGTATGTATATGGTAGAATTTAGAGCTAGAAAACTATAAACCAACCTCTTAAATGTTCAAGTTTGAGTTGTTCTATAAATTTATGTGATTTCTTATGTCTTTTCTTAAATTAATATTACATTACTTTTGTGGAGAGGGATTTCACTGCAACATCACTATCCATGTTTATTATGTATTTCAATTAATCTCATCCCTCTCCCTTCCCTTTTTAGAAATTCCTAATACAATTTCAACAAGTTTTCTGTTCTCATTATAGATGTACAATCTACTTTGATTATATATATATATCCTCTTTCATTCTCATTTTCCCACTCATACCCAACTCACCAACATAGCCTGTTTCTTTTACCCTACTACCTTTTAATCAAACAATGTTATATATAATCCTAAATCCACATTCCTTTTCAGTTCAATCCAGGAGGCATTTATGAGCATCCATTATTTGTCAAGATTGTAATAAACACTGGGATGCATTTAGTAATTAATATTCAAAAAAGAATTGTAGTTCATGATGATGGGGAAATACAGAGTAGCTGTCTTAGTAATAATATACATTAAGTTTTAGAAAACAACATGTACAATTTTACATAAAAACAGAGATCAGCTTTTCTTGAGTAAGTTAGAAGCATCAGTCAGAGGATAGACCTTGATGGGTAAGTAGAAGCTTTCTAGGTGGAGAAAGAAGGGAAAACCAGGGGGAATGCACAAAGGCTCTGTGGACTTGAAGAAAATGGCACTCTCACATGCCAATAACCCAACCTGTGAATTAAGGATAGATACAGAGCGAAATGGAACGCTTATAGGAAGAGAGATTTAAGGACAATGTTGACTCCTTCCATGGACAGTCTTCTATGTAAGTAAGAGCCACAAAATTCCTGGAAGAGTCAGTAAAGGCTTTCAGCCAAAGTCTAACCATAAGTAAAGCAAGATCACAGCATCATGACATCAGAAATGGCCAATTCTAAGTCTTTCCCAAGGTTGATTCTGTGAATGATCTCAAGAGCTCATGCCATAATAACGCAGTATCTTTCAAAGTGTAGAAGAGATAGTCTCTTATTTTTTGTGTGTGCCCAAACTGGGGCTTAAACTCAGGGACTGGGTGCTGTCCTTGAGCTTTATTTGTTCGAGGCTAACATTCTACCACTTGAGTTACAGCCCCATTTATGGCTCCTTGATGGATAAATGGAGACAAGAATCTTAGGACTTTCCTGCCTTTGCTCAATTCAAACCATAATCCTCAGATCTCAGCCTCTTGAGTAGCTAGGCTTATAAGCATGAGGCACCAGTGCCTAAGAAAGAAAACCTTACAACATTCAGAGATATTGGAAAGAGGGAAGAACCTTTTGATTGACTCAATCTTAACTATCAAGGAGAAGAGTTTTTAAAACAAAAACAGTCACAAAAAACATACACAGTAAACACTTGTCCAACAAGGAAGAATATAAACACAGGTTTCATCTCAATTTCCTGAAGATCCCTGTGACAAGGGTTCAGAACAGCACTGGGTACGAGCTCAGACTCCCGGGGGTCCAGCTGGAGGGGAGTAGACATGAGAGACTGCACATTTGCAATTGTCCAACCTTCGCCTCTAACCTAAAATCTCAATCTTCATTATAATCAAAGCACCTATACCTGTGCCCTACTTTGTCCCTGCTTTCCTTTCCTTGAAGACAACAAAGGAATCTTTGCCCTTTTATAAAAATCATCTCTTATGCTGCTCAATACATTGCTATCTCTAGCAGGTGCTTAAACTCTGTTTCTTGGCCTATCAGTGGATGTCAAATGAAGAATGCTTCAGCTGATCCCATTTATTTTGAGTTTTGCCTCATAACCAGCCATTGAAGAGTCCTACTCACCCACTCACTAGTGACCTCCCCAACTCTCTTGCCAAATGCCCCCAGATGATCTAGCCCGATTCCCTGATGATCTAACCAGAGAGATTTCAGAAATAGTTCTCTAAGCGAATATCATCACATCTTTGGCTTGGTAGGAAAATTCTCGTATTTCTCTGACCATTTGGTCCTTGAAAGCAGGCATTTTCAATATGCCTTAATGCTTCCAAATGTGCTATTTGATGATCTGCCCTGGGCTACTTCCGAAGAGAATTTAGATGATAGCCTCAATTTCAGGAGGATACTTCACTTCCTTATTCTTTTCATCTTTCCTTCAAGAATTGTGGCAGTCACTTTTTCAGCCATCTATCAGTTAGTACGCACCTGCCTATTCAAGACTTAGCACAGTACTAAGAGAAGAAAATATATGATTTTATTATGCATTCATATGACAAATGTTTCTGTCCCTGGACTAGGCCACATGCTTTATGAAGCATCGGAGAAAAGAGTCAGACAATAAAGCTGAATTATTTGTAGAAATAGTTTTAACTAGTTAGCATGAAAAGAAGAAAGGATTAAAAATATGAAAATGTAATTTACTACAAATTGTCTGGAGATGAGATATTTACATCTTATAACACAGACTGAGCAGCATGAACTTATTATCTTCAAGTGGCAGCTACCACAGGTCCCTTGAGGTCTAGTTTAACAAGCCTTGAGAAATCCAGGAAATGTCACCAGTATCAACCTGTGTAGGTAGAATATTGATCAGAAAACCCTAAGCTGAATGTCACTCCCAAGTTGAAATGAAGCCTGGGCAATTCTCGAAGACATTACTAAGAGCACTAGGGAAACCTAAGATTTCTTGATAATAAAACTTGTGTGTTTAAATGAGAGGTGTATCTAGGAAATCACAGGGGTTGCCTTTCTATTTCCCCTCCGTTCCCTGTCCTGGCATAGGACTGTTTAATTATTACAACCTTGGGAATTTGTTCGAGCTGCATTTCTTGTATTCTTCATTGCTGAAAGTGGTCTTGACAGCAACACAATTATCGAGGCCAGTCTTATTTGTGGTGATAAGGGTTGTGATGATAATATTAATGAGAGGTAACAGTTATTGAGAGATTGCTCAGTGCCAGACTGTGGACCAAGCGCTTTAACATGGGTTTCCTCTGTAAGTCTTCCCCACAATTGTGTAAGAAGGTCCTGAACTGGTCTCTATTTTATAGACACTGTAAGGATCAAGGGACTTTTTCCTGAAATAAGATCCAAGATAATAATAGCTAGACCAAGAGTTGTCACAGCTCGCAATAACTATGCTAGACGCTGGGGATATCTTCTTCGCCTTCTGAAGGTTGTGTGAATATGAGTTTACTAAAGTAAATTGACAGTGGATGGGTTAATAAGGTTAGAAGGTATTGGACTATATGACATGCATAAAAACCACTCAGTGGAATTTAGAAACTTATATACTCCTCTTTATAAATGACAGAGGGCAATGTCGACAATTTGAATGAGGCAAGGTAAGTGATCTTTAGAGCAGATGAATGGACTCAAACACCAGGCAGTTGTCTGGAGCAAAGTTCATGGAAGCATCAACTGTGGCATCAGCTCTAGTCTCCTTTCTTCTGAAAGAGCAGCATCTTCCATGAGATTATCTGTGCTTTAGGGGGGGAAAGAAGGGCAAGGGACAAGAGATTCCACACTGCTTTCACTTAAAGCACTCAGGACTTCAAGGCAGCCTGCTTTGGAGTCTGGTTCTCGGGGCCTCAACACTACCCATGCTGCAGTATCTCCCAAGTGGGTTGTGACAGGTGTCAAGTGGGACATTTCAGGCACAAAGCCAAGTTTTCCTTGGGGTCCCTTTGACTATCTCCTAACTCAGCTGGTTTACAGATGCTTGGAATTCCAGATCCATCCTCTCCTGTGTCAGGATCCTTTTACCTGTCATTTCAGATAGTTTTCTTCTACAACCTGAAAAGCACTTTGGTTCCTTCACAACTATTTTATTTCTTTTTAAAAAGTATTTTTGGCTTTCTAGGAAAGCATTCTTTAGTTTAAGCCTCCCCTGCATCTGACAACCTTTTATATATATGTGCGTGCGTGTGTGTGTGTGTGTGTGTGTGTGTGTGCATGTGTGCGTGCGTGCTTGCGTGTGTGTGTGTGTGTGTGTGTGTGTGTGTGTGTGTGTGTGTGTTGTGTGTGTGTTATGGGGCTTGATCTCAGGGCCTCAACGCTGTCCCTAAACTTTTTCACTCAAGTCCAGGACTACCACTTTGAACCACAGTGCCACTTCCTGTTTTCTAGAGATAAGAGTCTCATGGACTTTCCTACCTACACTGGCTTTGAACCTCAGCCTCAGATCTCAGCCTCCTGAACAGCTAGGGATACAGGTGTGAGCTACACATGCATGGATGGCCCTCACATTCATTTTCCTTTATATTTCTAAACTATATCTGTTTGTATTTAACTTGTACACTTATTTTCCTTTCTCTTTTAGTCCTAAACAACTGTGATGTTTGGAACTCAGGGTTGCTCTTTCCAAAGAAATTGAGAGCCTATCCCTATTTATTTACCATGATAACTCACAGATGTTAAGATGCAGGAGGCAAGATTCCAACTGCCTTTCAGGCTCTCATGTCATCAGCTTCTTTCGTGTGTGTGCTGGTACTGGGGCTTAAACTCAGGACCTCGCAGTTGCTTAGTGTTTCCTACTCTGAGCTAGTACTCTAACACTTGATTCAGGTTTTTTTTCTTTTTGTCTGGTTAACTGGAGATAAGAGTCTCAGATTTGTCTGCCAAGGCTGGCTTTAAACCTTAGATCTCAGCCTCCAGAGTAGCTAGGATTGCAGGTTTAAACCACCAGTGCCCTGTCTATCATCTGCTTTGTTATTTGGGCTTTCTTTACAGAACTTAATGCAAAGCACATGCATTAGATGAAGACCAAGGAAGAGAGAGGTGACGAGCAAGGATGTAGAAGAGACAACAGTTTTCAGCTTATTTGTCTTTACCTTTCAATATGGTTTTTAAATCAAAACCGAAGCCAAAAGAAGCCCCATCCATAATGTACTCTGAGGCCTAATGATTCTCAAGTTCTTTTCTAAACCTTGTCCTCCAGTCCTGGCTTGTTTTGCAATTTAGATATCTCTTGAATTTTAACCTTTTCTTCTTCCTCCTTAGCTCTAATAACTGAGAAAGTCTTAAGGAAATCTTAATTTACAATACAAATTTAGTGACTCTGCACTTAGGTTTCTCTTTTGTTCACTTAATGATTTCTATGAATATAATTATGTTTAAGATTTTTAGCCCAAGATTCATAAAGCAGTTGGTATACCTTTAATGTGATTCTCCTTATCAAATACTATTAAAAAGTATTGCTATGGAAAGCTATTACAGAACATTCAAGTACATAAATATAAAAAAGGCAAATTGGCAAATTTCATATGTAAGATTTGATAGCCTAAAATATTCATATTTTATAAAAAAAACAAAATTAAATAGCATACAATGAATAGCATTTTTACTAGCAAATATAACAAAGGGTTAATAGTTTTAAAAATTTATCTTCAGTGGAGGAAAATACTATGCCTCCAATAGAGGGCTGAACAGAAGAAATAAATAGACAATTCACAAAAGAGGAGAAACAACTAATTAAAGAACATATGGGGAAATGTCTCAACCTCACTAGTAATTAAAGACATGCAAATTAAAACAACAAATATTATAATTCCCAGTTCAGATGCAGGTTCAATGAAACAGGTATTGCCATGAATTACTGATAGACAAAATACAAAGCCTCATTGTGAAGCAATCAGGGGACGGGGTCTAGTAAGCAATATTGAACTCTTTCCTTTAACTAGACAATGAATGTATGCAATATCAAAGGCCTGCCCCCTACTCTCAAGGACTAAAGCCTCTATTCCTTCTAGGAGAGAGTCACAGGTAACCCCATTATTTATGCGAGTAAAGGGCAGAGACATCCACAGCATATAGTAAGTACATGACTAAGAACACAGCAGTGTACAGCATTTAGAAGCTGATACATGCTACGAAATGAACAAACCCCGAAAACATGCTAAATGAAATAAGCCAGAACAAAAACCAAATAATTGTAAAAATACAAGGTATCTAGAATAGATAGAAGGGAGGTTAGACAAGAGATTATTAAGGGTTTGGGGTGGATTAGTGGTTACAGAGGACATGTTTAGGATGATGAAAAATTCTAAAAGTGGTTTGTTGTGATTCTTACAAACCATTGTGACTATCATTAATGTCACTGAATATTGTAATAATAATAACTTAAAATAGTTAAAACAGCAAATTTTATGTTTTGTATCTATTTGTATCTTTGACAAATATTTTTTAGTGCTGGAGGCATGGCTCGAGTGGTAGAATGCCTGCCTACTATGTACAAGGCCTTGACTTAGAAAATTCAGACACTACAATTAAAAATATGCAACAACCATAGTTACTCATTTAAGTTGTGGTGAATCCACTTCAGCGTTTCCTCTATCCATAGGATTATTTGTCTGCTTGTTACATTTTATTAAAATGGGGTGTTGCCTTGTCTAGGGTGTTGTTTGGTAGCAGGACGGTTAAGGCCTTGAACGTAATAGGATTTATGCCTTCCTACAAAGCCTTACTGACTGTGCCGCCTTCAGAAGTCACCTTCCACTTGGTTCCTCATCTGTACACAGGAAATAATACTAGTATCAAACATAGATTATGAGGTATTAAATTAGATCCTCTATATACTACACAATGCCTGGTATTCAATTTTTAAGTCATTGCTGTTAATGTTTAGTAATCCTTAACTTTTCCTCGAGAAATATTTTAATGGCTTCATGAAGTATTTATTGCCTAGATACACCAGACATTATTTAATTTTCTAGTTTGGACATTTACCATTACTTAAATATTTGTTCACATGAATAATACTGTAAAACTTTGCAAGCAAGCCTTTAAAAGTAACTCTTTTTCTTGAAAGCAAATTCCCAGAAGAGGAATTTGGGGATCAAAAATATGTAAAGGGTTTTTTTTTTTTGGTTTTTGTTTTTGTCTTTGGTACTGACCCTGGGGCTTGAACTCAGAGCTTGGGACACTGTCTCTAAGCTTCTTTTGCTCAAGGCAAGTGCTTTACCACTCTGAGTCATAGCTCTACTTCCAGATTTTTTGGTAGTTTAGTAGAGATAAAAGTCTCACAGACTTTATAACCCGGGTTGGCTTTGAACCGTGAATCTCAGCTCTCAGCCTCCTGAGTCACTAGGATGACAGGCATGCCCAGTATAAATGCAAAGTTCAAATTATATATGGATGCACTAACTCTGCTGAAAGGGTAATATTCATAGGCATAGAATAAGTTTATATACAACAGCAAGAAAACAGAAATAATTTGTTGAAACCAAGTAGCTTAAATGTGATGGCCGCTTCGTGAAATATTGTATTTATAAATATGTTTGTAAATCCTCCAAAAAAGCATAAAAATTTTTATGACCTATGAATACACTAAAAGTGAAAGAGGGGAAAGGGTATATTTAGAAACACATTTGATTTTTAGCAATCCCATGCCCATGGAGAAACAAAATAAAAATAGAAAACTGTCTACAGATAGCTTTTTTGTTTCCTAATTGTATTTAATGAGTATAAACAATGTTTTTAACAAAAGAAAATGACTTTTCTTGGTTAAGTATGATTTGTCCCTATATTTGGAGGTTATTGCAATTTAGTCTCATATGGTAAGTGGATCTTTAAATAAATACCCTTAGAATGAAGTCCAAATTTCAATTTTCTGGTGGAAATTTTGTTAGATACAAAGTCACCTTCTTGAGTCTTATCTAGCTATTCAAAGACTTCTGAGCTTAGAGATTTCTGCCTCGTAGTATTGGAATCAGCCAGAAGATCAGGCAGCCATTATTTCCCAAAGGAAATGAATCTCACAGCACTCTATACAGAGAAAGCTACGTACTGCCTGCTTCCTAAACAGTCCAGCTGCCCTTGTGAGAGCCAGGATCTGGAGAAAGCACTCAATCCAGACCAGTCACTCCTCTGTTTTGACTCCTCAGCTTCAGCATTCTCATCTAAGAAGTGGGTACAGTCATCATCATACGTGATAGGCTTGTTGCTATATCAAAAGTAGTAAGTATTATAAAATGTTGACCTGGTGTATCCAGGACACACTAGATAAAGGTAGCCATTAATAACATTAGTCTCATCCTGTGCACATTTATGGGTTTTAAAGATAAGATGAACCAGACCTATGGAGAAGTGAATTGGCTGTAGATGGGTAATAAGGCCAGGGCTTTTGAGCTAAGAGACTGGGTCTGATTTAGTGGATGAAGTACTTGATGATCCATGAGCCTAGGGCAAGACTTAATCCTTCAACCTGAGCTAAAAATGCCACTTCCAGTGTTGAGAAACCACTTACAAAACACAAAAAGACATGAGTGAACTTAATTATTCTACTGAAGGCGATGCCTCTGATTGTATCATTCTGATCTGCAGTCAATGCAAAACTTATTGGTGAAATACTATAGACTTTTTTCTTTCTATCCTAAACCTGTGAAATCCAGTGTGCATTTTTATATCCACATCCTTCCCATCCGGAAGCTATATTTTCAACCAAAATCTCTGTTCTCCTACTTCATACTTTCTATTTGAAAACTTAAGCTTTATATATCCAAGTTGTTCTGTCGTTTTCCAATACGCAAAGCAAATATGACTCAGGAGGCTGAGATCTGAGGATTGAGGTTCTAAACCAGCACTTCAAAAAAGTCTGTGAGATGTTAATCTCTAATTAATCAGCAAAATACTATAAGTGGAAGTGTGACTCAAATGGTCGAGCATCAGCCTTGAGCTAAAAGGCTGATAGTACGAGATCCTAAGTTCAAGACTCAGTAGCAGCATACACACACACACACACACACACACACACACACTCAAGTAAAGAAGTCAGCTCTTCCACATCCTGGGCCGCAGTCAGGCACTTGGCTAGGCTCATGTGGCTTGTGCTAGAGAATCATCTACTTCTGTGAGGCTGTCAGAAGATTGTGCCTGTGAGAGGGTTTTGGAAATTCCCCATCTCAGTCACCAGCAAGTGAGAGATGGCTCAGGAATCAGAACTGAGTGATTTTGTCTTCCAAAAACAGGCATCGGAAATCAGACCTACCTTCATGTTGAGTCTGGCCATATACATACATATATATATATATATATATACATACACATATATATATGGATTATGGCACTTGAACTCAGGGCCTGGGCCCTGTCTCTGAGTGCTTTTTGCTCAAGGCCAGCACTCTACCACTTGAGTCACAGTACCTTCCAGTTTTTGAGTGATTAATTTGAGATAAGAGTCTCATGAGGACTTTTCTTCCCTCTCTCCCCCCCCACCACCCCAGAGCCACTATCCTTGGATCTGACCCTGAGTAGCTAGGATTACAGGCATGAGCCACAGGGCCCAGCTAAAGGTGTAGCTCAGGCTGGTTTTGAATCCATGCTCCTTCTACCTGATCCTTCTTGTTGATTACTGGCCTGCACCATCATGGCTGGCAAGCCTTTAATATTTTTAAAATTCAGAGATACTGTAAGAAATAGACATTACATAATGACACAGGACACAAGTCTTAGTGTGCACAGCATGTACATGAGCATGTGTGAAAAGTGTCACAATAGGATGTTTGTAAATTTCATCTGTTTCTTCCTCTTGGGTTTGTCCTCTTCCTTCTCCCCTGTATTATTTAATGCCATTTATCACCCACTGAATTGATTTCATGGACTACTAATGGGTTACAAATTACCTTTTGAAGAACACTGATCTTAACTCCCAGGCATTTAAAAAGAATTGATTTGGGTTTTTTTGTTGTTGTTGATGTTGCAAATAATAACCCTTCTGTGGCCCTCCTCAGTTCCACAGTGAAGAAAATGCTTCCCTATAAATAAGGAGTTTGACACGGTTTTAGATAGTCAGTCCAAGATAGACTACTAGGTATAAACCAACAGAAGCCATGTGTAGAGGGGCTTAACCAAATAAACATCTTGAGTGTTTCCCCATCACTTGAATGCCAGGCAGATCCACGCTGGTAGAAAGCTAGCCACACCATCGGAGGCCTTATCTCTGATTGCCTTTTTCTTCATGTGCTCATGTATTGGTTTCATGGTCACAAGATAGTTGCCACATCTCCAGGCATTAAATCAGTATTTCAGGCCAGGAATGAAGAAAAAAATAGAAGCATAAAGCAAAAGTTGTCTTCCTCAATGCCAAATCTCTACCCCATGAGGTTACCAGAAAAACAAGAAAAGGTGCCCAGTTAAGTGTGAATCTCAGATAAGCAACAAAAGATATTGTTAATATAAGCCTGTCCCGTGTAATATTTGATAGATATTTGTACTAAACAGTTGTTTGTAGCTTATCTGAAAATACTTTGAACAAGCATCCTATATATTTGTGGAATAGTAACATAATAGTTGTAATCATAACAACACTGGAAGTACAATTCTGTTTATATTGTATTAACTAAAAATGGGTCTACATTCAATCCTATCTTCAAGAAAGGCTGGTTAAATGAAGACCGTTTTTTAAACTTCCAGTCTCAGTAAAAGAGGAAGGCAATAAAAGTAAGGAAGTTGGTACAGGAGCTAAGCAAGTCAAACTATGAAATCTGCCAGTGGGCAGTTTTGCAGACCGTAAAATTGATCTGGCCTTTCCTGTAGACTTCAGTAAGGATTTTGAATTCTAATCCATGGAGAGTGGAAAACCACTGTAGTGTTGGGAACAGGGTGGGGGGCGGGCACACTAAACCGTGTTTACGAAACAGCAGCGGCTGTTTTCACATTATATGTGGAGGATGTATGCTAGAAGATGGACAGAACCCAGATCATTCTAGAACCTTTCAGAACGAAGCCTCCCCACTTCCACAAGAAGAAGGCCTCACCTTCTGGCTGTGTCCTTGCTCTTCTAACAATGGGCAGGCTGCTCCCGAGTCCCAGACCAGCCCAGCCAGAGGGTATGCATGTGACATGTGGTGACAGGTTCCCCAGCCTTCTGTAGCTTCAGGACTGGGCAGTGTGGTTATGACTGTGTGTTAGCAGTACATGCTCCAGAACTTGTAGTTTTAAATCTAGGATCCTAGGAGATTCCTGCCAGGAACTGAGTGGGGGGAAATTCTTTTCAAGTTTTTTAATTTGAAATGATCAATGAAATGTTTGAACGCAGTAAAGCCTGTTCCTTTTGTCTGTTGTGGGGCTTGAACTTTGGAACTTTGGGTCTGGGCACTGTCCCTGAGCTCCTCAGCTCAAGGCTAGCCCTCTACCACTTTAAGCCACAGCGCCACGTAAGGTTTTCTGGTGGTTAATTGAAGATAAGAGTCTCACTGACTCTCATGCCCAGGCTGGCTTTGGACTGTGATTCTCAGATCTCAGCCTCCTGAGTAACTATGATTACAGCTGTGAGCCACCAGCGCCTGGCCTTTGCCAGCTTTTAATGAGTAATCTGGAAGGTTTTTGAACTCTGATGTCTGGAAATGCAAAACAGAAATGGAAGGTTCTGATTCCAGAGCAGAGAGCCTAGGTGGGAAAGGGCAGGTGCTATGTTTCCTTCTTTCTAGAGGCAAAGGGCTGCACCCCCATCCCAGAGTCCCCCCTTCCTATTCCTCCCTGGACAGCAGAGACTTTTCTCTCTCCTTCCTCCTGCTTCTCATTGAGTTAAATCAATTGTTTCATTTTCATTCGCTTCCCCTTTCTTCCTCTTGTCAGATCAAGTGCTTTCCTATTTTCCTTGAGGATTACCAAAATGAGCTCTTAGGGAGAAAAAGGTTTCTCAGCACTTTAGATTCTGTTTCCTTCTATTTCTGTGCTCTGCTTTTTATTATCTTTTCACTAACATCCCCAGGACACACATTCAGTGTGTAGACCATACTAGCTTTCCTGTTTTTGTTTCTAAATGAAAATTTGTGGTGTTAACAACAAAAAATTACCTATCTGCCTCCCCTAAAACCAGTTCATTCTGTTTAACGGGAGCAAAGATCTAAAAGGGGAGAGACATGAACATATACTCACAGCTGGGTGTGAGGGTACATGCCTGAAATCCCAACACCCAGAATGCTGAGGCAGAAAGATTGCAAGCTTGAGGCTAAACTGGTTTACAAAATGAGATTCTATCCCACAAAGGAAACAACAAAATTCATACCCATATGTATATATTGAAATATATATAATCTTTCCATATTTGTGAATATGTGTAAGTATATACACATATGTATATTCATCTATATAAGTATGTGTCTATGCTAATATATGTATGTGTGTATATATAGATGTATATAAGATATATATATAAGATGTAGATATAGAGTGTGTTTATACACCACAATTATACCTATTACTATAAATATAAATATATCTAATCATTTCTAGCAAACTTTCACCTCAGTTCATTTAGACCTGAGAAGTTGTCTTGCATATTTAGTTTCCCAAAGTCCACTCAATGTGCAAATGTGTCAGTCTTTCTAGGTGGCAACAGAATTCACTATGTTAAGATTAATAATCTTATGAAGAAACCTCAACTCCATCTCCCTTTGTTCCTTTCCTTAATAAACAGACTTGGATTTTTCTCATCGTTTGATCTCAAACACTGATAGCATTTCTCTTCATAGTGCTGCTAAATGAGGTTGCAGACAGGCAATACATTGAGGTCCCGGTGGGAGAGAGAAGTAGAGCTGATTTCAAATATTTCCCATGGACACAGAGGAAGCCAGGGAGCATGCGCTGGGACCAGGTCCTCACACGGCCCAGCTGCTGCTCTTCCAGGAGCCATGCGTGGCCCTTCATTGCCGCTAGGCTGTTTTCATCCAGATGGTGCAGAGGTTTCCAGGATCCTCAAGACCCATGATATTTTGTATTCTTGTCATTCTGCCTTACCTCTCCCTCTTCGAGGTCTAACACTTTATATATGGAGTAGCAGCGTTTGAATTTGGAAAAGAAACATCGAAACACTATTTTCAGTGGTTCCACTATAGAACCACATCCACAGAGGAGAGCAATAGCTTTAAGTATAAAGGCTCAGAGGACAGCACCCAGGCTCTGAGTTCAAGCCCCAGGACAGGCACAACAAAACCCAGGAGCTATATATGTGAGTATTATATTTATTTATTTTTTATTTTATTTTAATTTATTTTGCCAGTCCTGGGGTTTGAACTCAGGGCCTGGGCACCATCCTTGAGCTTTCTCACGGCTAGCACTCTACCACTTGAGCCACAGCACCACTTCCAGCTTTTTCTATGTATGTAGTAACCAAGGAATCGAACCCAGTGCTAGGCAAGCACTCTACCACTAGGCCACACTTGCAGGTCCTATCATATTTATTTTTATTAATGACTTTCTGAAAGTCAGATGGAGAATTGAGAGATAGATCAGTGTAGTGACTCTTACCTGAGCGTGTTGTTCTTCCACAGGAACTTGTATATTAATAGAAGAAGGGTTTGAAAGTCAGACAAACAGCCTTGTAAAAGATGACATAAACAAAGATAAAGATATGTGTCATAGCTACAAGTATAAAGACCTATAGATATGACCACAGGCCTACTATCCCCTCTGCTTTACCTTTTCTTTCCCATGATTCATTTTCATTTTTTATGTTCTAGAAATCGTTTCTGGAATGAACATATTTTGTATTCCATGTCCATTGTACACAATGGCATGTTGTATGTAATGAGTATTATACACATTCCATGGTCCACTATACACATGGTATTGACAAGCCCTTTGGCAAAAGATTGTATTTATTTTGGTTGACCCCATCAATCCTCAAGCTCCTTTTCCTCCCCCCCCCCCGTGCGTGCGTGCGTGTGTGTGTGTGTGTGTGTGTGTGTGTGTGTGTGTGTGTGTGTGTATCTATACTGGAGCTTGAACTCAGGGTCTGGGCACTTTCCCTTAGCCTTTTTGCTCAAAAAGGCTACCATCAGAGCCACAACTCCATTTATAACATTTTTGCTGGCCAATTGGAGATAAGAATCTCATGGACTTTCTGCCCCAGGTAGACTTGAACCACAATTCTCAGATCTCAGCTCCTTGAGTAACTAGGATTACAAGTGTGAGCCATCCTCACCTAGTTCTCAAACTCCTTTCAACATAGAGCTTTCTCCTAGTCCCTACCAACATCTTAAAGATGTTGGCATTTTTTTGGAAGATTCCTTGGAAGCTAAGCAGAAGCCAGAGCACTTTCATCAGCAATATTCTCCCATGTTGCACCCAGGGACATACACCAATATAAAGCCACACTGTGCTGCTCTGTCCATAGTCCAATACTAAACCCCTCTGCAGCTCTTCCTACCTAACATGAGCACAGCATCATGATCAACTGAGTAATTGTCTATAATAATGATTTACATGGAAGCAGAGCTTTATCTTGTGTGATGTTGTTCTTAATGTACTATATTATTTCTCTCTTTTTTTGCCCTTATGGGTAATTTCATGTTGTTACAGTATCTAACTTTGTTACCTGGTATATTTTATGTACATTTATTTGTTTGTTTGAAATAGGAAAGGGAAGGGGGGAAAACAAGATGATTGGGAGTATGTGGGGGAAGGAAACGGGACAAAAATATGAGAATTGGTATCAATGAGTGAGATGTAATGCACCTACTACCTGACAAATGTAACTGTAACCCCTCTCTGCATTATCCCGACAATAAAAAATGATTTAATAGTTTAATGCACTATGGACAATCAGCCAATGCTGCCCAAATCATGTTTGATTGATTAGGATGAAAATTTATCCATCCATCCATGTATCTGTTTATTCATGTTCTCCGTTGAAGGACATGATAGAGAAAATTTCTTGTTCAGAATGGCAGGTACAACACACATTTGTCTCCTCTCCTGGGACCCTCCTGAAGTTACATAAAAGAATTCAGTGGAGGAATAAATTCCGGAGAGCAAACAGAACAGGAGGAGAAGTCAAGGCTGTGAATGCAGGAGATAATATGGAGTGAGCCACAATGTGCAGAGTTGTTAGAAGTAGAGGGAAGCTTAAGAGCTGAAAGCACTTAGACATAATCACCCTGGAAGGAAGGGTAAGGACAAGGATGAAGAATGGAAATGTCTGTGCACATGATGTCTGCTCCCTTGGCAATCTCATTTTCCCATGCTTAACTATTTGGGAAAGACTCAAATTGGATGAAAGAAAAAGGTTATGAGCTTGTGCTAAAAAATGACACATCTTTGATAGTGGTGAGGATACAGACACTGAAGAATAGCTTTCTCAAACACTTGCCATCAGGCACATTTGGCCATTAAAAACCAGAAACATCTATGGGCAGAAAGTTCTCCTCGGCCTTACTCATCCCTCCTGTTTACACAAAAGGAGCTGATCAAGAATCACCTAATGGATGAAGAATCCAGCAGAGAGGTTCATGTAGAAAATAAAGATTAATAAGGTAACAGAAGCTAACAAGAAAGATAAATTGCTTCAGGAAGATTTGAGATGGAGAAAATATGGAGACTTGGATTATCAGCGAATAGTAGAACAAGGTCTTCTAGAGATGAACAAGGCAAGGGTTTTCTGATTGAAACAGATGTTTTGTGACTAAAGTTTATTAAGTGCCCTCCATGAATTTTTATATATTTAGACACATTGTATTGAAGTTTCAGACTTGTAGGGTTCAAGAAATGTCTAAAAGCTTCTGAGGAGCTAGATCAACTACAAAATACAAATAAAACCAACACCAATGATTCTAGAAAGCACTAACACTAGGCCTTCACATTACTAAGCTAAGCTAAAATTTCTAGAGTAGAAACTATAATCAGATGGAAAATGAAATAAAAACATGTCAGATATACAAAGATCCTCTGGAAGTTCTCTAAGGGTGATGAGAATATTATCAGATTTCTCATGAAAATAAATTTCAGAATAATAGCTGTACTGAAAGCCCAGACAGCAACTGGTACAAATTAAAAGAGTAAATTAATGTCTTCAAGAAGAAAAAAAAAAGGTTTTTTTCAAGGATATGGTGAGGAAAGCAAACATAAACTAAGTGAATGAAATAAGGAATTAATTTACTAAAAAATAATGTACAAAGAAATCCTGATTCTAGTAGGAGGCAGATTAAAATGTGCAAGTTTTGATAAGTAACACACTAAAAAAAAGAGAGAAATGAGAGAGTGAGAGAGAGAGAGACAGAGAGAGACAAAGGTAGTAAGAGACAAGGGGCAGGTAGTATTGAAGAATGTCTCTGATCTTCCTGACAATGAGAATATTCTCCTTGAAGTAGAATTACATTACTGGATCTGCAAAGGTCTAACAGTACATTTTTTTCCACTGCAATGACAAAAATATACAATCATCAGTATAAAAGGTCGGTGTATTGATTTTCGGTGTTTAGAATTAACCTATATAGAGAACACAAAAGCCTTAGTCATTCTTATACAAGCCTGACATGGCAGAGAAAAAAAAATACAGCTGACTTGTGGGATTGGATTGGCAGAGAACATGAAGCCCAAGCTCCACCTGGCAGGGAAGACTGCAATGAAGCAGTGGTGCATGTCTTCTATGAAGTTAGAAAGGGAAGCAATAAAAGACAAAAGGTGATTTCCAAATCAGTGGTAGAGCTCTGAGGTAGCATATTCAAATCCTGGGTTCAATGCCTAGCACTGACAAGTAAGGGAATGACACATTAATACATATCAAGAGGACCTGACAACCAAAATGACAAGAGGTTATGTCATTTTTTTTCCCAATCATCAGTGCAAGGAGTCTGTACCCTTAATAATGCTATTCAGGATCATATTTATTGTGAACTCAGCTACCTAAAGAAATTAGACAAAACAACAACAAAAAAACAACAAAAAAAACCCCAACTTCTTCCAGTGTATGGAAGCAATTTGGAGACAGTTTTCTAAAAATTCCTAGAAGCTGTTATGTACTGTTTGCTTCCTGGCTATATGTATGTATGTATGTGTGTATGTATAATACTGAGTTATATATGTATATATGTGTATATATATGTATGTGTGTATATTTATACATAGATATACATTATGTCCACACACACACACACACAAACACACACACACACACACCCCCATATATATATATATATATATATATATATATATATATATACATAGCTCAAATTCCTAAGATCACTGAGTATCTATCCCATAGCAAACTCTATGTTAAATGAGTTAGAGGTAGTACCTACCTTGTGGCCAAAACACCTCAGGGAAAACATGGAGCTGGGAAAGGAGCCTTTCCTTGGATGCTTTTGCATGAACCGTGAGGGAAGTGGAGAGCAGAGAATCACAGTGTACTTTCTGCAAAGAAGTTCAAGACATATTTGGCCAATTGATTAAAACTGTTGGTATAGAATCCTCAGAGAGGCATACGAGGAGAAGTGTTTAGAACTTGGGGGCTTAGAGACTTGACTTGGTTTCTTTTAGATGAACAATATTCTAGTCAGGCAGATAGAATTACTGACAGTTTGGAGCTTGCGGAATCCTTAGAGAGACTCTAGCCAACCTTTTATTGTACCAACAAAGGAAGCTTGCTAATGGCAGAGCTGGGGCTAAAATTCCATCCTTCTGACTCCAGGCTTAGTGCTAGATCAAAGGCGTTCCAGACAAAGATGGCCCTCCATGCAAGACAGAGACATTTGTCACAGGTCTACAACAGGCCAGGCACGATCCAGGATACTCAGAGTGTGTTACTTAACATAGCCTTAAAAGCAACCACATATGCTTCTATGTACTCAGAGTTGTGCAATCTAAGAGATAGAAAGTTTCAATAATTTGTCTAAAGTCTATAACAGGACAGAGAGCTCAGATGAGTCTGTCTGACCTCCAAATTCATGAACGTTTATTTCTGGTTTGTGGTTTGTTGCCTGGTGGTTGAAAGGATATCAGCACAGCCTAATATTGGTGACCTGAGGGAAAATTGTAAGCATTTCATCTTTAATCATTGAATGTATCATCACCATGCAATACCAAGGGTGGTAAGATGCCACTGCAATGTGGGCAGTTCTTTGATCTACTCCTCCACTCCCCCAGGGCCACACTGGGTGAAGGCTTGGGAGCTGCCAGATCCAGCTACTTAATTAGAAGGGACCCTAGGAGCCTTCCCTGGCCCCAAGCTATTCTGAGCTAAATAAACAGGAAACAGAAAAGAGGGAGAAGGGTGATTAATCCTCCATGACTTTAAAAGATTTATACTGACAATCTCCCAAGGAGCTTATGAAATGTGTTTTCCCCCTAATTTTTTTGGGAGGATAGAGAAAAACTGCTGATGAAAAGATAGCTCTCAACTTGAGAGTTTCATTGAGAGTGAAAATACTTGAAGCTCAGCCTCTTATTGATAGTCCAGTTGCACAAAATAAAATTCATATAACCACCATCTCACATATTAGAACTGGAAAAATAATCCATCTTCCAGTCAGCTTTAAAAGTGTCCCATTGTTGAGGTGCTGCATAACTGAATTATGGAGAAGCACCATTTACATGTGACTCCATATCTATTATAAGGAGCACTGAAGCACAACGGGCTTCGATCCCAGAACCCAGTACCTGGACCCTATACCCAGAGCTTCACTTTTGAGGTTTCTATGGGTGCGATCAAACACATATTTGCAGTCTTCCAAAGAGGTAATATGTTGCCATTACTTTGCCTACATTCTTTCCTCCTGTAGCTCAAAACCTACTTGATTTCAATCCAATTTCTACCAACCTGAAAATATCAGGGAAGGCTCACAGACTAGGGTACAGTTGTTACTTCATTATCTGTAAATGATCATGCACAACATGGGATTGGCTTAGATATGAGACAGAGTAAGACTATGCTACCTGAGATAATTCCAGAGCCTCTATCTGCTACGGACACATACAAACTAACCTTGAATCAGAAACCCAGCCACCTTCCACAACACCTTGGCTTATAATAGAAACATACCAAGTATTTCAAATTTGGGTTTAATTACATCCGGAAATGGAATGTTCTCTTTGGTCTTGTCCCACCCACCCCCTTCCTGCCCTTCTTTTCTTCCTAATCATTTCTTCCTTTCCCAATCCCTGAGACTCTTTTCTTCCATTAACCAGCAGAAAGTCACAAGTAGAGTTGTGGCTCAAGTGGTAGAGTACCAGCGTTGAGCAAAAAGAAAAAAAGAAAGCTAAGAGATGGCATCCAAGCCTTGGGTTCAGGTCACACATAAAAACAATATTAAAAAGAAAAAAAAAGTATGGTCCTGACTTTCAAAGCAAAATTTTGCATAAATTATTTCTTCATTTTGATCTGTCCCATGAGTGAAAGGACCAAGTGACCTTTCCACTTCTGAGTCTGTGGTTCTAATCCTTTGTCTTTTCCTCTCTCATGACAAGGACACCCCCTTCCCTCACCATTGTAATTTATGGGTACAATATAGGTTATTTACTAAGAGATTCCGAGTCTTTCCAAATGCTCACATGCCATACTGAAACATCTCCAAAGCTATAGAGGGCCCGGGGCTTAGGGCTGCTTTGTATGTCCCCGCCACCTCGCAGAAAGTCTATGCCCATCTTCTGGCCTGAACCAGAACTTACTTTTACCACCTTTCAGAATGCTGCAAGACTCTTAATTTCCTGGAACAATATCTTCTTCTTTAGAAATATTCCGGTAGGAATCCCTCCCTTTCATCATCACTGTAAAGACCGTGGGCTGCTAGTTCACTTGCTTATTTGGTAAATTGGGTTAGTACAGAAGAAAATCCTGCAAGTGCTGGCAGTGGTTTCAGAAGGCAGAGCATTTACAGAAGGTTGGTTCCCACCGGGAAAGTCGATGACCTCTGGGGAATAGGTTTTCTTCTGCAAAATGGTCAGCACCTAGGTCAATGCAGAACTGTGACAAGCAAAATTAATGCATCAGAGGGAATGCTTGGAACAATAAAGTAGTGCCATGCTTTTATGCTGACAGTAATCTCCACGAGTGTAGGTTTCTTGTAGGTCATTTGGCCTGTGCTACTGAAATCAAGGATGGCTTGTCTGGCACCAAGGGTGAATTTGTAGAGCTTTCTTTGTGGAGACCAGTTGCAAATTCACGTGACTCCTCCACTCAAGCACTGAAATGGATCGGAAGAGATCATTGAGTTCACTTCTCTCAGGATCATTCGCTAAGAAGCAAAGAAACAGGAGTCCTTCCAGATAGATATTTTCCCTCCTGGTCTACAGATAAAATACCTGAAGCCCAAAGACATAGATTGAGTAATAGAGGGGCTAACGTTAGACCCCTGGCCTGACTGATTATAAAGCTTTGTTCACAATCACCATCCACTGGGTCATGCTGTACTATCTGCAAATAAATGCCAGGAGAGAGGGGTCCTGGATGTATGTAAAGTATGTAAGAAAGAAACCAGTTGGAAATTTGTGGATCATGCTCATAATCCTACATGTTGGGATCTAAGGATCAGAGTTTAAAGCCAATCCAGATAGGAAAGTCCATGAAACTCTTTTCTCCCACACTTTTATTTTTATTGTTTTTTAATTTATTTTTTTTATAAGTACAATGTAGTATTTTGATTGATGTCACTTCTTTCAGCATTCTCACATCTCTCTCACTTGTCTTAATTTTGGAAGATATACATTGAATGTTGACTGTACTTCTCCCCTATATGTCTTCTCTTATATGTGGAAGCTAGACTTAGTATATAAATATGTAAATACTTTGGATGGTTTGCAAGTGTACATAAATGCATTTACTGAAATACAGCAGGTCTAGGGGAGAATTCAGAGAGTGTAATTACTTAGAAAGGCAGAACCATCGTTCAACAGAATAAATACCATAAGACTCATTTAAGTCACCAAAAAGCTGAAAGTGGAGCTATGGTTCAAATAGTAGAACATCAGCCTTGACTGGAAAAGCTCAGGGACAATGCCCAGGCCCTGAGTTTAATCCCTGGTACCAACACACACACACACACACACACACACACACACACACACACACACACAATGCCAGAAGGGCCTCAGCCACCCCGACTTGATTGTTCTTGGTTTCTAAGCCCTGCCACAAAAGCAAAAATACGGCTCATTCTCCTTCCTGAATACATCTGTGGATTTGCTTTCTCTGCCTCTTCCTAGGTGCCTTCCTCCTCCTCAACACCTCAGCCGACTCCAAGCACACCATCTTGAGCCCATGGATGCGGAGTAGCAGTGAACGTTGCACGCTAGCTGTCTCTGTACACAGACATCTGCAACCTTCCGGGAGGTATGTCGCCCAGCTACTGCCCCATAATGAGGCTGGAAGAGAGATTCTCCTGGAACCCAGTCCAGGAAAGCATGGGTAAGTCCTTCTTCATAGATAACTTGATTTTTCTAGATGGTGATTTGGCTTTTGACTTAAAAAAATTCTGTTTCTGTGACGTCTACTTAAAACTTCCAATTGTCCCCTCCATGAATAGGTCCAGATACCCTAACAGTGTTCCCTGAGGAATGTCTCAGGCATTGATCTGTGAGTCCCCCTCACCACCCTGCCTGGAGGGCCTTCCAGAGGCCAGCACACCAGCTGTCGTGTGGATATTAAGGGTTATTCATTTCCCTACGTCCAGATGGAGTCAAGAAAACTGCTAAAGGGGATGTTAAACCACTGAAATTAAAAGAATTTAATATGCTGGAAATGGGGATTTTAACAGAAGAGCTTGGAGGGAATGGAAAAAGATAAAACATGGTGGATCACCCAAGCAGGTCCTGAAGGAGTGTGGGCCCCCAGAGCAGAAGTAGTGATAGATACACACCAGTGTTAACTCAGTACAAACTGGATCCTTGTTCTAGAACCACACACACACACACACACACACACACACACACACACACACACACACACACACTCACGCATGCACGCGCTCCATGGAAGCCATGTTTAGTGCCTGTGACAGTGACTCCACTAAGCTCTCTGTAAATGTCCCCAGGGTGCTCAGCTACTCATCAAGCCTCCACCAGGATGACATTGTTAAGCAGACTTGAACTGGTACCACTCTGTCTGCCTTTACTGAACCTCATTTCGTAATAAAAACACCATTCTACACCATTCTGAGGGAGACTGGATTACTCTTTGGTTAACAAGGAGGAAGGGTCTTTCTTTGTGACAGGAGGAAGACCTCAGGTTTGGATCTATGCTTACCTTGACTTTCTTTCGGAGGAATCCTGCCACTTCTCTAGCCCCACTGAGTACAAGGGGAATCTTGTAGATTGCTTTTCCAATAGGATTGCTTGGCATCCTTAGTAATTTCTTATAATACTCCTCCTCACTCTCCCCCATTCATTCACCTTTATTTCACCTTTATTTCAAGTGCTTCAATCCCAGCAGGATGACATCTTGTACTAGGAAGGATACTGTCCTGACACCTAAACTCATATCCATCTTCTACATTCTGAAATGCCTCTTTGAGCTGGTAGGGAGGGTCCCAGCCACAACATGTCTCTCACACCATTTGCCAGCAATTGTCTGTGGTAGATGTCTTGTCTTGGCCATGCTGTCATCCTTAGGCATGTGCTGAGTCTCCTGAGCTGGTTATTTTGATCTGTGCTCTCCATCTTCCCTCTTCATCCAGCCTGGCAAAGACCCAGGAGCTTGGGGCTGCTGAGTCTCCAGGCAATGGATGAATCCATCACGGCACTAGTTGAGAGACATGGGTGCTCACTGATGTCACAGGGATAGAGTTAGAGCTTGCCTGATAAGTGGGTTAAGACTATCCATGAGTGCCAGAAGAAGGGTGCCAGAGGGAGGTCAGCAAGCGCCCGTGTGCCTTCGTTGCTGTCACAAAGTTGATAGTCAGGGATGTGCCAAAGGCATTCTCCCTTTTGTATTCTTAGGCTTCAACTACACAGAGAATTGCCATTTAACAGACAAGAAAACTGAGGCAGATAAAGGAAATAGTGACATAGTGCAAACTAGATTCCAAATCTCCCCTCTCCTGGCTTGTGTTCTTCTCCAGGACAACCAGAGCCTGCTGGGAAGCAGGGACACAAGAGTAAAGGGAGTAGAGGGAGGGATGGGAAGAGGAAAAAGGAAGGAGAAAGAACCTGGCAAAAGAGAGATGATTGAGGTTCCTTGTTGCATCAGGACAAATAATCTTGGGAACATGCAATGCTAGTCCCTTTAGAGGCAGTCTTTCCCTCCCCGCCTCCTATGGCACGAACAGGAGGCTCTTCACCTATAGGCTGTCATGGCCCTAGGTTCAAAGTCCACACCCTTCCCCACCCGTTCCCTCCCCCAGTCCAGCCATCTTCTTCTTAAAGCATCTCTTTCCTCAACAGAAGGGAAGGGCTACCCTTCCAAGGGTGTAAACTGAGGAAGGAAAGAGAAGAATTGTTCTGGAACAACTCCAGTGACCTAGGGATTTGGTCTGGGGCCTAGGCTTTGGGAATCTCAGGTATGGTTCTGGAAGAGCTGTCCTGGAGTTTCATGATGAGCTGGAATCATCCTAAATTAAAATTAAAGCTGCCTTCACCAGACTTCCCACTTATGACTAACTTAATCAGTGGAGTGAGGGTAGAAGGTGGCAGCTGAGCAGACACTCAGTAGAGGAACTCTGTTCCCCTGGGTGTCTTGGCAAGTTACAAGACAGGTCATCACTTGGGGCAGAACAATTCTTTGGCAGAGGCTGGGGGGGGGGGAGGAGTAGGTAATATCCTACACATTTTTTAATGACTTCTCAGTCCTCTACCCACTGGATGTCAGTAGCACCTCCCCAAGCTTGACCATCAAAAGCATTTCCAGACTTTTCCATAAGTCACCTAAGGGACAAAACACCCTTCACTGAGAACCACTGTGGGAGAAGCAATGAGATCTACTTGATTCAACCCCCTCAATTTAAAGCTGTAATACCTGAGCCCAGGAAGGGACTAGGCTTGCCCCATTTTATGTTTGCTAGGTATCTAGAGTCCTATATTCAGGAGTATGTGTTAATCACTGAAGAAAGTCCTCAATTACAAAGATATAGAAGGCCTTGTCTCTGACCTTGAGCAATAATAGCTATTGCTAGCATTTACTTAGCACTTCCTAAATACCTTGGCTAGCTGCTGCTGTGAACTTTAAATGCATTTCTTTTTATAATTTACTACTCAACAGCAACATAGCACACTAGGTTATTATCTCCATATTTTTTCAAGTTAAAAAGGAAAAATAAAAAGCCACCTCAATGAGATCAGATAACCTACTCCGAGGTCACAGGGTAGACAGGTTGGTAATGACCTGAACCTAGCCAATCAGACTTAAAACCATTTGTATCCTTTGTTATTAGAGCTCAGGTAGGCCCCAGCAGGAGAGCACAGGGCTATGAATGAGAAGATCTGAATTTAAATCCCAGCTCAACATTCAGTCTTCAGCTCAACAAGCAATCATCTATTTGTTAGGACCAAAATGGCACAAGGAGCGCAAAAGATCATTCACTCTCCCAAGAATGTTTTATGAGTGAACTCGGTGGCTTCAGCTAAAGCCCACTTCCTCTCAAGGCTCAGTTTCCCGAGCTGTAAAGTAGGAATAGTAGGTATAATAGAGAACGGAAGGATCTGGTACTCTGACTTCATTACAAATGTAAGGGTGGATTGCTTAACATCCTAGTTTGCTTTGCTCTGCTCAGAATTTGCAATCACAGGTGCCTGGGGCTCATCGGCTTTCTGATTATGAGGTCACTGCCAGTCTTCAGAATCCAGTGGTATCCCTTGCTGAATACTCCTTCCCTTTAATGTCTGAGATGACCTCAGTGACACGGTACTCAAGCAGCAAGGGGGACACAGTGACATCCTGATGATGTTGACTGTGATGTTTACAAATGGGTCTGGCTTCCTCTCCTATCAAGAGATGATGGTTTAGAGACCTGAAGTTGGAAAACAATATGCAGTGTTTGCAGTCACCAGGGAGGAAGTTATAATAATAAAGTCAACTGGGGAGAGCCTGACTCAGAGGAGTGGGTTGAGGAATGACAAGTCAATGCCACCAAGTCCCTGGAAACCCCTGAGTTGGGAGCATGTGGTGGTGGCTCTGGGAGCCCCTGCCTGTCTTAAAGTAGGGAGATGGCAGTTAGGGACTCACAGCAGCTGCTTCTTTGCTTGTCACCCACAGCGTGGCAGAGTGTATGAAGCCTAATAAATTGCAGAGTGTGAGCAATCACGTCTGCCAAGACAGCCTGACTTGCGTAGAGGTCTCCCAGGGGACAGACAGACCAATGCCCAGTCTGCTCATCTCTCTGTCCAGAATGACCACAAGAGCAAAGAGTCAGAGAAACCAGAGCTTTGAAATAGCCCAGGCCTGGCTGGCTCCAGAATCAAATAGGCATAAGATGTCTTAGCTAGCAATGAATGTTCCCAGAGTCTCCATGAGTTGAATAAATATGAGGATACCTATTTAATATGGCGAGTTGTGAAATAGCATAAAGAAAATGGTTTACATTGTGCCTGAAAGTATTATATACTTATTAGATGCTAGATGCTTTCTTGCTTATACATTCATTTCAAAACTGTGCATGGAGTGTCTGGCTTCAAATAGGTGCCAAAGATGACATAGCCAAAGAAGACAGGATGATGGCTTTCCAGGGACATTCGGTTCATTAAGGAAGACACAAGTCAAATAGCAATAGCTGTTTTGCGGAGATATTAAGATGCTGAGCTGATAGCATTGGGCGACAGAACCAACCCAGGCAGCCTCACTTTGCTCTTGCCTTGTGCTATCCATGTGCATTGTGCTCGTGTGTCTAGAAAGACTGATATAGCAACGATTGGCTATGTGTAGCCAGTGCCCCTCTTGTGATAGAAACACAAGCTTAAGGGCTGGTGGGGTTCTGGGCTGTAGGAGAGACTTTCCAGGGCTCTGTTCAAGACATCCATCTCAAGTTGTCCTGCCTCTCCAAAGCACATAGTTTTCTCCTGCAGTCCTGGGTATCTAGGGACTTTATTATCTGTGACCAGAACTATACCATGTGGAGGAAAGATTTGGGCCCAGAGGGGATACAAGTTGCCAATCACTTGAATTACTAATACCTGAAAAGATGCTTTAAATCTAAAGGATTTGGTGATACTAGGGCTAGCAAAGCTGTCAAGGACATTTCACTGCATGAACATGCTCATCTCAGAGACCGGGAGAGAAGGGAGATTTTCATCTTTGCAAAGCCTTGCCTTTCTGCAGAATCATGACTCCAGACTCTACAGATAAGGTCTGAGTTTAGTATTTTAGCCCACCCTTATCGATTTCCTGTGTCCAGATCCAACCTAGCCAACATTCCTCTCCTTCCATGCTGACCCTCTAAAACCCTCTCATGCTCTGTCTTCTCCTGTCTGAATAATTACAACAGGACATCCTCAGACTCATTGGCCTTAGATGAGACTCTCCAGGTGCCTGCTCCATGTGAAGAGACTGGGACTGGGGTTCCACACAACTGTTGCTGTTCATTAAGTCGGTCTGACCTAAGATTTTACTATTAAGACTGGTAACAATGCTAATGTAGGGTGTCCCCAAGGAATGCAACTCAAAGAGGGATGGATCTGTGGGCATTAGAATGCCCAATCTCAGTCATGATCCCTCTTCTGGTTTACAGTATGATTGCAAATACCACAGACTTTGTAGCCCCAGCCTCTCACCTTTTGAAAGGGAGATCTCAGCTGCACTCTGTTTGCCTGTCCATCCTGCAATGCCAGTGTCCTCTTAATCAGATGCCACTCAGCATACAAAGAGTCTCTCCATCTTGCTACTGTCTAAGCCATAGAGACTTGTTACCCCAGCACACAGAAACCCTGACTTGTCCTGTAAGTAGACAGGACTGGTCTCAGCAGGCTGAGTGAGGGATGATAGTCTCCTGGTTAGGTACAAGTAGAAAATGCCACAAGGTATTTGCTTCTTATAAATAAAAAAATACATGATCGCTTTTCCCAAGCTGGCCTGGGGTTTTAACTTCAGACCTCCCAGAACAATGTGGCAAGTCTGGCCCAGATGCAAGGAAATCAGAGCCTATGGCATTCAGCATCTAGCCAAAAGTTTTTCCTGAAATTCTGCCTGCATGATAAACAGGGTCAGGATTTTTTTTTTAAGGGTGGGTGATCATTTATTGAAACTGATGCCCTCAGGTGGCAGTGTCACAATGATTTAATTTCAGGCTCAGGTTTCTTTTTTTTTTCCCCCTCACTTTCAAAGTCATTCACAGTGTCGGCTGCTCTCTCTTTCTCTCCCCCCTTAGTCTGAATCACACACTAATAAATATACAATAAGGGCTTTAATGTCTGGGTGATTTACACTAAAAAGAGACAGCCATTCAAAGGCTTTAAAGATAATTTTTAAAAGCCTTAAACTTGACATGCTGGCTTGTCACAGGCAGATTTTACCCCGGACAGGTGATCATGACACTTGAGGCTCTAAGTTTTCTTGGAGGTAACGCTTCACATGTAGGTGGGTTTGGGTGAACTCTGTGAGCCTCCTCTTTCTTCATTTGCAAAACAGTAATAATTATGGATTGAATTTGAGACCTTACAGAGCAGATAGTAAAGACCCTCCTGTTTTCCTACTTGTCTCAATAAGAAGGACAGGGCTTTTCTTCCTCCAGGACTGTGAGAGATCTAAGATCGGAGTCTCATGTTCCTCATTCTTAGAGCAACCACCTGTGCTTTCTAAAATGGACCCCCAGAGTATCAATCTTCCTGACTCTCCTTGGGTTTACTACATTCCTCACCATGTTGAACGGTAATATTAAAATAGCTTCAAAAATGTTGGATTTCTCTGAAGGAAGTGGGCCACCACCATTCCCATGAGCTATCTCAAGCTCCAGTCACACAAATCAGAACCACACAGTTCACAAAATTCATGATTGAGTCTCATCCCAAGTCATTCTGATTTTATTCATTTTGGGATTGAACATAAGCATAAGTATTTTTAGCAAGCTGTGCAGAGATTCTCGTGTACATCAAAAATTAAGAATCATGGCTAACAACTCAGCTTGAAGTGGTTGAACACATAATCTTGTAGCTTTATATAACCGTTTAACTAAACATTAGGGAGAAAAGTGAGGAAGAAAGCTTGGGGACGTGGGATGAATTTATTATAGTACGGATAGTTATTTTTCTCCCACTTATATATGGACAGACTAGTGACAGGACTATCTGACTATGGTATATGCAGTTCCCCAAGCTGGGGCAGTTGGGGTATGCGTGAGGTTATTTTATGTGACCAGTGTTTCATGGTGGATATTCTTATACATTCTTATCTGTAATTCTGACTCACACAGGGCTTTCAAAGGCATTGAGATGGAAAAGAATAGAGTAGACTATCTGGAAGCCAGATCTTTTAGAGTTATAGGACATCTCTGCCTCCTGCCTATCTGTCCATCCATCCATCCACCCACCCATCCATCCATCCATCCATCCATCCCATCTATCCATCTATCCATCCATCCATCCATCCAACCACCTATTCATCCATTCACTCCTCCATCCATCCTCTTCAGACTTAAGAAGATTGCTAGAGCAATCTAGGCTCCAGGCAAACAGCAGAATCACTGCTCGCCTTTTTTGTTCTCAGAGGCATGTTACATGGCAAGTGTCTCTTCAGTGCAGTTGAGTTTTCCACTACCTCATGTCCATTGACTCATTTCATCTCCTCTGTCATCTGCATCCTCCTTTCACAGAGAGGGTCATTGATTTGTTTATGGTCATGGGCGACACAAGGGAACACAGATTCTTGGGAGTTCATTTATTTCTCCAAGATGACCTTGAAGTTCAACCCTGTCTACCATGCCTGTCTCTGCCGACAGCCAGTCTCATCCATCAGATAAAATCCCTTCTCATCCGGACATGTCTAACATATCTAACTAGTCCTACACTGGAAAATTCGACTTCTTGTATTAATCCCCACAGTATGTGGCATAGTGGCTAGCACACAGTAGGCATTCTAAAGTAAGTGGGTGGCTCAGTTAAAGGTAGCTCTGTGATAATAGAAGCATTATGTCACTTGAGCTATAGCCTCATGTTTTTGTGCCCTTAATTTGTTTCCTAGATAGGGTCTTGTGCTTTTTTGCCTGAGTCAGTCTCAGACTGTCATCTTTTTACCTCCACCTTCTATGCAGCTGGGACTACAAGCACATCACCATGATACAGGCCTTCATTCATGTTTGTATGTTGGTATGTGCATCTCTGCTGGTGTGCGAGTGTGTGTGTGTGTGTGTGTGTGTGTGTGTGTGTGTGTGTGTGTTGTGCTAACACTTGTGATTGAACTCAAGTTCTTACTTGGCATTTTTTTGCCAGTCTCAGGGCTTCTCAGGGCCTGAGCACTGTCCTTGGGCTTTCTCAAGGCCAGGGTCTACCACTTGAGCAACAGCACCACTTCAGGCTTTTACTATGTATGTGGTCCCGAGGAATCTAGCCTGGGTCTTTGTGCATGCTAGGTAAGCACTCTATCACTAGTTCAAACTCCTGGCCATCTCACTTGGCTTTTTGCACATTGGCACTCTGCCCCCTGAGGCACATGTCCATTTCTGGCCTTTTGCTGATTACCTGGAGATAAGAGTCTCATGGATTTGTCTTCCCAGGCAAGCTTGGAACAGTGATTCTCATATCTCAGCCTCCCAAGTAGGTAGGGCTACAGAGATGAAGGCCAGGGGCCTGGCTGATACAGGTCTTTTTAAACCTAAGCTTTGAGTCTAAATGTTAAAGCTCAATCTGAGATCAGAGAAAAGTGTCCAATTACAGGAAAGATAAAATATCTTTTCTCTCTGCCCCAGGATAGATGTATAATCCTCACTGGGCCTCTGGAAGCAGCTGTCAGAGTATACCTCAACTGGGAAGGTTGCCCCTAAGTACAAAGGACAATTCCTTTCCTGGCAGGTAGAACTTTTACTCACAATTTCTTTCATTGATGGGTGTCAAGAAAAAAAAATAATAAATGAAAAGACCATCAGCTTCTGCCAGTTTTGACCTTCGATATCTGACAGCTGAAGGCTTGTAGTAGGACTCTCTTGAGCTGGTTGCTTTTGTTTCTGTACTCAGCTCTGGATGTTTGATGAATTGAACACCAGGAGGATGAGAGAATTGTGAATACCTGTAACCCCTTGGCTTGTCAGAATGGCATCTTGGTAAAAAAAATCCCATAATAATAAATATCCTCTGCTATACAAAGAGAAGTCAAAATACACAGAAAGTCACTTTTCATCTCAGATGGGTTTATTCAGGCTCACCATTCCCAGAAAGAAGGAGATATTAAAACAGAGAGAAGAATTTAGGTGATCGACCACCAGGGCAGAGACATTTTGTCATTCTTTCCTTTATGTGCTCAATCAGCAAACACATATGAGTCTTTTTTGGTCGTAGGTGTTGCTAGGACTGTGATGGCTTTTCCTGCTTTCAACGGGCTCCCAGTGAGGTTTGGAATTGGGCAATGACAGGTCGGGGGGAAAAGCCTATGGTGACTGTTGTGTATGTCACAAGAGTACTGATGACTATCAAGCAAGGTGGCCCAGAGTGGGGAACTTGAGTAGGTTGTGAATCAAACAGGGACAGGTAACAAGGAGAGACAGACAGGGAGAAGGTGGGCATGGAGTGTTAAGAAAGAATATTATATTCATTTATACATATATCATAGTGAAAACCCTTTTTACAATTAATTTATGATAATAAACATGCTTTTTAAGCTAGGTGCTGGTGGTTTATATCTGTAATTCTAGTTACTCAGAAGGCTGAGATCTGAGGATCAAGATTGAAAGCCAGTCTAGGGAAGGAAAGTCCACACATTCTTATCTCCAATGAGCCATCAAAAAGCTGGAAATAGATTTGTAGATTAAATGATAGAGTGACAATTTTGAGCAAAAATACTAAAGGAGAGCACCCTGATCCTAAGTTTGAGCCCCAGTGCTGACACCAAATATATACAAGAAAAAGAAATCCCATACAACCTGAGAAAGGAGGTGTATGATGAACTAGGGCTGTGAAATAGTTGATTCCTTGGGTTTGTTACCCAGAAACCTTCCATTCCACCCCATTCTTTCTAGCTCCCTACCTTACCTCTGGCCAAGTGCCAGTAGCTCAAACCTGAAGTGCTAGCTACTCAGGAGGTTGAGATGTGAGCACAGTTTAAGGCCAGCCCAGGCAAGAAAGTCCTTGACACTCTTATGTCTAGTTACCCACCACAAGACTAGAAGTGGCGTTGCAATTCCAGTGGGAAAGCACTAGCCTTGAGATGAGGGCTAAAGGCCAGGTCCTGAGTTCAAGCCCCAGGACAAGCATCAAAAAAAAAAAAGAATGTATATTCTTTTATATGCATTTACTGGCTTGTGTGGCAACAAAATCCCATCCCCTGCTCACAGAGGCAGTCTTTAAAATGCAAAGTCCTTCCTAGAAACTCATAGCACTGTGGGTCTCTGTTTGGAGCGAATATATCCATGGCAAAATTTCAAAAGACCTCTCTTGGACCCAAGCACTGCCCTCACTTTTTTTTCTTTTTTTGTCTGTTGTGGTACTTGACCTTTGGCCCTGGGCACTGTCCCTGAGCTCTTCATCTCCATCCCTTGAGCCACAACCCCACTTCTGGGGTTCTGGTAGTTAATTGTAGATAAGAGTTTCTTGGCTTTAGTGCCCCAGCTGGCTTTGAACCTTGATCCTAAGATCTCAGCCTCCTGAGTAGCTAAGATTATAGGCTCGAGCCACTGGGCCCGGCTTTGCCTTCACTTTCTTTTTCTCTTTGCTGCCATGCTTTCCCCAAAGAGGACTCTGAGGACCTATGGATCATGTACATGTGCAATAACATATTTATCAGCATAAGTAGATTTCCCTACACTTTTTGTTGTGGTTGACTCAGATTCTACAAGTTTCCTGTTGCCTTTTCTTGTTCTTCCTTTGCAGGATGGGTAGCTAAGTAGCTAAGGTGAGTTAGTCTTCATTGATCACCTTCCATCCATTTTTTTAACCACAAAGATACATATGCATTCTTCAATAGTTCAAAATCTCCTCTTCCAAAGCACCCTTTTATGGTTTCTAAAATAGTACCAGATCCTGGTGCTAAGATAGTCACTACCCAGTTACTGAAATACACCTCTTAATAATCCCTAGAGACCAGAGTAGTCCTGTTGGTCCCTAAGTGTCCACACAGTGTCTGGGAATAAGATGAGGCCGCTGGCTGATGAAAGACTCAGCTTCCTTCCTGCATTCTCTATTATTTCCATAAAGACAGTATGAATGAGGGAGAAGAGGAGGAGTTCTTTGGCATTCACTTTCTAGAGCCACACACTGTGCTTAGTCTCTTACAATAAGGAAGATGAGGCTCAGTGTGATTAAGTGACTTGCTCAGAGTAAGAAACTAGTAGCTAGTAAGCTGGTAAGCTAGTAACTAGAAACTAGTAAGAAAACTGAACTTGAGCCTAGACAGTCCAATGCCATAGTTCATACCTCCCTAAGCCTCCCTACTAACAGCTGTTAATAATAAAAATTGTTCTGTGTGTGCGTGTATGCGTGCGTGCGTGCATGCGTGTGTGTGTGTGTGTGTGTGTGTGTGTGTGTGTGTATGTATGTGTGTGTGTCTGCATGTGCTCACCAGTATTAGAGCTTGAACTCAGGTCTTTGGGCTGTCACTTTTTCATTCAAGGCTGGAAATCTACCATTTGACCACACTTTCACTTCCAACTTTCTGGCAATTAATTGGAGATGAGAATCTCACAGTCTTTTCTTCCTGGGCTAGATTCAAACTGTGATCCTCCATTCTCAGCCTGCTAAATTGCTAGGATTATAGACATGAGCTACCAGCTCCTAGAAATCATTATTCTTAATAAGTATCCAGCTGCAGATTTCCTGTGGTATAAATGTAATCCTTCTCATTCAAAATAAGGGACAAATTTCCAAGGCCTTGTTCCACAGAAGCCCACTCTGAAGAATAATCCATTCTGGGACAAAGAACTAGCAAATATTATGCCTGAGCTTTTGCCTGAAATCATATGGACTCCCCTCTAGGAAACCAAACAGGTTTCTGGCTATCTGTCCCTGAACCTCCACCTGTATCCACTGCCTCTGGCCTTCGGACTCCATGCCTCTGTGCCTGCCAGAACTGGCTAATGGAATCACAAGCTCTCTCAGTCACAATGGAAAAAGTCTAGACAACCAGTGCTCAAGAGGAAAGGACCAACACGACATGCACAGTAGCCCAGCACCACTTGGCATTCAACTACTTTCCTCTTAGCAAACCTACCTGCAGCTTATTACGGAGCCCAATTTTTTTCTCCACTCTGTTTTGTTTATAGTTCCATACGCATATGCATTGCTAAGTGTCTTGCTTTTGCAAGAATGTGTGCTCTTATGGCTCAGAGCATTAGTTAAAATCTGTGGCAACCATGGGGTTTCAAATTTAAAAGGCTTTACAAAGTCTACAAGTGGTTTTAGTGCAATGTCTATTCCTGGGAGAATTTCCCATCACTGAGCTCAGTGAACGCTGCTTTCAAATTACTGATGGTTTTCTTTCTGCCAGTGGGTAAGTATTATGACAGTAAGAAAGGGGAAAGCCTATAGGACAAGGCGTAGGGCACAAGAGATGCTAATGTGTGCTTTCACTCAAGGACATATGCTCCTGAGATTCTAGGTCTTCCTGCCCTTGTGGCTGGAATGCCCGGTGCAAATGAAGTCCAGGGAAAGCTGTGGACCGTGCTGTTCCCTCTTTGATCCAAGGTCTTCATTCAAATTTTCAGTTGCCTGTGACCAGTGCAGGGAAAGACTGTGTTGTGCTGTTCATTCTGTAAAAGACTCTTTGAGGTCCTTGAGAATAACCTCAGTGACTCTTCCTGGGCAATAGGAAGTCTCCAAATAGAGCAAATCGGGGCCTCGATGTGTGAGCTGGCAGGCTGTTCATCTGCTTCTAACCATTTGGTGAACTCCTGTCCAACACAGGATCCTATCAAAGTTTCTAATCATTGTGGATCACAAGACCCAGGTCTGCTCATCTTCTGTTGGGCTCACTCTGTCTCTTTGGACTTTGTCCATATCAAATCACTCACCATTGTTGGGGTGAAGCAAGATGGTTCAGGCCCTCTTGATCACTGAGAACAATCATCTTCTTGCCTTAACTTGTCAAGAATATATTCCTGAACTCCTCTCCCACAAAGCCTCCCCTAAGATCTCAGACACAGAGTTGATTATGCTATGCTTTTCATGAACATTTATTGCCTGATCCACAGCTGTATTCGAGTTCTCACGGTGCCGGGCATCATTTGTTCCTTTACATATTTCTCACACCAATTAGACTCCCCTAGAAAATGATGGGCATTATTTATCATCATATCTCCAGCACTTTGCACAGAGCTTGACTCCCAGTGTGTGTTCAGAAAATGCTTATTAAATGCACAAATTCCTAGAGATACTGTTATAGGAGGAAAAATGCCTGGAGAAAACACTTGACCAGAAATTCCAACTGTATGTTCCATAACATCTCATTTCCTTCCACATCGGATGCAGTCTTCCTCAGCCTTCCTCATCTCTCTCTGGATCCCAGACTATTCCACTCTGATAAGCAAGTTGTGACCTAAATTTATTCTGATGTTCTCTGGTGATCTTTCCTGACTGCCTTTGAGTTTCCCCGATCATGTATTTCCTGTCCCTCCTTTCAACATTGCTCTTGGCATTTTCTGTATAGTTCCTTCTTGTTAGTTTACTAATCTTTCTATCACACCTAATGCGCCTTTTGAGTGGTTTGTTTATTTCAGGCATGCTAGAATGAATTCCAATTGCATTCTTTCCAACTGTTCCTTAACTTTTCCCTCCATTACTTTGTTTTTTTTTTTTCTCCCGGGACTAAAATTCCTCCTTGGTTACATGAAATGTTAATCAGTATTCTACTGGATGTTTACCTGCTGACCCTAGATGGCTCCCCTGACTGGAGTCCTCCAGCTTTCCTCTCAGAGGCTTCATGAGGAGTCTCTTAGTGCCCACTGGGCACAAAGCAAACTCAGTAGACTCAGATAGTTTTCACTTCTAAAAATCTTTAATTGTCTATCAACTTTCTTAAGCAACCTGTACCCCAGCCCCCATTGACTTGTTGAAGGATGGTCTCTAGGGTTTGGACAGACAGCAGCTGTAAGTTCATCCCATATGGAATGCAATCCAGTGTAGCAATCGGCAAAGCCAGAATCCAGATGGGAAATAAAATCCCCATACTCTTATATGCCCACGAACCTTGTGTCCTTGACCTTCTTCTGTGACTGCTTCTCTGATTGATTTAATATTCTCACATGACTTTATGGATAAAAGACATAGTCCATCTAGCAGAACTTGCAAATTATTTCCATCATAGAGTCTTGAAGCATAAGAGAGCCTCAAGATAATCAAATTTAACCCCACTAGCTTTACTCAGAACCAATGTGAGAACTTCTTCCAAAGATGGTCCCAACCATACAGGATGCTGGTAATCTTGCAAAACAGATCACCCACTGTGGCTCGGCATCAGTGCCCTAGAGCTTTATAATGGTACTTTGGTTGGATACAGTTGGAAAGTCACTGAGTCCCTCCAAGGAAGTTCTCAATATCTCCAGTGCCCCATCCACTGGGAATAGTAGCTCCTGCCTCATAGAATGTGTGTAAACACATCACTTTAACAATGATAGCCAATGCGTATTGGCTATCCTAGTGGAAAGGCAGATGAGTGTTTCTAATTGCTCAATTTCTCTAGTTAGTGGTATTATAATAATATGTACATCAACCATGTGGAATAATGCCAGAACTCAATATATGTTAATTCCTTCTCCTAGTTTACCATTATCGAATTGATCCTATATTTGATTTCAGGAGTCACAACAAGTGCATTTCTCTTAACAAGGAAATTTGTCAGCCTTTGGAGGATAGTTTTCATCTCCTAACTTATTTTTTTTTCCTAGCTAAATCTACAGCATACTTTCCCGGACCATAGTAATATAGGAATAGTAAAACAGGGGCTAAGAAGTCTGTCAATGACCTGAAGCCTTCACTTTTTGAAGCAGCATATGGGTGGTACATGCTTTCATTGGCCACTTCCTAGAACTTGAACCCCAGCCACTATAATGTTGGTGCTATTGGGAATCAGGAATAGTGCTAGAACATTTCAGAACAAACGATTTCTATTTGTATCTTTTGCTTCCCATGAGAGAATCTTCAAGATTCTCTTGCAGGCAAAGAAGGCCTTTTGTTGTCATTGTTGTTGTTGTTGTTGTTACTGTTTGCTACTGACATTCCCAAAAATGCCTGATTCAAAGGAAATTTAATTCTGGTCCCAGCTTTCACGTCATCTTGCTTTGTTTGTCATCTCTGTAGCCAGCCAGCTTTGCCCCTTTGTTCCTCTAATTGCCAGAGACATTTTTATACTGAGTAAATTACATCAGGCTCACTGCAAAATGAATCAATTTGGGAAGAGTATGAGCTGCACTGTTGTCTTAAGTGTGCATTAACATTTAGATGCGTTATTTAAAACAGGCCTGGGGTTAGTGCCAGTGAGACAGCCTCATGACTATTCTGACTCATTCTCTGCTCTTGGACTCTACAGAAGGGAACTGCAGAACCCTGCCACCCATCATCATCCCTGTATACTCTCCACCTCTCCAAGAAGTGCTTGAACTAGATGAAATCTTTGAAGGGCCTACCTCTGAGGATATGATTGACAAACTGAGTTTGATTGAAGGGTCTCAAGGTGAAATGAAAACTGGCAAAAGAGGAAGCATAGGGAAAGAGATGCTCTCACCATACATCATGCACACACATGACATGAAGTGCAAGCTCACACACAGATCACACAGACAGAAGCCTTTGGAGACAAAACAAAGCATATACAAAGAAGCAGAAGGTACTGGCCTAATCTTTCTAGTTTAAAAATTAAACAATGCTTTAGATAGAACTAGTGAAAAGACCCAGCTACCAGCTACAATCCAAATAATCATTTCTTTTGGTCTTTTCTTTTTCTTTCCTTCTTTTTTTTTAATCATTGGGAGAGTCAGATAATATCTCCATTAATAGCATGGGGTTTAAAGATTGGAGAGTGGCAACACCAGGACAAGTGCCTGATTTATGCTTTTTCAATCACCTGGGCTCATGGCCTACACTGGTAATGGATTCCATCCATCAAAAAATTATTCTACCTGGCATCTTGGTTTCTGAAGAAATCTGGATGGCCTCATAGAGAATTGGTAGAATGATTTAATGTGTGTGAAAGCTCTTAGCACAGTGCTTCAGTAAAAGCTGAAAGAATCTATTCTGTCTATTTTAATTAGATGCTCACAATATCATGACCCATTAGATACATAAGAGAAATCAAATATCGGTTGTCTAATGAAAATCCCACAGCCCTGAGATGTACAATTGTCAGCAATATGACACTGGCATTTTCTCTGGGCAATCAGTTTGAACCCTCCTGTCTCCATGTGTTCCTTTCCTTTAGGGACCTACAAGCTTTTGGAAACAACTGCTCCAGGCTGGTGAAAGCTCACCAGCCCTATGCATTTCTGTCCACTTCTCACACTAGAGACTCAATACCATAATTTTCATTTTGGTGTTCCCAAAGTCCAAAACAGTCCCTGATGCAATCATTCCATAAATGATTATTGGTTGAGTAATATTAACAAATGAACATTCAAAAACAGTGTCACGTAAGTTTGTGGGGAAATTTATTCTATTGCTCCTGCACCTGGCAAGCCTGAAGCCACAAGGCAGACAGTACATTCCCTCATAAATGGCTGACACCTATAATCCTAGCTACTCAGGAGGCTGACATGGGAGGATGAATGTTAAAAGCCAGCCTGGACAGGAAAGTCCAGGAGACTTTTCTTCATTTAACCAGCAAAAAGACAGAAATGGAGCTATGACTCAAGTGGTAGAGCTTTAGTCTTGAGTGAAAAAGCTAAGGAACAAGCAGTACCCTGGCCCCAAGTTCAATCCCTATTATGGGCACAAAACCTTCAGTAACTATGACCACCATTAACCTTATCTATATAGTGCGTATAAGTACTTTTAGTACTTTATATGCCAAACATTGTTCTGAAGTCCTTCACTTAATCTCAGTAGTCCTATTAGGTAATACATTTTTTTTTTCCTGCCAGTCCTGGGAACTCAGGACCTGAGCACTGTCCTTGGACTTTCTCAAGGCTCTACCACTTGAGCCACAATACCACTTCAGGCTTTTTTTTTGTGTATATGGTACTGAGGAATTGAACGAAGGGTTTCATGAATGCCAGGCAAGCACTCTACCCATAGGCCATGCTCCTGCCCCCATACCACATTATTTTTATTCCAATTTGATAGATGAGAAATTGAACTCGGTCACTCAGCTAATATTGAACAGAGCTGGAATTTGAGCCCATGGGGTCTCACTCTAGAACCCATGACCCCTGCACTAAATGATATGACCTCTTCTAAAGAAGCTTGAGGAGGTGCCCCCACACCAAGCAGGGGAGGGTCACAGCAGCCCTGTCAGGTGACAGGCGAGGTGGACAGGAGCACACAGCAATAAGAAGAGACTGACTCCTCTCTGTGTCCCAGCTGAATCAGCATCTCCCTAGAACCCGCCCAGTGCTCTCTTCATTTGGAGGGAGAATTCTGTGTTTTGAGCAAACTGGAGAGAGAGTTGCCAGATTTTGGTGAGAGAAAGAGAGATGTTTCCTATCCAACTCCGCATCTTGAGGATCCATGCTGGAGACCAGGAGTCAGAATCCAACCTTTACATCAACCCAGTCCCTAGCAGTGCTCAGCAGAAGAGTTGTTTTGTTCTATTCTCAATCGAATAACAAGCTCCACAACGGAGGGGGTACATACAGAATGTGTGGTTGGGCAAATGGAGGCAATATAGAAATGACCAAATCTGTATGGTACTCCTTCACCGCAATAAACGGACTGTGGCTCCAGCAATCTCAATACTTGAGCTCTTGTTCAAATCACTGCACCATACACTTTCTGGCAAGGACTTCTTAGCATTCACATGCACACACACGTGCGCACGTGTGCGCACACACACACACACACACACACACAGGCATGAATTATAAGACAAATATTGATCAATAAATATTTATTAGAATTTAAAATTTTTTGTTCCTCAAAGGAGTTCATTAAAAAAGCAACCAAGCCACCAAGAGGAGCATTATTATTTCTGACAAATTAATTGTACCTCTGAATTAAGACATAGGCAAGAGATGTACAACGTCACTGTACTTTTTTTTTTTAAAGACAGAACAACATTTGTTAAGCAAGTACTAAAAAAGGTGTTCAAAATCACTAGTCACCTAAAAAGTTAGAACTACTAAAACTAGGAAGGCTGCCTGTCCCAAATATCAACAAGGATATGAAAAACTAGGACTGTCATATACCACTTGTTAGAATATGCAAGAGTGGAAGCATTTTGAGTGTGTGTGTATGGGGGGGGGGTCATGGGACTAGAACTCAGCCTGGGCACTGTCCCTGAGCTCTTCAGCTCAAGACTACCGCCCTACCCTTGAGCCAAGTCCCACTTCCCGTTTTCTAGAGGTTAATTGGAGATAAGAGTTTCAGGTCTTTTTGTGCCTGGGCCGACTTTGAACCTTGATCCTCAGATCTCAGCCTCCTGAGTAGCTAGGATTATAGGCATGAGCCACTGCCCGGCTGCAGAGTGAAAGCATTTTGGAAAACAGGATCTTTCTTCAAAAAATCAGTCATAAGCCTATCTGAAAACATGGTCATTTTACTCCTAGAAATATATCCAACAGAATGAAAACTCTTGTCCACATAGAAATTAAAAATTTGGTGACCTTTATTCACAGCAGTAGAACTTGGAAATGAATGTCCTTCAATAAGCTGGCAGGTAAAGATACTGTAGACTGCCTATATGATAAAACATTCTTCAGAGGAAAAAGAAATGCACTACAAATGAGTCTCAAAATCATTATGCAGAGAGAAAGAAACCAGAGAAATAGTGCTTTTCCATACACAGAATTCCCCAAACTGCAAACTTCTGAGCTAATCTAGAGAGCCTAGTGGTATTGCTCAGGAAATGGGTAAAGAGAATTTTTTTGTGTGGTGGAGGAGGGAGTGCTGGAAATAATGGAAACATTCTATATTTTGAATGTGCTTTTAATTTCCTGATGTAGCAACTATTATAAATGGCCAATTAAGTACTTTAAATGGATGGCTTTTATGCACATAAATCATACACATCAATAAAGTTGGCTTCTAAAAGCAACAACTTCTGAATGAAGTAGAAAGACAAAAAAGTCAAAAGGAAAGTTAGGGATATAGGCTATGCATTAAAGGAGCAATGTCTTTGAGAAGGTCAAGTATGAAGGGACAGTAAGAGATAAAGGCGTAGCCAGAGAAGTAATGAGGTCAAAAACCTCCTTTTCATGCCCCACCTGTCCTTCACTCTGATTTGCATGAGTTAGAGCCCAGCCAGAAAAGATGGAGGTAGTACTCCAGCCTCCTCATTGATGGCTCCTCCCTCGTCAGGACTCTGGAGATGTCATCGCCTTCTGTTTCCATTTTCTTTTCATGTCTTTTATTTTATTGTCGGGGTCATGTATAGAGAGGTTGCATTTATATTCATCAGGTGGTGGGTGTATTACTTCTCCCAGGTTGATACCCCTTCTCATGCTTTTGTCCGCATTTTCTTCCCCTCACCCCCTCCCAATCATCTTGTTTTCCCCCTTTCCCTATTCAAATAAACAAATAAACGGTCTGTTCTCTAATACCTTCCTTTTGTTACTCCAATATTACTTCAGACTACACTTAGCACTCCAATGGCCCACTTGGTGGGATAATGTTCAGAGACTGTGATTGGGTATTGTTTCCTTAGTTGGTCAACTTCCAGTCCCATCTTTGTTTACAAATTGCTTGGGTGTTTCTAGTTCCCCTAAGGGACTGTCCTTTACTGCTAGTTATTGAATTTTTACTATAAGCTAAATGTGTTATCAATATTGTGCATATTGAATACTTATAAAACCCTATGAAGTAAATGCTATTAACTTTCATTTACAGGGAATCAAACTCAAAGTTCAGAGAAATGAGGCAATTCTCCAAAGCAGTAGAACTGATATTTGAATCCAGGTCTTTCTGAACCCAGATATTCCTGTTCAGATCATTGTAGAAACAGCTTTCCTCTGTATGGGAACCATATTTTAATAGTTACATTTTACATGCTATTGCATCTTATAATATTAAGCACACTGCAAATGCTAAGCGAGTATTGATTTATTCATTGATTGTCTCTCTCAACTAATATTTTCATGATCTAAAATAGAAGCCACCTATCTGTTTGGAGCCAGAGTGGAATCAAACTGTACCTTGACTTGCATCAGACGATGGCTATATTGTCTTATTGCTTTCTGGCCCTATTCTATGTAAATGACCTGAGAATTACCATATGAATGTAACACCTGGAGGTTCCCTGGGAGAGGAGGAGGGAAGAAGGGGGAGTGGAAAATAAACGCGGCAGTCTCGGCAGTCTTTGCCTGGACTGCGGACATCCCGGACCTGGTGTGTCTGTCTCTCTTCTTTTTCTTCCTAGTCCTTGTCCCCTATTTCAGGAACCCCAATCTGCGAACCCTGGTTTGCTGCCGGTTGGCCCCGGCACCTATCATGAGGAACTTTTGGAACTTTAAGAATGTTAGTTACCAGGGACATTGAACTCTTACCAGAGCAGAAGAAATTAATTAAAGGAGCCTAGAGAGGACTCTGGACATTGGACATTCTGGCTACTTCTGGTCATTTTTCATCAAAGCCATTAAATTATCTCCATTATATTCTTACTTTTAAGTAGTTGTACAAAGGGGCTACAACTGAACATGTCTGTTTATAGAGCAATGCATCTTAATCAGTGCTACCCCTTTCAGCATTCTTCTTCCCCATCTTCTCCCAGCCCCAATCCTCCCCCCAATTGTCCCACTTTCTTTTTCACATATATACACTGCATATTACAACTGCATTCTCTCTTCTTATGTCTATCTTCTTCCCCTTGACCTCACCTTCCAACCCCACCCCCCCACACACACATCATACCTCATTCTTTTGTGTGAGGGGGCCATAGGGCTTGAACTCAGCCTAGGCGCTGTCCCTGACCTCGTCAGCTCTAGGCTACTAGCCCTACCCCTGGCCCTGGGCATTGTCCCTGAGCCCTTCAGCTCAAGGCTTCCACCCTACCCTTGAGCCAAGCCCCACTTCCAGTTTTCTAGAGGTTAATTGGAGATAAGAGTCTCAGGTCCTTTTGTGCCCAGGCAGACTCTGAACCTTGATCCTCAGATCTCAGCCCTCTGAGTAGCTAGAATTACAGGCTTGAGCCACCATGCCTGGCTTCACACCTTATTCTTTCTTTTTTCATATATTTTTATTGTAATTAATAGAAGGGTTACATGATTTAAGACCATCTAGAGAATCCTGGCAATCACAAGGTGAGAAGAGCAAAGAAGCCATTGATTTCAACCAGGCAAGTCAGAAGCCTGAACCACACACAGAGCACAATTGCTAAACAAATGCTACCTCTCCATGGCCTTGCAAAGAAGGCTTCCTGTCTCTTCCATGTAGTCCCTTTAAAATTCCTCTGCCTGCTCTCTTCACTGATCCTCTGAGTGGCTAAGTTCCCAAAAGTCTGCAATAGAATTGCCTTAAAAAAACATGTTTTTTTAAAAAATGAATGTAATAGGCATTCTGTGAGAGATAAGTTGGCACAAAAGAAGAGAGAGACACATTAAGAAATATAGATTCAAGTTTCATGTCCTTGATTTTTGCATGATTTATGGTGAATCACTTTCTTTGGGTGAATCAGTGGGTGGGATAAAGGATTCATTCAGGAGGCAAAGCTTCCAAGGATTCATGAGAACCCAGAGTGAGATGCTCGCTTGGAAGGTAGAAAAGCTCTTTTCTTCCAGATTTGAGACTTTATATTCATTGAAAAGCATGAGAGAAGGAGGGCCTGAATGGGATTGTACAAGTGAATGCAGAAAGCTTTCACTGATCTAATTTGCTCTTCAAACAGCTTTCTCCATGCTCGAAGGACCTCTTGTTCTCCTAAGCTTTTCTACCCAGCTACACTTTTCCTTAAAAAGAAAAAAAAAAGTAACTTCTTTTAATGTATCAGAAGAAAAAAGAGAGATGATAAAGATTCTTCCATGAAGGGAGGGTAGAAAACCTCCAAGCTACCATTGTTATTTAAAGCTTGACTGTCCTCCAATTTGCAATAAGTTGCTCATACACACAACAATCCATTGCTTTACCTCTGGACATTTTCCTTCTAAGGAAGCCTCACACCCACGATTGTAGACATTATCTATGGTCGGTATGTGTATCTGTGTGTGTGTATGTGTGTGTGTGTGTGTGTGTGTGCGTGTGTGCGCACGCCTGTGCACGCATGCACATATGTATGCGAGACTATGTATTTCCCAGGGGAAAGATATAGTCTATTTTGTGGCACTGCTGGCATTCAAACTCATGGCCCAGCTCTCCTCCTTGCTGTCAAAGTGACCATGTCTAGAATGCCAGCCTCAGTGCAGTTCTGTGCTGCTTAGCATGCTGAATCCAGGGGACCAAACTCAACCTTGCGTATGAGTGTCAAGGGCTCCTGAGCTCATCCTAGCTGGACTTCCTCGTCCCACTCTTCTTGCTCTATTTATTCATTCCCCACATAACAACAGAGTAAATGATAAAATGATGGATGACATCACCATGCTGCTTGACTAGAAAGCCTTTGAAGAGTTCTCCATTGATCTCAAAAGGAAATCTTGAGCTAAAGCCCTGACTGACCTGCCTTTACTCACTTCTATGGCCATCTCTAACACCATTCTTCCCACACGTACTGCTCTTCAAGCCACAGGCCCTTTGCCCTTTCTAGTCTCCCAGGGATATGGAGCACCTTTCCTTGATGAAACACTGATATGTGCTCCTCATTATTTACATCTTAGCTAAACAAACAGACAAACAAAAACAGGAATGCTTTCTGAGTCTGTTTTTCCTTTCCTATCTGATTTAGTTCTTTTTGCAATACTAGTGACCTGTAATTACTTAGTGAAATGTTGTTTGTGTGTTTGTTTGATCAGGGTTTTATTTGGTGTTTGTGTATTCTAATATTGGAACTTGAATTCAGGACCTAGGCTCTGTCCCTTAGCTTTTTTTTTCTCCAGAATAGTACTCTTCCACGTGAGCCACAGCTTCATTTCTGGCTATTTTGCTGGTTAATTGGAGATAAAGAGTCTCATGGTCTTTCCGGCCCAGGCTAATTTAAAAATCCTCAGATCTCAGCCTCCTGAGTAGCTAACATTCCAGCTATGAGCCACCAGTGTCTGGCATTGATTAGTATTTTTGATTCCATGTTTATTATTAGGATCTCCTACAGAAAAATCTCCATGAAGACCAGCATCAGTCCATCTCAGAATGAGCAGCAGCAAATGCAGGTCATAGGTCTTCAGTGAGGACTAAATGAGTGCAGCCCCACTACGGGCTCACACTCTTCTTTTGCCATTCCTAACCTCCTCCGTGCACATTTTCCCCAGGCAAACTAGAATTCCTTGAGCATGTACTCTATTTTATGGCTCTGTGCCCTTGTCCACTTTCTGAGGCTCAGTCCTTACGTGGCTATATCTCCCTAGAAAATGTCCTTAATGAAAATGTCACCTGTTCTCCAAAGCCTTTCCAACTTCCTCATGTGACCCCGAATTCCCACATGTTGTGGGACAGTGTGAAAAATCCCCCAGCCTGACACTTAGAGGTTATTCTTCCTGGTCATTTCATATCCATGTCTTCTGTAAGCTCTAAGGAAGGAGCTCTTGACTTCCTTCTCTAGCACTAACCTTCAATCAGTCAAGTGCAGATCCTGGAACACATTAGCTGCCCTGCAAACACTGGTTAGAAAGATAAATGGACCAAGAGGAGCAGAGTCCCCAGATGTTGTTGGGTTAGAGCAGGCTCTGAGTTCCCTAATAACCCAATCAAAGTTTAAGGCCCTATGTATCTCGGTTGCTCGCCACCTGCAAAATGAGAATAAGAATTTATTACCAATCTGTTTCATGAGGCTACTTTAATAATAAAATGAAATCACAAATACAGAAATTCTCAAAAATATAGATTCATGTATCGAATCTTTCCTGAGTGCCATGGCATTCAAATTACATGATGCCTTGGAGGGTTCTACTTCTAGGCTGCATCATTACTAATTCGTTCTCCCCCTTAAGGGGCTCCTGCCCCTTCTTGTCTTGGTTCTTGGTCACAGCATCTTTCTCATCTTCATCTGAACCTCTTGCTTTTGGATTCAAGGCATACCTGTGTACTGCTGATTTTACTGGATTCCTCTGCACGCTTTCTGGTGGTAATCACGGCTGAATGATTTTCTCAGAAATCCTAGTTCCACTTCAAGACAACTGTCAGCAGTACACACAGCACCAGGCCCATCCATCTGTGTAAGAGAAAATGTAATTCTAAGACAATATTTAACACTGTAGGATGAGGCATAAACTCGATATGTTTTCAGGCAGAATACAGAAAAAATATATATATATGTCCCATCTCATTAATCACAATAAGAATGAGGGATGGGACAGATACCCGGGCCGGTGCAGCTCCTTTGGAGTTCATCTGTCTTAATACCAGGTCCTTGATCAAAAGATGCCCATGTCATCATTCTGCTTGTTCAATGGCAATTTACATTGGGGGAGCTGAAGATTTATGAAGTAAGAAGAATCTCTCAGTAATATTTAAAAAAAAAAACTTGAGTGATGCATGGCGTGTGAGGGGGTAACTTCCAAGACAAATACTCTCCAGGGATGAAACTTCAACGGAAAGACTTCTAGTTATGTATTTACAAACCTGATCTCACAAGTATTTATTTGAGTTCTTTCATTCACTTATTCAGCAAATCATTCCTGGGCATTCTTACTGTTTGAGAAAGTCTATTTGGGTTTACAGGAGGGAAGAGGGAGAGGGGTAGCTGTGTAGAAACCAGCAATGGGCTGGAATATCAAAGGATTTCACACACGGGAAGATGTGACTCAAGGTGCTATGTAGGCTGTAAGCTTCAATATAAACCTATTCCTGCACAGAAAAGGGTCTTCTACAAAGATGAGACACTGAGAAATTCATCAAGTGCTGAGTGACCATGGATAGAGGCATTGAAATACAAAACGTGACACACACATACAAGGGGATATTATTTAGCTACATAAAGGAAAGCAAATACGATTTGTATGGCCTCATGGATGGACCTTGAAGGCATTATGAAAGAGGTCAGTCTCAGAAAAAACAATTTCTGTATAGTTTACTTATAAGAGGTCTCTAAAGTTGTCAAATACATAGAGACAGGAAGTGGAATGGTGGGTACTCAAGTTTGGGAAAAGTAGGCAAAGTCAAGAAGGGGTGTTATTGTTTGGGGTCATGATGCTTCCGTGTTACAGTAAGAATAAAGTTCTGGAGCTGCAGAGTAGTGAAAGTCACACAGCCACATGGGTGTTTTTATTGCCACCTAACTGTATACTTTAAAATGGTTGACATGGTTCATTTTATGCTATGTATATTTTACCACAATAGAGAATAAGGGAAAAAATGCACAAGAAATCCAGGGAGAGCTTGAGAGAAGAGATACAGTAGGACTTTCTAGTGATGGGGTTAGTGGAAAGTCTTATAGGCATGGAATACTGTTAAGAACACATGTTGTGGATTTCCTTCGAGGAAACAAGGTCACAACTCACAGAAGCAGCAGAGCTGTTAAGTGCCTGGAAATAAAGGGAGCAGAGAGCTTCCCAGGAGGCCTTTTGGAGAATGAGAGCAGTAAACCAAAGGTCTTTGGATTTGACCAGTGGAAGATAACAGTACAAGGTGAGGCCCTAGAAGAGAGCATCTTTGGAGATTGGTTGGCATGGAGGGGAGGCTGCCAGAGGTGAAATAGCACATCGGGAATAAGACACTGAGGTTACAAAGCACAGGGAGGAGAATGATTCTAGGAGCTGGAAGGAACCTGTTGAGGGAAGGGATGAGAGACTTAGTGAACTGCAAAGACATTGAAAGAAAGCAAAGGAGAGATACTCTGGAAAGATACACAATGGCAGGAAATGAGATGAGGAGCCAGTCCTCCCGTGGAGTCAGAGGAGACTCGGGTGTAGAAAGAGACTTTGGAGGGCTCCCTGTGAACTATTCAGGCTCTTCCAGGAGGCAGAAAGCAAGGCCAGACGCTGATAATGGGAAGTCAGGAAAACCCTGGAGAAGTGTTAGAGAGTCTGGCAGTGGTATTGTATGGAAGGAAATAAGCTGTGAAGCGCTGGCTTCACTGACATCAGAGCTCCTGCATGTATGTGGAGGAAGAGACCAAATGAAAGGTCTGTCTCATGTGTTTAAGACCAGGATTAGCAGCAGGCCAGAGGGACACATACAACACCATATACAACACCAGTGTGCATGAAGTAGAGGCCAGATGACAAGAATCCAATCATCCAAGAGAACTCAGAGGATGCTCACAAGGCAGAAACACAGGTTCACGATGACCGTAAAGAGATGGATCTGGAAGAAAGAGAGCTAGACCAGATGGAGGAGAGAGCATGTGACCAGTGAGGAACCATGGAGACTAAAACCATAAGGAGCTGTGTGAATGGCCAGGGGCCAAGACATATGCAAATGAGGATGTGCTAGGACCCAAATGTATGTCCATGAACTGTGAGGACCAGTATTTGGGAGAAAGAAGGAAAGAGGATGGGAAGGGGGGCAGGATTTACTTGTTGGTCCAAAAGGAGAAAGTGTTCAATGAAAGGCAGAGGGGTGGCTGTGTTTGGAGACCCTTAGAGGCATGGAAAGAGGGAGTCATGCAAGGAGTGGCTGGGGTAGGAGCTCAATCCTGAAGTTCAGGCATTCACAATGGGAATAGGTGGGGCTACCCCTAAGAGAATGATGGGTGGATGTGGAGAAAGCTGGACATCCGATGGCTGGCTAGGCTCGTGGGGACGTGTGAAAGGATTCCCAAATCCTGTCCTGTCTGGAAGGAAAATAGAAGAAGGTATCCCAGCGGTGTGAAGCTTGCCAGCTTCAACCTGAATAGGGGAGACCAGAGAAACAATGGCACCTCAGGACCCCCAAATCAGGGATGTGAGCAGACAACTTAGGAGTGGAAGTATCCTGCTTCTCCTAATTTGCAGATCCTCCGATCAGGTCTCCAGAGTTTCCTGAGATCCTGAGGGTCAGAGTTTCCTCAATCCTGAGTTTCCTGAGATCCTTCCATCAACTCCTAGCCAGCTTCATGAACTTAATAAGGGTTTGTTGTTGTTTTGTTTTTCTTTTTGTTTTTCCCAAGAGGAGGAAAATCTTACTCTACTCTGGGATTCCTTTTCTGTGAAGTGGGAGTGTGTGGAAAAGGTAACATTCTACTTTTCAAAGCGTTGAGCTCCTGGGAATCTCTGTCCACCACTGCTTCTGACGGTGTTTAATTAGGATGATGATCCAACTCCACATCCTCTCCAGTGGTGGGAGGAATAGACACTCATTAGGAAAAAGCAAAAGCCCTTGGCTGAATCATAATGTCGTTACATACTAATCTCCATCAGGCCAACTGTGAGCACAAACAGCTCCTTCTTACAAATTAGGAAAGATCCCTCAGCTCTTGGCAGACAAGTACAAAGACAGTGAGCAAAAGGCTATGGCTGGCACAGAACAGCGGGCTGGATGAGGATTCTCTCTCCTCTCCTTGTAAGACCGAACTACCCAACGAGACTGAACTACCCAACAGCGTCTGTGACAATAGAGAGGCTGTTGCAGATCTTCCACTTTACAGATGAGGGAGTCAGTAATTTCACTATACATACAAACCTCTCCACTCCTATGCTCTATCCACTATTTTCCATATGTTCTGGTATTGGGGCTTAGAGCCTGGGCGTTCTCCTGAGCTTTCTTTGGCTCAAGGCTACCACTCTACCATTTGAGCCACAGCTCCATTTCTGGCTTTTGAGTGGTTAAGTGGAGATAAGAGCCTCATGAACTTTTCTCCCTGGATTGGCTTCGAACCACCATCCTTTGATTTCTGACCCTTGAGTAGCTTATAAGGTGTTAGCAATCTATACACTTAGGATTGCTTAAACAACAAAGTGGGGGGAGTCATGTTTCAAAACTCCTCTGTATTTATTTCTGCATATTTATATACTAGAGTATATTTACTGGCCTAAATACCTTGACACATAATGGGCATTTCCTCCTTCATCCCAGCCTAATCTCAATGCCTCCCCTTCTACTTCTCAAACCACATTTGGACATTAATCAAATCACACTCAGTCAAAATGCCATCTCATCTGGAGCAGATAGAGTGCAATATTAGGAGGGTATTGAATAAATACAGAAATACATAATTCTTTTATTTTTGTCCCCGTTCCCCTATGCACTTACTCAAATGCATTTGGCCAAATGTAAGTGGGAGAAAGGCCTGAATCCTAAAGAAGCTAATAGCCATGGCATAAGGCTTTGTATTTGGATGTCTACTATTATTACTTATCATAAGCAATAGATTGCAGGAGCTCTCAATTAGTTTTGTGTTTTTTAGACTTAGCAGGAAAGAAAAAAAGTTTAAATTTACTTTCTGGACCAAGAGAGCAATAATCATTTTATGACGATATTTATTTTCTTGGCCTCAGATGAAAAGTGTGACTGGGGAGTAGTTATAACAAACAATTGCGGCTTAGTTTTCAAGGCCCACTCCATGACCACAACAATAAGGTTAGATTGTAGATTTCCCTTGTGAACTGAGAAGTATTGAACCTAAAAGGAAGGAACAGATTCTTCCTTTCAGGGATTTGCCCTCTTGATAGGAATCCAGAGCCTTGACACACAAAAGAGTTACAATGAGTTTTACAAAGATTTGCAAATCCCCATCCAGCACTGACTAGTTGAGAGCAGCAGAACGTGGGTCTGTGCAGGATTTTCAGAAGAGCAAGGGGGACAGAGTGGAGGTCAGCGGGTCCAGCAGGAATGTGTGTGGATTTGGAAGCGCAGTGGCACCTGGCCACAAGCACAGAATCTGCCACAGATGGAGGCTCTGCGCCTTTTTGGTCAGCAAAGCGAGGATGGGGAGCAGAGGGAGCCAGAAATTGTCATTAGAAGGAAGACTTCACAGAGATACAGAGGGTACCACACAGCCTGTGGAAGTCCTTTCGGGCAGTGGCAGCAAATGAGCATGCTAACCCCATCTGATTGGCAGTGAAACCTGGCACGCAGTGTGTGTGGCATCCAGACTTGGTGGGCAGAGGATCCATAGTGGATCCTATAGTCAGCCATGTTACTCTAGTAATAGCTATAGTCACAGTGTGGGAGAAGATCCTGGCGTCTGTTTATACCTCTGTCCTACAGGATAGATATATCAGGTTAGAAATCTAGTGGTTTGTTGGTGAGACCGGGAGAAGCTCATAGTGTATGAGTAGCAAATATCCCTTATGGAGACATTCAGTGTTCATCGGCCAGGTGTGGTGGTACATACCTGTAATCCCAGCTACTTAGGAAGTAGAGAGGATCACAAGTTTCAGGCTAGTCTGGGCAAAAGTTCATGAGAACTTTTCTCAAAAAATAAAAAAAAATAAGGGGAAAGAAAAACACTGAGGTTATAGCTCAACTAGTAGAGCACTTGCTAGCCTACCAAGCTCAGGGCCCTGGCTTCAATTCCCAGTAACTGTCCTAGTTCAATTACTAAGCACACAGACAGACAGACAGACAGACAGACACACACACACACACACACACACACACACACACAGAGAAAACATTTATTTTTTATGGTGTAAATACCAATTTTAATAGAGAAAGTCACCTACTATCATCTTCTAGAAAACGGTCATTAAAAAAAAACTTCTTAGCCGGGCATGGTGGCTCACGCATGTAATCCTAGCTACTCAGGAGGCTGAGATCTGTGGATCAACGTTCAAAGCCAGTCCCAGTATTACAAAGCCTTGAGACTTATCTCCAATCATTAGAAAATAGAAGTGGGGCTGTGGCTCAAGGGTAGGGCAGTAGCCTTGAGCTGCTGAAGAGCTTAGGGACAGCACCCAGGCCCAGCTTTCAAGCCCCATGACCCCCCAAAAAATATTCTGTAGCATCTATGGTGTCTTAGATGAGGTACATTGTGCAGGCTCTCTGTCTCTATAAATCTAGGATGTGACTAACTTAGATGAGATACATTGTGCAGGCTCTCTGTCTCTATGTAGCCCAAATCCAGGGTTTGCATCTGCATTGCTGGTACTTGTTCTCTACCCCTATCCACTGGCATGAAAAAATGGGTTTGCTGTGTACAAAACACAGTGAGTCTACACGGGACCTTCAACTTTTTGAAGGAGATTTGAGAGGTCATAAGCACAGAGGCTGCCTCTAGTTATTCTCCTAAAACCAGAGATTTATACATAGGATTACAGTAACAGTTTACATTTGATAAAGCACACCACACTTTAAAAAAATACTTCAGAGAGCCTCGTTCATTTGACTCCCACACAGAATGTGGGAGTGAATTACTAGGGGTGTACAGGGTGGGGCTGGGGGAGGACCGTGGCACAGGAAGTGTAGAAAGTTCCCTCTTCTAAACAAGGGATGCAAGGTTGGGCACTTTTCCTCACTTAGGTTTGGATTCTCTTAGCTGAACCTGAAATGTGTATTCAGTAGTTCATTTATCAGCGTCTCAAGCAGCCTAGCTTAATCATACTTCCATTCATCGGATGTGCTGGCATAATTAATTACACTGTGAAACTTTCTGGCAGCATGTTCCAAGGGCTGGGGAAAAAAAAAAAGATGGAACACAAGCCACCAAGAAAATCTGGGTCATTTTCCCATAGATTCATCATAGGCTTCTTGGCTCTCAGTCCTGGCCTTCTCTCTAGCCCAGGTAACCTTGCACCAGTCACATCCTGTGCTTTCTCCTCTGTCAAAAGATGAAAGTTGGAATAGGTAATCAGCCAGGGTTCTGGGAGGGAAAACCTGGAACACTCAAATCAAATAACTTAAGATGCACTTAGAAAAGGAGATTTCTTTTACCCTTTTGTTTTGGCAAGAATTGGATTTGAAATTCAGGGTCTTGCCCTTGATACACCAGTATTCTACCACTTAAACCATACTCCCGGCCCTTTTTGCACCTTTGTGTTTCTCTTTTGGGTAGGTTTGAGATTTTTATTCTGGTTGGCCTAGATAGAAATTTATATCTCCAATTTACATCTTCCATATGAAGCAATTGACAGCAACATTCCAAGCTTATTGGTTAACCTTTTGCCTCGGCTGGCTGCAGGATCTAATAACCATGATTCTCCTGATAGATCCTCCTGAGAAGCTGGGATTACAGGCCCAAGCTACTGCATTTAGCTATCAAAAGCAATTCTTCACAAGGTGTGGGAAGGATAAGGAAACTAGGAAGAGAAGCAAACGATGTATGATAACCAAGGGCCATCACAAACCCAGGCCTTATTTTTTTTTATTGTAATTAGTAAAAGAGTTACATGATATTTGCCAGATAGAAGGTGCATTAATTCACATACATTGATACCCTTTCACATGTCTTGGTACCCGTATCCCTCCCCCCCCACACCCAAACCCAGGCCTTATGCAGAAGGCATGATTACCAGATCCCAGAAGGAAAAGAATGTTGGTTGATAGGGATGCCTGGAGAGGAGATATACTACACAGTACTGCATTAAGAGGATTGGCCGAATAAATATTCCAATGCCACATTCCTCCCCGCCCTTTCTCATGTGATAAGCCCCACTGACAAAACCAAGCAGAATTCATAAAGCTAAGGAGACCTGCAACCAGTCCACTAATCTCGTCCTCCTATGGAGAGAAGGGCAGTGCATGCAGAGACTAGGAAAGGCGAGAAATCCCTAGCATACTCCTGAGGTCTATCCCAGCTCTCTGAGCTTGGTTAAAACGCGTTAAACACCTGCCCTCATGATTCTAAATTTTAGATATGGTAGAAGAGGTTTGTTTTTCAGTAGAGAATATGCTAGCCACTTGAGGGAAATACGTCATAAAGCAGTCTGCCATAGCATATGCACAGAATGTATTTGTAGGATGAATAAATGCATGAAAAAGAACCCCAACTGAGGTCTAATAGCAAAGAACTCTGAGACCACAGTCAACACATGTGTCTGCATACACATGGGCTCTAAAACACTCTGTGGTTCTTCCCAGCATGGATTAAATCCTGGGGCTTCAGCCATACTCCAGGGACCCCATTGCAATGCTATCTCAGTGACTAGGCAGAGCCGGAATCCAGTGATGCTAGGTCTGACATGGCCTTGACGGATCATCTAGTCCAACCCACCCCTCTGTGTGTTCCAGCTGGCTTATCTCAAGCTACAGTGAATCTGACTTGATAGACATCTAAATAGACAGAGGAAAGCCTCTTTTCATAGCCATGTTCAGTGGCTGCTTCCTTTCTCTTCTCCCCATTCCTCCACCCATTTTCTCAAGCACCAGAAGTACGGATGCTATGCTTGCAAGGCAGGTGCTTTCCTACTGAGCAATGCCTCCTATCTTCTTTTGCACAGGTTGATTTTTTGAGATAGGGTCACAGCTTAGACCACCATCTTCCTATATCTTTTGTTGTTTTCCATGATAGCTGGGTGATGGGCACATGCTACTACAGTAAGTCTTGCATTTAATATAGAACCAAACAGACTTTCCTAGCTTTGAACTCTGATGCTCCTGATCTTAACTTTCTGATTGGCTAGAATTACAGGCGTGAGCTACCCCCAGCTCCCTTCAGCTCCTTTAAGACTTAATGTTTCCATATTTGTTCTCCTCATCCTCATTCTTTGCTGTTGTTAATTATCTCAGTGCATCAAATATGAGAGATTGTTCCCCAAGCCCCCGAAGTCCCTCTGATTATTTGAGCTCTCATCCCTCAGCTTGTGTCCAAGTTATTCTTGTTTTGTTTTATTAGTGTTCTCCCTCACTAAGAGGGACCCTGAGGTGAGCTCAAGGTTCACTAAAGAACCTGTCTTCACTACAAGTAACAGTTAACATCTTAATTGATGATAACACAGCATCTCTGGGTACTGGGTTCTGAGGCAATCCACCTCAAATGTGTCATCTCTTCTAACCCTTCCAGACCCATGGAGTCGGAAGCCTGTTTCTATGGTTCCTATGAGGACACTAGTGGTTTCCTGTGAGGAAGCCACCTGGGGTTCTAGGACAGGTCACCCAGAGGTTCTTATTTCCTTCTGAATCAACTCCATGGCCTCCCACTGCCAGCCTCACTGACATTCCAAGGCAAGAAGAACCCTACTATTCCACCTGTGTGGTACCATTTGCTCCGGGCAGTCACGGAAGCTTTGCATTCTCCCTCTAGAGAGCCAGCTCATGAAGTGCTGCTGGAGACTAGGAGAAACTAGCATTTAGGGAGGAGCTGATAGGTGCCTGGCAGTGGAACCAGAGCACATCTTTAATCTGCCACTACTTTGGATCATGATTTCTATTACACAGATGAGGAAACTGCAACCTACCCAAGGCGTAAAGAGTAAAATCAGTTCTTGTTGAAAGCGAATATTCTTCTTTTTCCATATATTTTTAATTGTAATTAATAGAAGGGTTACATTATATTCACCAGATAGAAGATGTATTACTTCACAAACATTGATACCCTTTCTCATGTCTTCATCCCCATTTCCCTCCCCCCACCCCCACCCCTCATCTTGTTTTGTTTTCCCCCCTTCCCTATCCAATTTCAAATAACCAAATAAGCATATATACAATATTATCAGATAACAAGGTAAAATACTGTAACAATATGCAATAACCAAGGGACAGCAAAAGAGGTGAGAGATAACATAGTACATTAAGGACAACAATCACTCATTATATGGCTTTTGTTTCTATATCCTGGAGATCCTTTCATTTAGTGTCATACTATATGGCCTTATGTATTTAGGTTTTGCTCTATTGTAAATTTCTACTATTATGACAAATGACGGAAACCATTGAGCCTATGTTCTTTTGAGTCTGGCTTACTTCACTTAATATGATTTTTCCTAAGTCTTTCCATTTCCTTACAAATGGGGTGATGCCATTCTTTCTGACAGCAGCATAGAATTCCATTGTTTGAAATACCACATCTTGTTGATCCACTCATCAACTGAGGGGCATCTGGGTTGGTTCCATATCTTCACTATGGTAAATAGTGCTGCAATGAACATCATTGTTGAAAGCAAATATTCTTTTCACAGCATGTTGCTCCCTGGGAATGAAAGAGAAGACAACACAAGGAAACTGGGGAATCACCCTTCTCCACTTCTCCCTGATGCAGAGATTTTTCTAGTAGCACCTTAACAAGGACCTGCACTGTCAGATAAGACAGCTCATTCTGGAACTTCTGGGTGCAGTGCTATAAGGCACTACTCTCAGAAATCGATGCCTTGTGGCCTTTCCTTTGGCTATGGTGCTGGGGGAAAGAGTCTGGAGATGAGGAAAAGATGGGCACTGGAAACAGAAGTGTTGCCATAGCAACCGCTGGTGCCAAGTCTCAGGACTGAGCTCCTGATAGGGAGCTATGAGCAAACTTGATGGGCGAGGCTTCATGCCCTCATCCTGGAGTTGGCTAAGAATGTTGGATAGAGCAGGGCAGAGGTCACAAAGACATCAATCCACACTTCTTGTTACTGATGCTTGAGTAACTATAAATCCACTTAATACTGTTATCAAGTAATTCACATCTATCTCATTACTCAAACGACTAGCAGGAGAGATTCCATCACAAGCTGAAATGAGACGCCTGCTCTCGGCTGCGTTTGCTGACCTGCCACATGTCAGGCTCTCAGAAGGGAAAATGAGACTGGTTTGTACTCTTGCTTCTGAGTTTATCCACTGTGTCTTTCCAGTGTTCCCTACCTCCTCCCTACATATTCCCAAAGCATCTGGTTAGAAATGTGTTTGTTTGTTTTTAATTTGGTTAAGGACCTATGCCAACATTACCATTAGGAAGTTGATTTTTGAAAATCAGAACACTTGCCTGCCCTTTTGCTAGCATCTATAAAACTGGACTGCCTTGAGAGTTGCCTTCCTAGCTTTGACCAGCACACTCTCATATCTGCTCTCAAAGATCATCTTTAAGAACTTTATGAGGGCCGGGTCTGATGGTGTACACTAACCATTCCAGTTACTCAGGAGGTAAAGACTAAGAGGATTTCACTTTTGAGGGCTACTAAGGCAAGCCATTATCAAGACCTCATTTTTTAACAAATAAGCCAGTGTGGTTGTTTATGCCTGTGATCACAGCTATATGGGAGGCACAGGCAAGAGATTTGTAGTCTGAAGCTGGCCCAGGCAAAAATACGAGACCCTATCATCTGAAAAGTATTTAAGGTAAAAAGAGCAAAGGGTATGGTTCAAGTGATCAAGTGCTTGCCTAAAAGGCCACAAACTGGAAGCCTGGTACATGTTTCCCCCAAACCCTCATTAAAAAAAAAAAAAGAAAAGATCTTTATGAGCAGCAATTCCCCATCGAGCTCTTGATTTCACATTTGGGCAGAACTACTGGACCAAAGTGAAGCCGTAAGACTTGGGCTAAGAGCTTCCTGTGTGCAGGGAGCATCTCGGACCAGAACTACCTGGAGCTGAATGTATCGAGCCCTACATAGGCAAGTTTTATTCACTGATTCTGAATTCAAATGCCTTTTCCTCACTGTTCTTGGAGTTACCTTCCATTCTCCCTTAAGTGCCAGCAGGGACCAGCCACCCTTGTCACTTCTGTCCTCAGAAGCAAGGACTTCTAGCTCCCTGTGCATCTCCAGGGATGGGCTCCACATCTTCCACAGGAAACACACCTTTTTATTACAATAAGAACAGTGTTGATCCCAGGACAGGAGGTAGCCAAAAGAAACAGCTAAAGCTACATGGATTTCACACTCAGAAGAAAGAGGTTATGGAAACCCATGAAATCCAGCATCACTCATTAGTAGGAATGAGGATAAAAACAGGCTTTGTGATTCACAAACCAGAGTGGGCGTGGTAGCATATTCTACCAGACCTGAGTAATATTTTACTTGATTAGCTTTTGATTAATCCTGCCGCATAGATATATCATGTCTACAGCACATAAGCTGGTTCTTAAGAGTTTAATTGCTTAAGTGTTAGGATTGCTGTTATATAAATGAATTTCCAGCTTCCAATTCACCTTTAAGATAATTGAATGAAGTGTGGCTAGTTAAGAACATTTAGCAAAAGCCCCAGAGACAAATGTGGTCTGCTCAGAAGAAGGAGAAGGCCTGTTTGCTTCTCTTGCCTGGTTTTGGATGTGCCCTAGGTTCTCAGCATGCGCCCTCTTCTCCACCGCCTTCCTCTCTCCTGCTGCCACATGCTAATTTGTGAGTTAAAGGAGGACATGAGTTGAATGCAAGGAACAACTTGTTTCATAGACAAACAAAGCTCAGTTGCTTCCCAGGGAAGCCAGAGGGACCTGCGTTGCTCCTTGCTGAGACATTCCCCTCCTCAATTTGTTGAATTGTTTTCCAATGCTGGTAGAATAATGTTGCCCATAATGTGTATATTCAACATCAATTTAAAATCAAAGCTCAGCTGTTGGCTCTTGCAGATCAGGCGAACTGAACTTACCTTTTCCTGCCTGCTGGATGAACAAGGAAGGGTGTGTGTGTGTGTGTGTGTGTGTGTGATATATATATATATATATATATATATATATATATATCGAGAGAGAGAGAGAGAGAGAGAGAGAGAGAGAGAGACAGAGACAGAGACAGAGACAGAGAGACAGAGAGAGAGACAGAGAGACAGAGAGAGAGAGAAATAGAGAGAGAGACTATATGGGGATATATAATGTGAATTATGAAGGAAGTAGGCTATGCTTTTATCCAATTCAATTCAACCTATTCATTCATTCATTCATTCATTTATTCAGCAAACAGATATTGAGCATATTCTATGGACCTGGCTCCATTGCCAACACTAGGAACCACAAATGGAGCAGACAGGAGAAAACTGATAGCATTATGTTCTAAATCTGTGACCCTACTGCTCTGTAAGGTAACAGGTATGTCTCCATACATCTCTGAGACTCTATTTCTTCATTCCTAAAATGGGACTATTAAGAATAACGCTGTTAAAGGATTAAGAGTCAAACATGAATGGGTCACACCTGTAATCCTAGATACTGAGGAGGCTGAGATCTGAAGGTTTAAGTGCAAAGGCAGCCCTGACAAAACAAACAAATAAACAAAAGGTCCGCGAGATGCTTATCTCCAATTTTGCAACAAAAGGCTGGAAGCAGAGGTGTGGATCAAGAGAAGTAACAGCCTTGAGAGAAGAGGCTGCTAAGTAAGGATGTGGGGCCCTTAGTTCAAGCCTTAGTCCCAGCACAAATAATAAATGGACAGTTATCAACTGCCAGCAGATGTCTTAATTCTGAGGTCATAGATATCAGAGGGCCTTATGTAGAATTCAAGTGCCCATGGACTTGTAATAAAATGAATATTTCTCGCTAAAATCCAGCATTTCTCCCATTGTGAATGTAGGCAACAAATCTACTACTTCAGCTTGGGAGTCTGTAAATTTATCACTGTGGAAATCACATGACAGTTGTAGACACCTTGAAATACAGCTTAAGCTTACCACTACTTCAAAATTACAGATGTTATTAGATCTGCCATAAGATACTGTTATTTAATGCATTAATAAAGAAGCACATATATTACTGTATCGTAACTTTTTATAACTGTATTTCGGTACTATTTCAGAAGACTGTATTTCAATATGATTGGTTTCTTTTATAGTCCTATGTGTTTGAAAACATTACTCTAAGAAGGAGCCTATAGGCATTGCCAGACTTTCAGATAGGTTCCTGAGATCCACAGAAGCAAGAATGCCTGAGACATGGTCTATCGCAATGGTTCTTAAACCTGACCATATTTCAGGATCACCTAGAAGGTTTATTAGAAACAAAAGAATGGTCTCCCCAGTCCTGCCACTATTTTTCATGCTTCTTACTTGCTAGTTCTAATAATCTGCCTTGCACAGACATAAATAATATTCCTTCCTCTTCCTCTCCCCCCTCTCCCCCCTCCTCCTCTACTTTCTCCTTCTCCTCCTCCTCCTCCTCCTCTTCCTCCTCTTCTTCTTTCTCCCTCTCCTCCCTCTTCTCCTGTTCCTTCTTCCCTCTCCTCCCCTTTCTCCTGCTCCTCTTTCTTCCCACCCCTCCTTTTCTTCTTTGTTTTTTTGTTTATTTTCGGTTTTTTTTTTTTTTTGAGATTGGGTCTTGTTCTGTACCTCCGTTTAGTCTACAGTTTTCCATGTAGAGTTCCACACTGTCCTTGAACTCATGCTCCTTCTGTCTCAGCTTCCTGGGATTGCAAATGTGAACCACCATGCCACCTGGAAGGTTCCCACACAAAATTGATGTTGCTAATCTATACACAAGGCACTTTGAGAACCACCAGCATAAGGATATGCTTAAGTATTTCAGTGCTGTTGCTTCCCAGGTTGACCTGACACATGAATGCTTTCAGGTCACAGGAATGCCACCAAATAATTCAGAGCAGTGCATTCATACACCATTTGATGACTAGTCAGACCATGTGGGGCTTTGGCCCTTCCTTTTCCCACAGCCAAGGTTATGGAACTTGTATACTTATAGGCTCACCCTCTCACTTCTAGCTCCTGGTGTCTAGCTCTAACTCTGATTATTATAGTTGATAAAGGCCTGTTGCCTATCTCAGCCTAATCTCTTGTCTTTTGTCCCTAGAGATGATAACCTGTTTCTGCCTTTTCCCGTGGTACATGTATCCTTGACTTATGCTCTAGTTTCTATTAAACAAGTCACACCCCACACCCACCCTGTAGACAAGGTTTGGAGACCTAGACAGGATGTAGTGCACAAACTCTGATCCTTCTACCTACAAAAAAAAATCTAGCTTCTGACATTGGTGAGTACTGCTGGCTTGCTTGGTCTTCTTGCTGACCTATTTCTGTTTCCTTCTTGGAGCTACTTCCCCCTAAAAACCCTTACAGAGACAGCTCTCTCTCTACTGCTGGGTCCTTCTCCTATCAGATCCTAGACCCTTTCCATTCTCAATCTGCAACAGTTCCCATCCTAAGATGAGTTGTTGAGGTCCAGGGTGTAGCCTTTCATAGGAAACCCCTCCTGCCAGAGTTCACTGTGACCCATCCAGTCCAGCCCAGATAGCATACTTGTTTTGCTTTGTTTTTGTAGCAGTAAGCATCATTAGATTCATAGAGTATCTTTGGAAGAGCTTCTGCTTATAAAATACTAAACTCACCAGGCACAGTGGCTTACATCTGTAATCCTAGCTACTTAGGAGGCTGAGATCTGAGGATCACAGTTCAAAGCCACCTTGGGCACTAAAGTCCATTAGACTCTTAACAACAGTTAATCACTAGAAAACCAGAAGTGTCGCCTTGGCTCAAGAGGTAGGGTGGTAGCCTTGAGCTGAAGAGCTGAGAGACAACACCCAGGCCCAGAGTCCAAGCTCCATGACCGGAAAAACAAAACAAAACAAAGCAAAAATCCCGAATCATTTATTGCATATCTATTAAGTGTAAGGCTTCAAGCCAATCCTTAAGGATAGAAAGGGAAAAAAAAGGGGGCTGGGAGTTTGGCCTAGTAGTAGAGTGCTTGCCCAACAGGCACAAAGACCTGAGTTCAATTCCTCAGTACTACTACCTAGAAAAGGCTGGAAGTGGTGCTGTGGCTCAAGTGGTAGAGCACTAGCCTTGAGGAAAGCCCAAGGACAGTGCTCAAGCCCTGAGTTAAAGGTCCAGGACTGGCAAAAAAAAGGGGGGGAAGGAATATTAAGATATAGACCTTGTTCAAAAAAGTGCTCAAGCTAATATGAAGTGTAAACATATGAATAAATAATTTCAGTCTGTTTTTGTCTCTCCGGCATATCTATTAGCATAGTTCTGCTCAACTTAATTGTCTATCACTAATTCTACATGATGTGAACTTTTTAAAAATTCTGGTGATGGTCAGTTTGGAGCTCTCCTTTGTGTCTTCTCAGCCTGCCTCACTGATCCCTGACACAAAGTTGGCTAGTAAAGCAATGACCTTTCTCCTTTGTGCAATGAAGCCAGAGTAACAAGCCTAGACAGAAGCAGCCTGCTCACATGCAGCACCAACCAATAACTTCTATTGAGCCACCTTCTGCTGAGCCTCCATGCCTCTGCATGGCACACCACAGCTCACATCTCCCTCTGAATATATACTGGGGCACTGAGTGATTTAAAGTTCTCCCCATAGCTCATTGTTACTTAGGAAAGGAGCACTGCAGATCATGAGTAAGTTACGAGAAAAAGACTATTAGACATCTTTGTTTTCCCATTCTTCACTGTTTCAATCTACCTCAGTGAAATTTCTGAAATATGATCATGAAGGCTACCTGGATTCTTACCAATATTATTTGGCTGGAGCTAACCCTCCCACTTTGAAGCTATCAGTCATTTAGGGGAACTACTTGCTCTCCCCTGAACTAATGCTGCTCTGCTCCAGCGCTGCTGTGATTAATTAGACTTTTAAGAAGTGATGGTGAGTCACCGGTGTATGGGTTTCAATTTGGGGGGGGGGGCGGTTAGTAAGGGACCCTAGCATTCTGCTGCATACAATAGTGTGATGAAACATGACTTATGTACCAGAAAGTAGGAGCTGGTAGAGAATGGTGCTAGATTATTGAGGAGCAAACAGCAGAATGGTTCAGTTATTTGAAAGGGGCACAATAAGAGAGGAGGGGAAATGAAGAGAGTAAAGGAGGATGGATGCAGTCAAGTACTCTAGATGCAGATATATGCAAAGTAATCATGAAAATTGTTGAAATTGTCTTAAGAAGAGGTAACAAGGGGATGAGGAAGCAAGATCAGGGAATATTGTGTGAACACAGAAATGTCACAACCAACTCCCCTTCTTCAACCACTAAATGATGGCGAAATCTTTTAAGAAGCAGCCATCAAAACTAAGAGATTGCCAATAAGTGAATCATTCGCACAAGTACATGTGAATAACAGCACCTTCATTGTGCTGAGATTTGTCTTGGTGTTGCCTAATATTGCGTATGGGGTGATTTCTGCTGCTACAAAGTTGAGTCGGCTAGGGTAGAATGTGGAGATCTGATAGGATGTCTCCATAAGTGTGTATAACTATTATGAGTCTAAGCTCAAAAAATAACAATCCAAGAAAACGAGCTAAACAGAAAAGATCAAAAAAGCGCCAACTGGGTGCTGGGAGTTTGCCCTAGTGGTTGAGTGCTTGCCTAACATGCACAAAGACCCAGGTTCGATTCCTCGGTACCACATACATAGAAAAAAAGCCAGAAATGGTGCTGAGGCTCAAGTGGTAGAGCTCTAGCCTTGAGAAAGTCCAAGGACAGTGCTCAGGCCCTGAGTTCAAGCCCAGGACTGCCAAAAAAAAAATTAAAAAAAATAAAAAAGCGCCAACTGCTCTGAACCTTTGCCTTTGACTGTGACGTAAGCCTCAGGAATACATGTGGGCTAGCATTAAGGTTTCAGAAGAGACAAATGCATACCATACAAGTCCTGGGGCTGGTCCCACAAATATGCCTGACTCTGACTCAAGGCCAAGGTCATAGAGCTCACCTTGAATCTGGTGCTCTGTGTACTGCTGCAGCTTGCCTCTCATAACTTCATGGATTAAGTGGTTCAAATAGAATCCTTTCTTCCATCAGAGTTGGAGCGCAAAACCTTATTAGCACAACTCTAATGAGTACATCTGCCTTGCCTCAGAGTTCAAGCCAAGATAGGGAAAATCAATCTCACTTCCTTATTTATTTAGTTTTGCTTTATTTTTTAAAAAATGTTATTGTAAAGGTGATTCACAGAGGGGCCACAGTTGCATACGGTAATGTGTACATTTCTTTTTGAACAGTGTTGCCCCCTCCCTCATTTTCTCCCACTCCCCTCCTTCCGTCACTCCTCTCCCAACCCCAAGTTGTAAAGTTCATTTCCAACATAGAGTCTACTGAGTATCACTGTTGAATTGGCTCACACTTTGCCCCACATTTCTGTGATTCCCCTTCCATTCCCCAAATCAGAATAACTTATATGCAAGACAACGGGTATAGAAATCAATGGGAGAAGAGAAGAAAGAAAAAATATCTGGGTATCTGTGGCTCATGGCCATAATCCTAGGTACTCAGGAGGATGAGATTTAAGGATCATCATCAAAGCCAGCCTGGGCACGAGAGTCCAGAAGACTCTTATGTCTAATTAACCACCAGAAAAACAAAACAAACAAACAAACAAATCAAAAAAAAAAAAAAAGAAAGTGATGCTGTGACTCAAAGTGGTAGCCTTGAACTGAAGAGCTCAGGCCCAGAGTTCAATCCCCATAACCACCAGAAAAAAATGGAAAGAAAAAGAAGAAACAACTACAAACTGTACATTTTTTTAAAAAAATCATCCTCCATTTCTTGGATCAAGAAAATGTGGTGTATCTACACAATAGAATTCTGTGCTTCCATCAGAAAGAATGACATTGGTAAGGAAATAGAAAGGCTTGGAAAAAATATTATATTAAGTGAAGTAATCCAGATCCAAAGAAGCATTTGGTCTCCTTCATTCGTAATAAATGGAATCTCTCTTTAGCAGAGACTCAGTGGCCCAATAGCGATGGCATATGACCATATAAAATGCTGTTCATCACTTCCTCATTTAACCTGAGTTCTCTGCCCCAAATGCACAGCCATCAATAGCTTGTGGGCCTCGGACACTCCTGCTCCTACCACTGTCCTTTTTACTCTCAGATACCACCGTGCAGGCAGAGCAGATCTACTACAAAGCATCCATTATGTCCCTTCTGAGCCACAATCCCATAGTGACAGTTCTTAGAGAAATCCAAGTTTTGTCTATTTTTTCAATGGCTCTAAAATTCAGAAAGTTAGGTTCTTGCTTTTTTTGATTTATTTTATTTTTATCAACAATCGAAAATGCACAGTCCTTCCAACTGGAGGAGATTCTTCTCTTTGACTCGGCTAGAAAATTAATCTCTATCAGTGGGTTGACTTTTTTTGTTGTTGTCAGTATTGGTCTCCTAGAGCTCTACTTTGGAAAAACTTACATTTTCTGCTGTCATTTAATTCCATAGGCAGTTGATTAAAGCTTCATTTTTTCCCATTAAAAGAAAATTAAATTAAGTTCATTATTGTATTAGACAGTCGTTGATTGTACCCACTTTGGTTTTAATTAAATGCTACTATTCATTATTTCCTCCTTTGCAGTGTTTTTTAATTTTCTTTGGTATATAATTTGGGGTAACAACAACATCAGTAAATTATCCCTCATAAATAATATTAAAAGAGAAAAGCACACAAAATGCACTGTGGAGTCCATTTGAAGGCATTATGCTATTGTTTTTTCATTTGCTGGTGATATGCTTATCAGCAGATATTTTGCACGTTGCTCCTTTGTGATAAAACCAAGCATGCCCATATCTCTCTGAAGCAGCTCTGACCCCTGCAGTTAGTGGCTGACTTCAAGACGCCATTGATCTTACAAAATGTGCTGACTTGATGGCAACACTGAAGTTATGGTCCAAGAGGTAGGTGTTTGAATTTACGTCTAAGAACATTATCAGAGAATGTTCCACAAAAAGGGCCCTGAAAATTTTATTGCACTTTCTCTGTAATATTTATGTAGGACTCGTTTCATGCTGAACAGACAATGCTGAGCATGGTAGAGAAGCATAGTGTCTTCCTTCCTTCCTTTCTTTTTTCTTTCTTTCTTTCCTTCTTGCTTCCTTTCTTCTTTCCCTAGTACTTGCATTCAAATAGGAGAAGGGGATGACGTCAAAACTAATGATCTACTCTCCCCTGAGAAAACAAGATTCTCCTTTATTAACCTCCTAGCCAGGTCCGGGCCATTCTCTGTGGTTCTAATGAGATGTTGTGGGTTAATTTCCCTGTTCAGAGTTTCTATATCCTTACTAAACCTTCCTTTTTCCTGCTGGATCTCTCAAGTTCTGAGTGGGTGGCTTTGTCAGTAGTGCAATTTCTGTCCTTTTTTTTTTTTTTATAAGCACAAGCCATAGCATTAAATCCATGAAATTTTATTATTGCTGTTGTTTTCTTCTGTCACTCGACTCTAAGTGCTTACTACTCAGTTCCATTTTAGTAATAATAATCATTTTATTTAATTTAATGAGACTCTCCTTCCATCTCCTTATTTTGGGACTTTGAGGATGGTTCTATGGTAGGTGTGATTCTTATAAGGAGTAGACAGTGGGGCTTTGTTTATCTTTTTAACTTACTGTGATTATCAATATCTTTAGCCTATTCCTACCAATTTCTACTCTATTTTATATTCCCTTTCATCTTTTATTTTTCCTCTTGTTTTGTTTTCACTTTAAAAAAATTGCCTGTGTATGATCTACACTCCCTGTCTCCTCAGTTAGCTTGTAAGTGCTATAGGTTATCTTTTTATTCTTTCAAAGAGTCTTAAACTTTTATAAAGAAAAATTAACATGGAATATCTCCCTATGAATCCAGTAAATCCATAGACACATGGAACCATTGTAAAAGTTGATCACATTCTATATCCAAAGAAAATTATGTTTCACAGGAGCCATGTGGTAGAAATTGAATTTTCTGACCACAGTGCAATTAAATTAAAATAATAATAGCAATAAAGAATGGTTAAAACAATAATAACATATGTTTAGGAACATTAAAATGCCCTTCAAAATAACTAATGTGTTAAAGAGATCATTTCAATGGAAATTATTAGATACATAGAACTGAAAGACAATAAAAGCACTAATCAAAATTTGTGAAATGCATATACAATGAACTTAGAGGTTAAATTTATTCCCTTATGGAGATTTTTTTAAAGTTTAAGATTTATGCGTATCAAAAAAGCTACAAGATTTAGCACAAACCACAAATAAAAACCTAACTAAACTTAAAGAAAACATAAGAAGAAAATATATCAAGAAGTAATGTGCAAAGCCGGTATTTAGAGATATAGAATCATATGGGAAAATCAGGCAATAATAAATCAAATAATTATTGACAATAAATTTGAAAATAAATGAAACATGAGTTTCTAGAAACTGATGACTTGCAAGCAGTGACTCAAGAAGAGTCTCAAGGACTTCCATTCCCCGGGCTGGCTTTGTAACACGATCCTCAGATCTCACCATCCTGAGTAGGTAGGATTACAGGTGTGAGCCATCAATGGCTGGCTCTGGAGAATATTTTTTTAATCTAACTACCCAAAACATTTATGTGTAGCATATTCTTCATGCCAAAATTGGCAATAAAGAAACACTGAACAATTTCAGTTAACACTGTAGCAACAAAATACAGCAATTTATATGGGTTTAGCTGTGTTTTATTTTCTTTGCTAGCCTATAAAGGAAACATGTATACATTCATGCATGACTGCATATAGGTATGTTATATATGTGCGAGTTGATGTACTACATTGGTGCATCTGTGTACCTATTTATTTCTGAATGAAATATGTATATGCATGTTGTGTGTATGCCTATGTGCTGTGGATATATATCTGTGTGTATTTTGTGTGTTTGTATGTATATCTGTGTTGTATTGTATACAGATGAGTGTATGTATGTTGTATGTGTGAGCACTGTATTAGAATTTAGCTCAAGAATGTAAGAACCCATCGATGACAGGAAGCCTATAATAATTAGCTAAGTAGCCATCTATTTGATGATCATATAAAAACATGAGTAAAAATATGAGTAGAACCAAGGATCACAGTTCAGCGTAAGACCAGGCAGCAAAATCTGTGATATTCTTATCTCCAATTAACTTCCCAAAAGCCTTAATTGGAGCAGTGGCTCAAAGTGGTAGAGTACTAGCCTTGAGCAAAAAAATCTCAGGGCCAGCACACAGACCCTGAGTTCAAGCCTCATGACTGACTAAATGAATACATACATATGCACATACATACACACATGTATACATACATGCACATACATACATATATATGCACATACATACATGCATGCATGCATGCATGCATATTTACAAAGTCAGGATAATGACTGCATCTGTGAAAAAAGGAAAATCCAACACAAATTAACTAGGCAGCATCCATGGAAAAAATATGTGATTAAAGGGAACAAAAGTTAAAATAGTAAAAAGAAAAAACCTTAATGATTTCATAAAAAACAAGTTAGGTAACTAGACACTGATTAAAATTATTCTCTATGAATTTCTATATGTAAAAATATTATGTAATTAAAATTAAAATATTATTTAGTGTCTAGATCTAATGAATGGCATATTGCCTTAATCCTAACTATTCAGGAGACAGAGTTGGTGATGCTAGGCCAGACCAGGTAAAATGTTAGCAGGGTCCCATCTCAACAAACGAGCTGTTAATATAAATCTAGAATCACAGCTACATGGAAGGCAGAGTTGGAAGAATCTCATTCTGAGATGACCCCTAGACAAAAAGGTGTGAGACTTCATATGGAAAATCAAACAAAAATGTGCTGGAAACATAGGCTCAAGAGGTAGAGTATCTACCTAGCAAGCTCAAGACCTTGAGTTCAAATCCTAGGAACACACCACACACACATACACACACACACACACACACACACACACACACACACACACACGTGCGTGCGCACACAGGCATCATTGTTTAGAAGCTTTTCAAATTCAGATCTGCATGTAAATTATTTCAAATTTTTGTTTAAATGAGCCATGGCTGGAGATTCTACATTTCTAAACAGTTCCCAGGCAGTGCTACCACTGATGGACTTTTTATCCTTGAGTACTAGAGCAGTGCTTCAACCTGGACATGGATTAGAATTGATTGTGGGAGTTTTAAAAATCCTGATGCCTGTCACATCTGATTCTGATTGAATTGGTATAAGGTGGTGCCTAGATTCCTCAAGCAATGCTAGTATAGATTTAAAAGCTTAGGTGTGCTCTTGCCTTGTAGCAGGGAAAATTAAAACCCTGGGAGAGGCAAGATACTTACTAGCAGAGATTGTTAACTATTCTTGCAGCTTTTATTCCACTGGCTTTTCAGTTGCAAACTTTTACTACCGTTTCCCATATTGCTCAGTTCATCCTTAGCCCAACTGTGTAGGCCTGGTGTTGGGAAACAGAATGGGAAGATAGACCCACAGCAGGGCTGTAAACCAGAGCAGGCTGCCATTGATGGATGCTCTCCTGTCACTCCTTCCCTGCTGGTAACCCTTGAGGAGAACAGTCATCATGGAAGACTGAAGACACTCAGGCCTCAGAATCTTTCCAATGTCCAGTTTTTGCTGTTGGTTGGTTGCTTAGTTTTTTCTTTCTCTTCCATAGCCTCTCTTGCTCTCTTGTCTGCTAACCTACAAGACACTTGTCATTTAATCCATCACACCAACGACACTCATTTCTGTGCAAGGGATCTGTGAGCTCAAGGCACGACTGCCCAAGGAGTGTCTAAATCCACTTCTCCTAACCTTTGGGTCCATCCTTTTGTTGATGCCAACTTAAAGCTTTTGGTAACCTTTTGGTAAGCTTTTGGTAGCTCGCTGGCATGCTTTTCTTCTAGCCTGGATCTCTGTCTTCCCTACAAATGCACCCTAATTAGACACTTCCTTTTTCAGATGTAGGCAAAATAAAATAACTGTGCCCCCTGGTCTCACATACCATCTAGTGGTCTATTCCATTGTGACTAGCTGATCCTTCTCTCCTAACCCACACCTTTCCGAATTTGGAAAGGAGCCTTATGGCACCCATGCTACTTCAACCTCATTACAAATATTGTTCTGTCTTCAGGGAAAAATACTAGGCTGTGATAGAACTTATCCAGAGGTTTTACTAAAGGGTCATGCTTTGCCTCTTTGAGATCTAGGATTACAAAAGTCACCATGAAAAAAGCCACAGTTGGCTCAACTAGGTTTTCTGATCGCTCAATGCACTTGACTTTATTCTTTCTTTGAAAGCAGGCAGAACATGGGATAATTAACTGATACTTTCTTTGTGAAAAGAGTTTAGCTTAAGAGCCTTTGAAAATCAAGCAGAAAGTCATTCTGTTGCTGAGTTTTAAATAGTACCTAGATGCTCTTTCTTAAATATGAAGTAACCACAATATCAGTCTTTCTCCTGTTCACTTATCACTTTCCTGGCCAGGAAAGCTATGAACTATATAGAGAGAAAAGTAATAGCTTGAGAGAAGAGTCCCAGAAAGCCATATTTAAGAAATATAAAGAAGAAAACTTCAGACTCAAAAACTATTAAAACTGAAAAGACCTTACAGACAGAAGGTCCAACACCATTTTTAAGGTGACAAAAATTGAAGTCTAAAGAAAAAGCATTTGCCTAAAGTCAGAGCTTCCAGAAAGCTCAAAAAAAGGACAGGCAAGAAGAGTCTGACAGGAACAAATTAATCAACTCAGGTGAGCCTTTGTTTATGCAATGTGTGCTGATAAAGTAGTATGTATAAATTGATTTTTGGTAAAATTAAATTATATGTGAAGTCTATTATGGGAGCCTACAGTTTACAGGAATTCTATGAGGAAGAAAAAAGCCCTGAAAATATAATTTTCTTTTCTTCCCTGTTGCTTCACCATTTTAGAAAGGAATGTCTACAGGGAAATTGCTTAAAGATGTATATTGATAATTTAGTAGATTCTTTCCACTAAAAAGAAAATGATGAAATAGTAAAATAGTAAAACAGTGCACAGGCCAACTAGTAATCCATTATATCTGCCATTGACAAGCTGTACAGCATGAGTGAGTGGCTATCTCTTCTTTATCTGCTGTTCTAGAAAAATCACTCAGATCTCCTCTTCACTAAATGTGGAGCTAGTCTTTGTACCTATAGTGTGGGCCACATTAGATAATACAACATGAAATACATGGCATCACTCAAAGGATAACATTGGCCTCTTTTTCCAGCTTAGGACTTCAAGACATGGCCCCTGGACTGGTGGGATGGGACCATTAAATGCAGAATCTTAGACCTGCAGAGTCAGGCTCTGCACAGCCTCTAGGAAATTTTACATCAATGTTTGAAATGTCCTGGCCTAGAAAAGTTCATCCTAACCAGTTTAGATAGTAAATAGTTTCTCTCTGAAGCTTTCCTAGCTCCAACTACTAAGTCTCGGCTGGTCTCTTGCCCAAATTATCCATCCATAGTTCCCTTTTCTTTCCTGTGCCAGACTGGATTCTCCTCCCAGAGGCTATGTAAGAGAGGTAGATGGGTTGACTGATAACAGCAAGAAATGTCACCATATCCCTGGGGCAACAGGACAACACAAAACAGAGATAGGAAATATAAGCAGACAACTACATAGGACCGTACAGTTTAGAGAGATAAACAGTTCCATATCACCCAGCAAACTCGGAAAAGATACCCTTCACGTCTCTCCAAATGGCGGAAGCATCCTTTGTATGTATTTAGTTTTGACTATGTTATTACCTTCAAGTAGCTGTACAAAAGAGTTAGTACTCAATAAAGCAGCTGATGTAGAGAGTGTGTGTTGATCAATACCCCTTTCAATATTCTCACCTGCCCAGCCCACCCCTCTCCTCACTTTTCTTCATTTTTTATGATAGGTATTGGATTTGGTGGGGGGGAGCATTTAACAAAGCAGTTGATGCATACAATACATCTTGATCCGTTCATTTCTTGAACGTTTTCGTTCTCCCTGATTGGCTTATTTCTTCCCTTATTTTTCTTTAATTTTGTGGTATATACAATGAATTCTTGACTGCATTCTCCCCTTCCTATGTCATTCATTTACCCTTCTCCCTCTAGAAATTCCTTCCCATTTGCAAGTACTTATTCTGTTGGGTTTTGACTTAGCCTCTCTAAAGAATTATACTATTTACACTTTCCATACAGTCTATTATATTTCAGTTAGTTTCAAACCACTGAGTATTTTTACTTATATATTTATAAGCACATTCTATCCACCATTAGTGAGAGGAAAAGCTCACTGTGTCTGACTTACATCACTTAATATACTTTTTTTCCAAGTCTATTTTCTTACAAATGGTACTATATCATTCTTTCTAACGAATGAGTAGAATTCCATTGTGTATATATACTGCATTTTCTTGATCCATTCATTCACTGAGAGGCACCTGGACTGATTCCATATTTTGGCTATGGTGAATAGTGCTGCAGTGAACATGATTGTGCTGGTGGTTTTACTGTAACCTTGTTGTGCTCTATTGGATAAATGCCTACGAGTGAGATTGCTGTGTCACTGGGTAGTTCTAGTATTCTTTTTAAAATGGTATTTTACTTTTAATTAGAATTACTAGATATTAACATTTTACCCTAATAGCTTTGAATCTACTTCCTCCCTTTTTGTGTGTGTCAGTACTAACATTTGAATTCAGAGCCTCATATCCCTGCTTAGCTTGCTTACTCACAGGGGGCACTCTAACCCTTAAGTCATTCCTCTAGTCCAGCTTTTAGCTGTTTAATTAGAGGTAGGGTCATGGTCTTTTCTGTCCAAGTAAGCTTTGAATCTCAACCATCCATACCTCAGCCTCCTGAGTAGAAAACGTGAGCCACCAGCCCACATAGTTCTCCCTTCTTTGTTAATAGACACAGCCAAATTTTTACCCTACCCTTCATCAGCCCATCCCTCTCAAAGTTTCTTGGCATTATTCACATAAAACATAGATACGTTTGCGTCCACAGCCAGTGTACAGTCTGCATTGTCTTGTTTTTATAAGACTACACTTAACTTTTTCCCATTTCCTCTCTCTCCCTCCCTCCCTTCCTCCTACTCCCCTTCTCTCCTCTTTTTTTCACTCTCCTTCTCTGTTTGAGGCAGGATATCCTTATGTAGTCCAGACTGACCTCAAACTTACAATCCTCTTGCCTCTGCCTCCTAAGTGCTTGGAATCAGAACTCAACATTATATATTAGGGATTTTTTCCTCTCTGTTGAAATATGAGTCCATTCATTCTTTTTAAACAGCTTTTTAGTATTTAACTGTCTGAAGAACACTGAAGGACAGTTAGGTTGGAAGGACTAAGAAAGGCTTCCTATAAGATACATATAAGTGTCATGAGTTTGGTCTAGTGGTAGAGGACTTATATAGCATGCACAAAGACCTGGGTTCAGTTCTTTGGTATCATGTAAATAGTGAAAGCTAGAAATGGTGCTATGGTCAAGTGATAGAGCTCTAGCCTTAAGAAATCCCAAGGACAGGGCTCAGGTCCTGAGTTCAAGCCCCAGAACAGGTAAAAATAATACAGACCACTTTCAGATATACATCTAATGTTTGTGATCAGAATTTCTGTACCCCATTCTAAGAAAGTCTTTCTCCTTTTTAGGATCCAGACCTGTCACTTCCATTGCTAAGAAGAGTGTTCTTCTCCACATTTTCCTGCCTCTTCCCACAGTTACTGTTAGAGCAGAAAGCACTAGATTACAGAATGGTGTTAGGAGGACAGAGGACCAGCCAGCCTTAGGGCCTAGAGCCAAGCTGCCTCAAAATACCCCAGTGAAGGCCCAACTCCCTCTTCCCATCAATACATGGAAAGAATGCAAACATTTTACTGCTACGATTTATCCTAAAGGAGATTCACAAAGCCGCATGCCTGAGATTTACGATGTAACATCTAGAGATTTCATGCACTGTATTTCTCATTTATGGGCTTCAATTTAGTTAAGAGAAAAGAAGCTTTCTAGAGCAAAAACACCCCAAAGCTTTGGTAAAATGAGATATTTAATTAATTCCAAAACCACAAAGTGAGTAAACAGTGAGTGTCGAGCTTGTGTGTTCAAGCAGCCATAGGCCAGCTTGTTAGTACCCTTCCCCTCCTAGGCTCGTGCCCCAGAACTAGTTTCTAAAGACTGAGGTTCAAGTCTCTGCCTCTCCCTGGCTGCAAGCCTGCCAAGGTTAAGGGGTGAGAGCTCCCTCCAGGACACAGTAGTGGAAGATCTACAGGGACTGCTGTGATACCCTCACCCCTAGCCCTGTCTCTAGCACAATTCTCTTTTCCCCAGTGTCAAGTACACAATAGCTAAGCTGTCTGTTTTCATACTGAAAAAAAAAATAATGCATTTGGAGTCCTTTCTGGTCAGTGCTTTTGACTATTTTACTGCTTGTTCATTGCCATTGTAGAAGGAAAACAAACTCATCAGAAAGAGTCTGGGGCATGGGTGCACTACTAAGGAAGCAAGGTCAGCAAAAAGTCAGGAAGCTTTTTTTTTTGCTTTTACCAGCAAAAGTCAGGAAGTGAAAGTGTGGATTAAGTAGGATAGTGCCAGCCTAGAGTAAAACAGCCCAGCAAGAGCATGAGGCCTTGAGTACCCATAATAAATAAATAAATAAATACACCAATCATCAGTCTCTGAAAAAAATTGCAGAGGTTCTTCTCTGCTCCTGTCCAGCATATTCCAGAAGTTGGCATTCTCTTTTTTTTCCTGACCTTCCCAGATCCTACCTGTCCTTCAACTCTCGTCTTAAATGTTTTGATTCCTCCTTGAGCCTCTGACCAAGCTACTTGACTCTGAATGACACATTTCTTTGAATATATCCAGGCCTTCTTGTTAATATCCATTAGGCATCTCTTCTAAATGACCTAGTGTAGATGGATTTGTATATATAAATGGATCATTGTTAGTCAGTCTACAGGAGCCTTGGAGGGGAAGGGTAGCACAGACTAAGCCCTTACCCTAAAAGGTCTCTTCTTCCAGTTCAGCACAGGGTAAGGGGGTCATGGAAAGAAAGGAGTGACTGTACATGGAGAGGCATCCTGCCGTGCCGCAATGCTGTCTCATGTCTCCTGCACACACTGATGACCTCATCCTTACTTCCTGTGACTCATAGCAGACAATGGGTCTAAAAAATCTGTCCCGAGTCTACCAAACATTTTCTGCCAAAAAGAGGCCATGCTTGTCATGTGTGCAGAAGAGATGATAGTTTGTTGATTGGCTCTAAATGGAATATGAAAGGAGGAGTCTCTCCCAGAGACTAGAGAATAGAGGAGGGAGACAGGGACCATATTCATATGTTTATTTACATTCAAATGTATATTTTGTATTCATATTCCCATTTGTGGTTATATTAATATTCATATTTCTTTCTATTGGCTCTGGAGCCAAGAACAGCAAACCTGGAGAGCTGTAAGAAGCTAAAAGTGACACAGACTCTTCATCTTTTATGGATGGAAAACATTCACCAGAAGGGCGGGACTTTGTGCATCTTATCAATATTGAACTCAGACTTGAGAATAGAATCCTTTTTTCTTTCTTGTTTAAAGTCGACATGCTATCCGCTGGCTGCAGAACCTGCCTTGCCTTGTCTATCTGGTTCCACACAACATGGTCAGCTTGGACCTAAGCTTTCAGGTGGGAAATATCACTCAAGAGTGAGCTCAGGGCCGAGAGCATGGTCTAGGGGTAGAGTGCTTGCCTCGCATGCACAAAGCCTTGGGTTCAAGTCCTTGGCACCATATACACAGAAAAAGCGAAAAGTGGTGCTGTGGCTCAAAGTGTAGAGCACTCGCCTTGAGAAAGGTCAAGAACAGTGCCCAGACCCTGAGTTCAAGCCCCAGGCACAAAAAAAAGGAAGAGCGCTCATTGTTTCCTGACTGCCCACCTTATGGTGCTCTAGGTCCAACAACATTGTAGGTCCCCGTATTTCCTGTTGTTCCTCTTTCCCTTAGCCCTCACTTCCCCTCGCATCTCACCTCTCTATAATCCTTCTGCCTGCCAAAATGGCACCTCTGAAGCCTGCAGCTGGATAGGCTCTGTAACTCTCAGAACAGCCCTGTCCTACAGCAGGAAGAGCTGGAACTTTTGAGAGGCCATCTCTTTACTCCAAGACCTTCCATATCTGGGTTATTTAAGAATCATATACTAACTCCAGGTGCTGCTGGCATACACATGTAATCTTAGCTACTTAGGAGGCTGAGATCCAAGAATGGCAGTTCAAACCCAGCCAGGACAGAGAAGTCCAACTGACCACCAGAAAACTGGAAGTGGAGCTATGACTCAAAGTAGTAGAGTGTGGGCCAGGAGTTTGGTCTAGTAGTTGAGTACTTGCCTAGCACGCACGAAGACCCAGTTTCTATTCCTTGGTACCACATACATACATAGAAAAGCTGGAAGTGGTGCTGTGGCTCAAGTGGTAGAACACTAACCTTGAGAAAGCCCAAGGACAGTGCTCAGGCCCTGAGTTCAAGCCCCAGTACTGGCATCAAAAAAGTATTAGAGTTCTAGCCCTGAGCAAAACAGCTCAAGGTCGGAACCCAGGCCCTGAGTTCAAACTCCATGACCAACCTCAAAAAAAAAAAAAAAAGGAATCATGTACTGACTTGCTTAGCAAGGAAGGCAAGAAAACATATCCACACACCTGAGACACTCAGCACTCCACTACGCCAACTTCATGATTCCAGTCTCAGAACATTCTTACCACAGCTAGAGAGCGGAGTGCCGCCTTACACTGTGACACTGATTCTCAGAAAGGTTAGTTAACTGTGCCCCTGAGCACAGCTGGTGACAGAAGCAATCTTTTGCATGCTGCTACTCCAAGCAGATAAATAAGGCAAGCTAAGGGGAATGAAGCATATTCAACACGACTTGTTGAAGCCGCCTGGTGCATTCTACGACTCATTCAGTCCTCCTATACCAGAAATCATCTACCTGCTCCTCTTCTCATCTCCATCCCACTCCACTCAACTTTCCCTCATGGATCATCTCTTTTTATGTCCCCGCCTTCATGATCTGAATGTGTCTCCAGTCTATTCTTCAGCCGAGTGCTGGAAGGCAGGTGGCAGTCCCCAGGGAAAACTGGGACTGTGGTGATAGTCTCAGGCCTTCAATTGGCTGTAATTTTATTAGTAGTATTTAATAGTTTGACTTAGGAGGACTGGAATGTGTCTCAGATGGTAGAGCACATCCCTATTAAGCGTGAGGCCTTGAGTTCAATCCCTAGTACCATAAAACAAATGGCTAGACAGTTTATTATTACTAATAGAGGAGTGGATAATGGGCTAAGCCTTATCACGCCTCACATCACCCCCCACCCTTTTTATTTCGGCCAGTCCTACAAAATTCAGATGCCTGCACACTGTCCCTGAGCTATTTCTGCTCAAGGCTAGAACTCTATAGCTTGAGCCACAATACCGCTTCTGACCTTTACTGAGTAGTTTACTGGAAGAAAGAGTCTCACAGACTTTCCTGACCAGGCAAATCAGTCAGTACTTGAGCAGCAGTAACATATTTCTGCATGTGGCACCACAATGTGGAGTGCTACAGGACAGACCCTTGGCTTCGTGCAGCTCCTTGGGCTTATTTACAGTAGGCCTGAATAGTCTTCATTCTCTTCCTGCCCTTCTCCCCTATGTCAGCCGCTCCCTCACATATCTCAGCCTCTGCTTACCCTCCAGGCTGCCTTTTCCTCTTCTATTGGGGAAGTATGGCTGCACTGCTCCTCTTCTGTACCTAGTACCCTTTCTCTGGTTTGGGCACAATTCACTCCCCTCTCCTCTGTGCCTATGTGTTTTTAGCCTCTTCTTCAATTCTGGTCATGTGGTTCATGGAGCTTTTCCCTATACCTCTACCACACAGTGGTTCTCTCTGGAGATTGGAGATTCACAATATTTATATATATATAATATATATTGTTCTTAATACTTTCACACATATACTTTTATTCTAAGCTATTTCTCATTATTATCTTTACAAATAGAAAAAAGTTAATGTTAAAAATAACTGGTGGGCCCAGGAGTTTGGCCTAGTGGTAGGGTGCTTGCCTAGCATGCACAAAGGCCTAGGTTGAATTCCTTGGTACCACATGCATAGAAAAGAGCCTGAAGTGGTGCTGTGGCTCAAGTAGCAGAGCTCTAGCCTTAAAAAAGCCCAAGGACAGTGCTCAGGCCCTAAGTTCAAGCCCCAAGACTGGCACAAAAAATAACCATGAGGGGGATTGGAGGTATGGTTCAGGTCATAGAGTGCTAGTCAGTGAACAAAGGCACCAGATGCTGAGTTCAAACCACTGTCTCAGATAAAAAGAGAGTTAAAAAAAGCCTTTGACTATTTTATGCCCCTCATACCTTACCTATAACACTATGGGATTACCCAGGCCAGAAACCAGGTTTTCTTGTTTATTTTAAAACTTAATACAGAGTTTAGAACTCACTTTAGGTCAGATGCATGAATGACTAGATGAATGCATACATGTGGGTACTGGGAGAAGAGAGCAGCCTTTGAATTGACCACTGACTGTAACAGGAAGCCAAGCTGTCATGTCATCCTCTGTAAGATAGGGAACAAATCCTGCTGATCTCAGGATCAGAAATTGTTTGTGGGGTGTCATATGGCATTCCCATATAGTGAACACTGATGGGGCATGCTGTTCCTTGCCTCAAATCTGTATCTTACTGACCATTCTGCAGGGCATAGGAAAACTCCATAGGGCAAGTGAGATGCATTTCATTGCCGTTATGAGACTTGATGTCACTGGTCCCATTTGCTGCCTGTCTGGGATTTTATAGGCATGGTTTTCCCTGTTTATTGTGATGTCAGTTTGCACAATTTCTCTTTAGGCGCTCAGAGCCCCTCAAGCATGAAGCGTCTAGAGATGAATGAGCCTTTATCCAGGCTCAGTGCACTTTACTCTCTGGGAGCTACCCATGTCCTAGGCTGTCTTAAATTTCCAGCTACATTTTTCTAGACGGAGAGATCAGGGCCAAATGGAGACTGGCCTCAGGGGTTCCTCTATAGCTGCATAGGGAGAGTGGAGAAAAGTGAGAGATTTGCAACCACCTCCCATGTTTTGCTGTCTTGGAGAAGATGGGGATACAGGTTGTATCAACTGGAACTATAGAGCCAGGAAAGTGATGCTTAGTGAGTGCAGGTGGGCCTTCAGAGTCAGAAAGGGGGAACAGATGGAGGAACAGGTATACTCTATGGCCTTGAGCGGGGAACTTTTCTCCAGAACTCCATTCCTGTCTCTAAAGTGGGATAATGTCATTCATGAGTTTCTTTATTCTTTTCCAGCCCACATGGGCCCTCTGAGGCCTGAGCTATTCTAAGGCTTCCCTAGGCCTGATTGCTGCCCCTCTGGCCTGACCTGCATGCTTCTTTGACTCCCTTTTCTTGTCCGCTCAGCCCATCTCAGCATAAATTTGGATTCTTTCCAGTAGCTGCTGGTAGCTGAGTGGGGTAGTAATAGGAAGGAACAGAAAAGTAGGTACTCGACATTAGACAGACAAGCTGCTGTAGCTTCTGCAGCAACTTCAAGGGGTCCCTAAGGTCTGTCTTCAAAGGGATGACAGAGCTGGGCCCTTGACAAGTGGCAGGTGTGGTGGACAGGCCTGACCACAAAGCACTTTGAGTAGATAATAAGTCCAGGCTTTTTGTCTTCTCCCTCTTTCAACTTGATCTGATGAATCACCCTCCTCCCGCCCCTTCCATTCCTCTGGAAACCCAACCTCCACTCAACTTCCCCAAATCCAACAGAATAAGAAATGAAGTCAGAAGTAAGTTTCTGGGCTGCAATTTTCTCTTGTGAAGCAGAGCATATTCCAGAATGCACAATTGTTTCCCAGAGGCAAAATAGTCAGCTATCGTTACTGGAGAGTAAGCTACTGAGAGTGACTGGACATCTGTATGTGGTTGATGCTTGCACAGAAACCCTTACGGGGACATTTCAGGAAAGTCAGCTGCGTGTGTGGCCTTAGATTACAGAAAGTTATCATTGTTATCAACCACACCCCAGCCACCGTTTAGGCTTTTCATTTTCTAAACAGGTTTTATGAAACATAAACACATTCTGTAATCGCCAATAGGCATACTTTCACAAAATGAAACCATATATCTGACTGTTACCCAAAGGTATGAAATATTGTCAGCATAGGAGGGACTGTACTGTACCCGTCAGCATTTACAGTACCTTAAAGATAATCCTTCTTTGATAATCCTTATTCTCTCACCATAGATTAAGGTTTCCTTTTTATAAGCTTCACATAAATAAGCATGAATATTTTATTTCCATGTTGTTGTATACAGTGGCAATTCATTTTTCATTGTTGTATACTATTCAGGTTATATTAATATCCCACAGTTTATCTGGTGAGACAGGTTGTTTGTGGTGTGCATGAACATGCACTTAAAAAATATTTGTTGAGAAAGAAGAAAATACAGATGTTCCTGAAGGATTTGCTAACACGATTATACCAAAGGTGAGGTTCGGTAGTAGAGGACTGGCTAGCATACACAAGGTTCTGGGAGAAAAATGTAAATAGAGGGAGAGGAAAAAGTAAATAGAGGGAGCGGGGGGAGAGGAAGAGAAAGAGAAAAAGAAGGAAAGGGAGAGGGGAGAAAGGGGGAAGAGAGAGAGGGGGAAGGGGACATGCAAATTCCATTTCTTCTAGTGCCAGGTTTGAAGTACTATCTCCTTGTGGCTTTAATTTGCATTTCTCAGATGAAATAATGATATTGATGTCTGTTCATAAGGTATGAGGCAGTTCTCTTGTGAAGAGTCTGTAATATTTTGCTCTTTGTTGTTGTGTTGTTTGTGTTTTCTTATTGATTTTGTGTTTTCCTTAATTGATTTTAGACTTTATGTGTGCATTTTGGAAAAAAAATCCTTTATATAATGTATGCATTGCAAAGGGTATAGCTTGTTTTTCTGTTTCTTCTTTGTATGAAAACATTTTCCAGCTCACTAATTTGGTTATTATTAGTGCTTTTTGTGCCCTGAGAAATATTTACCTGATGCAATCCCATGCATATGTTTTTCCATGTTCTCTCTGGAAGTTCAGTCTTTCTTTCCTTCCTTCCTTCCTTCCTTCCTTCCTTCCTTCCTTCCTTCCTTCCTCCCTTGCTCCCTCCCTCATGCTCTCCCTCCTCCCCTGCCTCCCTTCTTTCCTTCCCTCTATAATTCATTTAGAATGGGTTGTCGTGTGTGGTACGTGGTGGGAAGTAGAGAAGAGCCTCACCCCACAGGCCCAGAACTCTGTGTTGAAAAGTGTATCTTTTCTTCTTTGCATTTTAGTAGCATCGTTTTTTTAATAGCTAGATGTAAATGCAGGTTTCTCTTTGGACTCCATTCACTGGATATCTATTACCTATCTTTGCACCAGTACACTCATTTTAATTCATTTAACTGTACATTATGTCTTGCTATCTGGTACTCAAAGCACTCAACTTTGTTCTTCAGGATTATCTTTGTGTTGCTTAGCCCTCTGCATTTCTATGTGTATTTTAGAATTACTTCATAAATTTCTTTAATGAAAAAAAATACTGCTGACATTTTTATTTAGATTAAGCTGAATATATATACATTAATTTGAGGCCAGACATTCTTACAGTATTAAGTCTTTGAGTCCCTAAGCATAGTTTATTTAGTCATCCATGTATTTCCATATTCTCTAATTTCTCTCTGTAATAATGCATAGTTTCCTTGGTATTCTTGTTCATATTTCTTCAGACTTGAACTTATATGACCTGTAAGTTTTTTTCTGAGTTACTCTGAAAAATTCATTCTTCTTATTCTGTGACTTGTATTTTCATTGTATATTAATTGTATCTGCAAAGATCATTCTAACTATAGGGTTTTATTTTATTTTCTATTCTGTCATCTGTTCTGGTTTTACCCCCCAAATATTATGCCTTTTCTCTTTCTTTGTATTGTGTTCAAGTGTTATATTGGAAGTAGTGCTAGTAAAGTTAAATTTGGAGGCACAAACTAATAATCCCAGCACATGGATATGAGAGGCTGAGGAAAGATCTCAAGTTCAAGGCCAGCCTAGGGTACAGCTCTGAAAATTATGAGAGCTGATGAAAGAAATATGGAAACTTTCCCTTGAGCTAAAGAATGAGACAGTAATATAGACTATCTCCTTTCTTCCTTCTCTCGATCCTTCCTCCCTCCCTCACTTACTTGCTTTTTCCTTTTCCTTTTCAAACACTCTGATTGTTTGAAAGTGAACGTCAGCCACAAGAAGGATGGTACCTTTAAACAGCTTTATGTAGGACTGAAGTTGGGAAAGAAGAGAAACTTCAAAAGCACAGAGGAAGAGAATGCCTGCAAAAAGATGCTGAGACTGAACAAGTGCTGTTCTTGTCTTTCTCAGAGAGAACCCAGTGGATCCAGGTCTAAAAATTAAAGCCTGAGAATGCTAACAGAGTTTTAGGCCACCTCCATATTGGACCCACTGGATCTTCCTCGTAACTCTCAGATTAGGGATCTTGGTCTTGAGAGGCCAATTTAGCTGGTGATTACTGATGAAGTTTCTTTATGTGAGCCCAACATATCAACAGTTGTGGGGCAGGTTTGAACCTTCATCTTCACACTATCTAATAGACCAGCATCCTTCAGGCAGGTTACCTCTCAAGACCCATCTAAGAGAGGTGTGTTTGTGCCATTAATGGTAAGGACATTGCTGGTTTGTTTTATACCAGTTTGAAGCAGTAACATTTCATTTAAGGGAGGAGAGACACATTGATGTTCGTGAACTTGTACTGGGCTCACACCTTCCTCTAGCAAGCTGACATTCTTCTCATCTACTTTTGTTTCCATGATCCCTCAGTTCCACCAAAAATAAACTTACTGGGACCATTGCACTTTCACTGCACTCTCTGCCATGTGCCTAGCATTGGTTTGAGTCAGAAGTTCTCAATTTTTATCTCCTTAGGACATCTTATACTCTTCTTTAAAATTATTTTTTTATTTAAAAGTGCTAAAAAAAAAAAAAAAGAAAACAGAGGGGCCGGGAGTTTGGCCTAGTGGTAGAGTGCTTGCCTAGCATGCACGAAGACCCAGGTTCGATTCCTCAGTACCACATACATAGAAAAAAGCTGGAAGTGGTGCTGAGGCTCAAGTGGTAGAGCTCTAGCCTTGAGAACGTCCAAGGACAGCGCTCAGGCCCTGAGCCCAAGCCCAAGACTGGCAAAAAAAAAAAAAAAAAAAAAAAGAGAAAACAGAGGGATTGCAGTTACAAGAGTCAGGCCATGAGTACATTCCCTTTTGGACAATATCACCCCTTCCCTCACTGTCTCCCAGTTTTTCCATCCACATGTCATATAGTTTATTTTCAGTGAGTTCTACTGGACAGTATATTCACCTTTTGTCCATCCATTTCTGTGCTTCCCCTTACATTCCCAAAGACATAGAGAGACAGAGAAATAAGACAAAAAGAAAAGAAGACAAAAATAGCAAACAAAGAAAAATCTTCTTGTTTCCATTTTCTTACACTCTTAAAAAAATGAGCACCCAAAGAATCTTGCTCATCTAGTCTATTCTATATTGATTTTTATCATATTAAATATTAGATAGCATGTTGAGTTCTATCTCTTGATTTTATATTAGATATTAAACTGAGATTTTTAAGTTAACTTATAAAAACAACTCCATTGTATAAAATACTAGTGTACTTGTACTTACCCAAACTGAAACAAACTTAGTGAACATGATGGCACTTTAGTCTAGTTTTGGAAATCTCTCTAGTATCTAATTTAGTGGAGTCATCTATGCTCTGGAAACTTTTATTGTGCCTTGTTGCAAGAATATATGTAAAAATAATCCATTCCTAGTTGGGTGTGGTGGTCACGCTTGTAATCCTAGCTACTCAGGAGGCTGAGATCTGAGGATCACAGTTCAAAGCCAGGCCGGAAACTGAAGAACAATCGACTCTTATCTCCAATTAACCACTAGAAAATGGGAAGTGGGGCTGTGGCTCAAGGGGTAGGGCAGTAGCCTTGAGCTGAAGAGCTCAGGGACAAAGACCACACCCAGGAGTAGGGCAGTAGCTTTGAGCAGAAGAGCTCAGGGACAGCACCCAGGCCCAGAGTTCAAGCCCCATGACCCACTAAAAAGAAAAATCCATTGCTGACTTACTGTTACTATGAAATAGCCTTCACTTGGGATTCCCTAAAAGGCTCTTAGTGGTCCCTTAAAGACCACTGAGCCACACTATTGAGAAACACCAGTCTGGAAAGACTGGTAGCTTTATACAACAGAAAAATTAAACATATTTTGAGCTCTGCTTTTAAGCCAGATGATCTTTTTCAATCATCTGATTACCTCTTTAAATCAGAATTAAGAGAATTAATTGGACTCTTACAAATGATAACAATCTAAGTAAATGAATTAATTTAAGCATGAAACCTGATTAGCTTACCTACTAAAAAGCTTAAACTAGGGATTTCTACGTCAGATTCTTTCCTTAAAAGGGGGTCAAGAATTCCATAGAAGATAATCATTATAAGGGCTGGTTCACAGTCATATTCCCAAGGCCAACAAGAGTACTAAATGTAGAGTAAGTGATTCAGATAGATAGATAGATAGATAGATAGATAGATAGATAGATAGATAGATAGATAGATGTGTGTGTGTGTGTGTGTGTGTGTGTGTGTGTGTGTGTGTGTGTGTGTGTCTTTGCCCCATACATATGCAGGTCCTAATGCTTAAACTCAGGGCCTGGATATTTTCTTTGAGTTTGTTTGTTTCTCAAGGGTGGCCTTCTACCACTAGAGCACATACCCACTTCCAGCTTCTTGATAATTAATTGGAGATAAGAGTCTCATGGCCTTTCTTTCCCAGACTGATACAAACCACAGTCCTCAGTTATTGGTCTCATGAGTAGTTAAAATAGCCTTCCATCAAACCTTTGGCATTTTTCTGCCTCACTTTCACTAAATGTGAAGCCTGGCTAAACATTACTAGTACATTATCACACCACTGGATGAACCGTAAGAGAGTCTCAAACTCTACAGGCCAAGTCCTCTAGTCTATTGTACGGCTATGTGACTTGCAGCCCCTTCAAAACTGAGGTTTTTGCAGTCAAAGACAAACAAACAGAAACCATAGCAATTTGTTTGTTATAAAAGTACCATGATAGTGAAAGAAAAACAAAAGGCAATTACATTAAACAATATGTATCTGAATTTTATTGGACCTGTGGCTGGTAAAACAAACAAAAAAAAAAACATCTTTTACAATAATAGGACAAATCAGATGCATAGCTTAAAGAGGTAATTAGGTCATTGAAAATATGATCTGGCTTAAGACCAAAGCTCAGAATGTGCTCAATTTTTCTGTTGTAAAAACCCATCATTCTTGCCAGATCAGGGAAATGGTTCGATAGTGAGAACTTGGAGCCACAAAAATAAATAAATAAAATTGAGGAAAAAAGATGAAGAAACCTTTTTAATGATTCCCATATAATAGAAGCCAATTGTCAGTCATAAATATTGATTAATTATATAAATATGACACATTAAAATAGATCTGTACCATGAGAGCATTGGCATGAATTTGAAAATTGAACATACATTTGTGAGACATACTTGAAATTGATTCTCCAAATAAGCTTGAAGAGGTGTGTGTGTGTGTGTGTGTGTGTGTGTGTGTGTGTGTGTGTGTGTGTTTCATGAGTATTCTGCACAGAGCGATAACGAATTTGGGGAACCACATTATCAACATTTAGAGAGGTTTGGGGGGTTCTTTTCCTTGGGACTTGCACTAATGTTTATATGGTTTTCAGAAGAAGCAGAAAGGCTATCCTCTTGATTCAGGATCCTGGGACTACAAAAGGCTTTCAATTATTGTAGTATTTTTGTGTGATTTTGTTTTAGCTTCATCTACAGTTTGTTACTTAATTTGTATATCCTGTAAGCTTTAGAAACAAAAAGTATTGTTTTCTTGCAACATGGGAGCTCATGCCAAGGCCTGTGCAAATTCTCTACCAATGAGCTATATCCCTATCCATCCTAAGGGCTTTACTATTTATTTTATACATCTCACAATCAAACTTTAATATTTCTTCATACACAATAGTTAAGATCCTTCTTTTTGTGTGTGTTCCAGTACTGGGGCTTGAAATCATGGCCTGGGCTCTGATTGCTGGGGCTTTTTTTCATTCAAGACTGGTACTGTACCACGTGAGCAACAATTCTACGTCTGGCTATTTGGTAGTTAATTGGAGATAAGAGTCTCCCTAACTTTCCTGGCTGGACTGGTTTCAAAACACAACCCTCCCCTAGAATAGCTGGCATAAGCAACTGGGACCCAGAAATAAGATCATTTTATTAGGCTATTTCTAATCTCTATTTTCAGTATTCATGCTATTTTCTCTAGTATTTTAATTATACTTATATGGCCCACAATACCACACAGCATCATTCTATTTTAAATAAGTAAATCTTTTAAGCAGATTGAAAAATAGACAAAATTTTTTATTAATAATTACATATTTACCATTTCTAGCAGATTAATACCTTTGTGTAGATCCTGTTTTCTCTCTGGTATCATATTCCTTCTTCCTGAAGAACTTCTTTTTTGTTGTTGTTTTTGTTGGGTTTGAACTCAGGACCTGGGGGCTGCCTCTGAGTCTCAATGTGCTCAGGGCTAGTGCTCTACCACCTTAGCCACAGAACCACTTCTGGTTTTTGACTGGTTAATTGGATATAAGAGTTTCACAGGGACTTATCTTCTCAGGCTAGCTTGAACCATGATCCTCAGATCTCAGCCTCCTGAGTAGTTAGGATCCCAGATGTGAGCCCCCAGCATATTGTGCTGAAGAACTTACTGCATTTCTCATAGTGAAAAATATACTTTTCCTTCATTTTTAAAAGATATTTGTGCTGGGCCAGGAGTTTCACCTAGCGGTAGAGTGCTTGCCTAGCATGCATAGAGACCACATATATGGCAAAAAAAAAAAAAGCCAGAAATGGTGCTGTGGCTCAAGCGGTAGAGCTCTAGCCTTGAGAAAGCCCAAGGACAGTGCCCAGGCCCTGAGTTCAAAGCCAAGACTAGCAAAAAAAAAAAAAAAAAGATATTTGTGCTGAGTATAGAATTTTAAGTTGATGAGTTTTTCTTTCAGCACCTTAAAGATACTGTTCTATTGTCCTCTGGCACTCACAGTTTCTTAGAATGAGTCTGTTGCCATTCTTATATATTGTTGTATATTGTATAACTTCTCTGAATGCCTCAAATGCCCTTTTCACTTTTTTTGCTGTTTTTGAGGGGAATTGGTCTGTTTTTAACTTTAAGTAGCTGCTCCTCACTGTCTTTAAACAGTTTTATTGTATTGTATATCAATGTGATTTTTAAGTTATTTCATAGTTTTAAATAAATTTGGAAGTCTTCATTATTATTTTAGTTGTTCCACTTTCTAGAACTGCAATTTTATATATTTTAGTTTAGACCATTTAATGCTGACACAAGACCTCTATTAATATTTTTCATTCTTTTTCTCTGAGCTTCATATTGGATAGTTTTCATTACTTTGTTTTCAAGTCCACTGACCATTTTATTCTACTTAGTATACTTCAGGGATTCTCAACATTGATGTAATGAGCATTTTGAGCTAGCTTATTCTGTCAGGAATGCAGTTCTACAGCAGTGCTAGACTATCAGCACTCCTGATCTAGAAGGCCAATAACACTTATCCTTCCATTGAGACAGCAAAAATTATGTCCCGACATTACCAAATGTCCTTGGGCCAGAGGGAGAGCAAGGGCTGCTCCTTGTCGATAACTCTGATCAGTCTTACCTTTCTTTCCTAATATTCTTAAACCTTATATTACACCAAGAGACTACAAGTTATAAGAGGCTAACATGTTTTATGAATTAAAAACAGTGCTTATTCAAACTCTATGAGCCTGCCTGTTTTCATGCTACAACCGACGTTGTAAAGTTGATGACCTAAAAAACATAAAGTATTTATATATTTGCACTCCAGCCCTTTATAAAAACATTTGTTGATCCCTGCTTCACTTCATTGAGTATGTTTTTTAGGTATATAACAGCTGTTTTAATGGAGAACATTAGTTCTGTTATCTGTATTACTTCTGCTTCCATTCCATTATTGGTTTTTCTCCTGGTTATGTGTCACATTTTTTTTCTTCTATGCACACTGGTAGACATGACTTTTCATTTTGGGAAATGGATGTTAGTATGTTTTGTTTTTGTTTTTTGTTTTTTTTAATTTTTTTTTTGCCAGTCCTGGGCTTGAGCTCAGGGCTTGAGCACTGTCCTTGGACTTTCTCAAGGCTAGAGCTCTACCACTTGAGCCTCAGCACCATTTCTGGCTTTTTTTTGCTATGTATGTGGTACCAAGGAATTGAACCCTGGTCTTCGTGCATGCTAGGCAAACACTCTACCACTAGGCCAAACTCCCGGCCTTTAGTATGTTTTTTTAAGGAGTGGTTAATTTTGGTCTGACATACTACCAAATAACATAATGTTCTGTTGGTTCATTTCAAGAACTGCTATTAATTTTAAAGTAATATAGCTTCTGAGGCTATTAAAAGGAAATGTTTCTGAAGGATCTATTAAATGATGCATAAATTAATAGATATTTGATTGGTTGGGATATAGATCATATCCTTGAATCTAGGAATTGTTCAACCTCATGCTTTCATGAATTCATATTCCCCTCTGCCCCACTAAAACGTGTGCAGTCATTATGCTCTGCTTGGTATTGTTCTTTCTATAGTACAGCCTATAGATTGCTTGCAGACAATAGCCTGGGAAAATCATAAACCTCATTCACTTATCTCCCCTCCCTCACAGATCAGTTTTATACCATCTCTTGTTCAATGAATAAAATCCTCATTCTTATATAGATCTCCAGTTTCCTAGTTTGTAGCAGGAGTGCAATTCTATAGCAGTTAATCCTCATGAGTCAAATTATAATTTTCTATGAGGAGCTCTTGATAAACTTAAAGCAACAGCAGTTAAACTTAAAATAGTTTTTGTCATACCAAAAAATACTATATCTACTTATGTCAATGTCTAAACAATAGTTACCATTTTCCTTTATTTCAAAAAATGAAGTGTTTAGTATACTTTGCTTTCTATAAGAATTAACCCAAAACAATAGAGTACATAAATATTAATTCCTTTATATAGTCACACATCTAAATTAACTTGTGAAAATTTTTCTAAGATCTGAAAGAATCAAATAAATTCTCATTCATTATATGACATGATTCATTACAGTTTGGGCTTATTATTGGTAGCAGATGAGTTTTAGTCTGGATTTATACTATAGGTGCTTATGTTTATATGTTATATAACTACCTTGACTATACAATAAGCTCAAATGCACTATAATATGTTCAGTGCATTTATTCCCATTTTATAGGGCTTGGATCATAATTTTACTGTTTCAGATAATGTTACATTTTGCTCTTGTGCCTTGTTATTGATTGTATTTTTAATTAATTGGATCTTAAGTTTTTGGCTAGGAGGATAACCCTTTTATGACATCATTCTCATGGGCAATATAAGGGATCATTTTACAGTGATTTGCTTTACAATTCAGTTTTCAGGGACATATTGTAGAAAAAGAAACTATTGCTCTAAAAAGGCTTTAGCTTGATTCTTTCATTTCTCAACATGGTACAAGTATTTCCTCACCCTAAGAACAATATTAAGAATTATATTATTTGTACCTACAGTGGCTTATATATATATAAGAGGAAAACAGCATGATGTGATGCTACTCTATTTTAAACTACTTTTACATTATCAAAACCTCTTCCTTTTTATCATCTTCAAATACTTTTACTAGGGGGTTTCAGTTCTGCATGTTCATTTATATATATCCTGATCAGAGATAAACCTGCCTATCCTTTCCCCACTATTCTTACCAAGTTTCTTGTTTCATTTTCATAGAACTACATTGAATATTACAACTGCACTTGCCCACTTCTAAACTTGTGTGTGTGTGTGTGTGTGTGTGTGTGTGTGTGTGTGTGTGTGTGTGTGTGTGTCTGTGTGTGTGTGTGTGTGTTTCAAGGAATCTCTGGCCCACCCTTCAATACCTCATGGTTCTGATGTCTGAAGATAAAGAACAGAAAGCAATATCCCCTGGCTTTGTTTGTCCATCCCCATTTCTGCCTGATGGGGTTCCCATGGTGTTTCAAATGGATCAGGGAAAATGATTTGCAAACTTGGAAGCACCACAGGAATGTTCATTAATCTACTTATTCATAAATGCTAAGTCTTAAATCAAAAGTTACAGTGGAGAACATAGGGTCCTATATTAGTGATTAGCAAAGTATAATCTTATGGTGGCAATGTTGAAATAAATTTTCACCTTTATATATTAACTATTAGAAAATATAAAGTCAGGCCTGGTAAAGGTGAGTCTCTTATGACTCCCAGGAACTTCCATGTTGAAGTTCTTCCCAAGAGATCCTTAGTCTCATTGGTAACCATAGCTCTGCATGACTGAAAATTCAATGAGATCACATCAGGTATTCTTGGATAAATGTGCACTGATGGATATTTTGAGGTGTGAAAGAGGGAAAACCTCAGACAAAGAAAGAGTTGGCTGAATAAGTCACTTCCCCTTCTATTTTAGTATAGTGCCTCACATAACAGAAACTCTCAGTAATGTGGGCAACTTATCTTGTTATTAACAATTTTCTCCAGCACCAGGAGACCTAGACCTTAATGGATGCTTCAGCCATGGTTGAGTTGTTTAGTTATCATCTGTGAAATGAAGCCACCATTGCCCATATCTATTTAAAATGGACACCACTGAAGTCTCCTAATTCAATCCACAAAAAAACAGTAGGATATTTCCGATGTATTCTGTAGGTCAATAGGAAATTTTCAAGCCTTATGATTGTTTGGAAAGCATTTGAAAGATTGATGCACTGGCTATAAGAGATATATAGAGTTCCTCAAAAGAAAGATAGTAAATTCAAGGAGTAATGAAAAGTAGCATCTCTTTAGCCTAGTGTGTTGGGAAGGACGGGTGATAAATTACTACAAACCCTTAACAGAATACTTAAAGGTTCTGTGTGCCCTGACAATATGGCCTATATGAAGCTAAGCAACTGGTTGTGATTGGACAGTTGTTTTCCTGTTTGATTTTGAAATAAATTAATCAAGTTATAGATGATCTTTCTGGACTGAATTTCCAAAGTTACATAACTGAGCTGGAAATAACTGTCCAATGTATACATGCATGTACACACACACACACACACACACACACTCACTCAACATTGTGGGAGCCACATGGTCAATGATCTTACAGGTTTGAAAAGTAGACTACAGGCTTGTGCTGGTGGCTCACACTTGTAATCCTAGCTACTGAGGAGCCTGAGATCTAAGGATCACAATTCTAAACTAGCCCAGGCATTAAAGTCTGTGGAACCTTTATCTCCAGAAAACTGGAAGTGGCACTGTGGCTCAAGTGGTAGAGCACTAGCCTTGAGCTGAAGAGCTCAAGGACAACCCCTAGGCCCAGAGTTCAAGCCCCATAACTGACCAAAAAAAAAAAAACCAAACAAACAAGTAGATTACATGTTTTCATTTGTCACTCTTTGACTCCTGTCCCCTAAAAGCTGCATTGGTAGGCTTCTACAAAGGCTGTGCAGTAAGATTAAGAGTTAGAAGTACCTGTGAGATGCTTTGAGAATAGTTAGGATAGGGCAGGGGGAAAGTATATTAAGGATTTTTTTTAACCTTAGCTAAGATCACTTTATTTTTAGTTTCTCTAGCCATGAGATAGTAATAGTAGTATAGTCAAAAATTGTTATGGATATTGAACAAAATATTATATGTAAAAGCATTTACTACCATCTCTGGCATATAGCAATCCTTCAAAAACCAAGCCACAGTTACTTTTCTTTCCCTCAGTGCATAGATGTGTTGAATTTCACAAGGTGATCTCTAGCACAAACTGAACTCTTTGCTTTTGAAGACATCATCTAAGAAGCAGGAACATGGAAAGAGGGCCGCTAGGTGCCAAAACTGTTCTCCCTGCAAGTGTGGCTTTATGGAGACCACCAATGAAAAATGAATATGGAGAATCCACCTTAGAGAAGCACCCCAGCATCAGTCCCTTGAAGTGCACTTCCCACCAATGACGGAACCTCTCTCAGTGCCTTGTGAGAGGTATCTAGTCTACCTCTTCATCTTTCAGGTCAGCTGACCATGGGAGGGAAAGGTGGCAGAAACATCATTCAGTCTAGTAAGGTTCCACAGCCAAATCTACCTAGTGTTAAGATATTTGCTGTCCTAGTGCACTATGTAAAGAAAGATACTTTCCCTTTCTTCTTCTTCTGTTTTGAACCCAAAAAGGTAATTCTTCCCTCCTGTTTTAAACCCTAAAAGTCCCTCCAATAGGCCTTCTAGATTTCAGTTTTCTTTTTCCTTCCTTTCTTCCTGCTTTATTTTCTCTATATATTTTTCACTTTATTTACATTTTTATGGTGCATGGTTTGAGGTCAGCTGGCACTTGATCACTTAAACCATGTCTCCAGCCTGAGTCTTTACTGGTACTTTGGAGATGGAGTCCATTTAAATGTTCTGCCTGGGCTAGCCTGAAACTGCAATTCTCTGGATGTTAGCTTCCTGAACAACTAGAATTATAGTAAGATGCCACCAGCACTGGGCTTCAGTTTTCCTTAAGAAGTTTATTTTTTAAAGGTATGTGATAGAAGAAAGTAGAGTCTCATGCTATGCAATTACCTATAATTAACAAATTTCTTCTTTGAGTATGATCATTTTTTTATTTCAGTCCTCGGGCTTGAACTCAGGGCCAGGGAACTGTCACTGAGCTTCTTTTGCACAAGGCTAGAATTCTACCACTTGAGCCACAGTGCCACTTCTGGCTTTTTTCTGTCTCTGTGGTACTGAGGAACTGAACTCAAGACTTCATGCCTACTAGGCAAGCAGTTTACCACTCAGCCACATTTTTAGCCCGATTATGATCATTTTTGTGCAGGAATGTAATTCTGTACTGTCTTCATGCATGAGACAACTGTTCAGTCATAATGTCCAACTGAGAAAGCAAGAGGAAGCTGTAAATTCTATAGTCTGTATAGAAAAAGAAGCTAACATCTATGTAGGGTAAGTATGGTGCAACAAGCTATTATTCCAGACCTTTTACATCTAATTTAATCCTCAAAATTACCCTGTTTTTTTAAAATAATGTGGTTAAATATACATAGCATAAAATTTACCATTTTAATCATTGTAAGTGCACAGTTGAGTGGCACTCAGTGGACTCTTAGTGTTGTGGCATCATCACTACCATCAATCTCCAGACCAAACTCCTGCTCTAAATGAATGGTAGTTCATCAGCCCCACCCTCCAATCCCTCCAACTAGAATTCTGCACCACTCCATTTCTATCCCTGTGATTTGACTACTCCAAGGACTGTACAGAGATCCTGTAGTCATTGTCTTTTGGTGGCTGGCTTATCTCAGTGTAATATCTTCAAGGTTCATCCAGACTGGAGTTTGAGTTAATCATTGCTTTCAATTCTTGTCAGTATACAGCATTTTTAGTTTTACCTACTTTACAAATTGCTTAATTATGGGCCTGGAGTTTGGCATAGTGGTAGAGTGCTTGTGTAGCATGTACAAAGACTTGGGTTTGATTCCTCGGTACCACATACATAGAAAAGGCCAGAAATTGTGCTGTGACTCAAGTGGCAGAGTGTTAGCCTTGAAGAAGAAGCCCAAGGACAGTGCTCAGGCTCTGAGTTCAAGCCCCAGGACTGGCAAAAAAAAGAATTGCTTAATTATTTTTCCACAAGTACTGTACTGTTTAATATTTTCAGCAGCAATTTGTAAAGGTTCCAATTTCTCCACAACCTACTAACATATACTACTTTCTGAATGTATTATTGGAAAATAATCATACTAATCGGTGTAAGGTGAGCTCCCTTTTATTTTGGGCCAGTATTTGGTTTTGAGCTCTTGCTTGGCTGGTTTTGCTCAAGATTACTACTTTATCACTTGAGCCATATCTCTATTTTTGGCTTTTTGGAGCTAAGTATCACAGCATTTTCTGTGAGAGTTGGCTTTGATCCACCATCCTTCGATCTTAGCCTTCTGAGTAGCTACACATACAAGGTGTGAGGCACTAACACCTCGATAATCTTTTCCTTTATAGGTGAATAAGCTGAGGTTCAAAACTAATGGGTAATTGATAAGCAAAAGAAACTCAGTTCTAATATGGGAGTCTGTTCCCATCACAATATTAGGAATGCACAGGTCCTAGAGAAAACTACTGAGGAGAGAGCCTGTTTAAGAAGAAAGACTAGTGGGATCTGTTCCCTTTCCTAGGATTCCTAAGAGCCACCTAAAGATGGACAGACCATACTTGCAGTTATCAATAGAGACTTTCCAGTTCCTGTTTCTGATCTTTCTCTTGTACAATCATGTGACTTTTGATGTTTGCTTTCTTGCACCTGTTCAAAGCTTCCCCCTGGGGACACTGTGCATGTTCACCTCCGCAACCAATTAGATTGTTTTGATTGAGGAGCTAACAAAATAGTTCTTCTTGAAACTTGACATGAGTGAGAGACACAGACAAAAAACAGAAACAGAAGCAGTTAGAGAGAAGAGAGAGAGGGAGAAAGAGAGAGAAAGAGAAAGGAAAGACTGTGAGATTGATATAATTAGCATGACGCAGACGTTGACAAAACAACTTCCATAGCCATCTTTGATATATAGGATAACGGGAGTCTCCAAACAGGAAACGAGACTCAAAGCCAGCCTTGCTGTCTTGGATTAGTAGAGGACTTTGATGTCTCCATCATCTGACAGATGCCACCACTAAGGCTTAGAAAGGGCAAATATCTCAACAGATCGTGTGTCTAAAATAATATGAGAGATACAACAGTACCCCAAGCTGTTGACAGCTTTCCTGGCCTTTTCTGGACAGTGCTGGCACTCGGCCATCTGCTTCAGCACCTTGTGGAAGATAACATGGTAAGGGTTCCTTTCTCTTTAAGTCTCATCTATCTCACCTGAAGAGGTCTATTATTGACAGCATGGAAGATGCAGTTAGATTAAATGATCTATAGCATCATTTTCAAGACGATAGAATGCTGGGCTTATATTTCTGACATCATGCTTTTACTGCTGTGTAAATTAGGACCAGCGATTATTCCTCTCTGAAAACTTCAGTTTCCTCATCTGTGAAGCAGATATATCCACATAACCTCACACAATTTTTATTGTGAACAAACAAATGGGTATATAAATACTAGGTATATAGTTAGTAGCTGATATGTAAAATTAAAATAATATTCCAATAAGATTTACTACTTTACTAACAATTCACTCCTGCTCTTTACTAACAATTCACTCCAGTTTTTGAGCTTATGTCTTTATATTTGTAGGATAGCATGGAAATTAATTTTTATATCCTACCATTGAAAATAAATGCAGTTCTATTCATTACCCAGGATGGAACCTGTTTCAGAGAATTAGTATTTTTCCAATTCCTAACAATCTATAGAGGCCCACGCAGGACCTGGCCCTTAGCTTAGGCCAGTTATGGTCAGCAGCTAAAGTTACTCACCTGTCACCAAAATTTTGAGAATGCTCTTAGGAGGAGATTGCATAAGTGCACCCAACTATCGCACTCAATAATTAATAAGTTCCCCAATTGCATTCAAAGTTAATAGGTACGTTAATTAAATCATACTCAAACAAACACCTAGAATGAATAAGAGTTCCTAGATTCTGAGATCAGGGAGATAAGGAACCTCAGTCCCCTTGCTTTTGTGTCCTGATACTTTCTCCTGAAGACTGGGATTCTTCATCAGTGAGAAGAGACTACTGACCTGACATATCCTTCTCAGTGTACCCTGTGCATGCATAATGTCAAGATTGTTATTATTAGTGATGTCTAAAATCCTAGATTACACGAGGGAATGCTGCTATTTGGTGATGTGGTGGTGTGCTAGTTTGTCTTCTGTAATAAAGTTGATGTTTTCCCCTTTATAATTAACTCATTCTGGTGGGGAGATGCTTTGGAACCATGTAAATTCCATTTCTCATCTAGTTTCACCCACTGATTTTTATCCTACATTGTTCTCTGGTCATTCCCTTACTTAACCTTATTTCTTATTAGGAGGAATTAGATAGTGAAAAAATAATAAGAGGAAAAACAATGTGTAAAGACAATGTGAGCAACAGAATAGAGAAAAGAGATTGAAGTGTCCCTTAGTTGGCCCAAAAGGGAAATCTTTTCTAAGAACAAGACCTTGAAGCTGAGACCTGAATGGTAAGAAAACAAAGAGAGATCTAAGAGAAAAACACTTCAGGCAAAACACACATTCAGAGAAAAAGCCTGGAAACCTAGACAAAGCCTGTTTCAGGAAAGAAACTGTGCCAGGCATGTGGCTAGAATGAAGTGAGTAAGGGTCAAGTGACAGCAGACAAGGTGGAGAGAGCCAGACCAGGGGCGGGGGTGGGGCGGTAGGGAGAGGCACAGTGTTCTGTAGATAAGGTAGACAGTTGGAATGTTTTCTCTCATTATTAATTACAGTCTCCCTCTGACCTGTCTAATATGGCAATCTCTAGCGACATCTACTACTTAGAAGTAAATTTTGATTCTTTAAAACCAAATTTTAAAGCTCGGTTCCTTTTTCTTACTACCCACATTGTTCAGTATCCAGCACCCACTATCATGGCTAATGTCTACTTGGCAGAAGAGAACCTCTCCATCATGTCCACATTTTCCGTTGGACAATCATGTTGTGTCTGCCTCTGGCAGGTCATTTGTTATGTTAGTTTCTGTGGGAGATACACGGCTGAGTGAGTTATGGTGCTTGTTCTCCAGTGACACCAAGGGTAGTAGAGAAATATGCAAATAAACAATATCACAGCGAGTGGATTATGAACCATGGTCATGGCACAGAAAAAATTGCTATACAATGTGGATGGCACACTGGCAATTGGGAGATCAAAAAAGATTCCATGGAGAAGTAGCACTTAGCCTGTCTTGATGGATGGTAAGAGTCTTCTGGATTAAGAAGATATTAGAGGTGCTAAAAATTTGGTATGATCTGAGGTTTTGAAGACAGTAAGTAGGGGAAAAAAGATAGTAAGTTATATAAGTTGGTGGGAATCTGAATGTGTAGAGAGAAATTGTAGGGAAATGAACAGATAGGTGGTCTAAATACAGTGAAAGGCCTTATAACCAAGCTAAAAGGAAGCTTTTTTTTATTCTAAAGGCAGTGGGGGAGCTTTTGATGGGTTTTACCCAAGGAATGATGTTAACAGAATTGTACTTCGTAGATGGCAGTCAATCTGTGATGGACGAGGCAGGCTGTGGTTGTGGTGAGACATACAGCAAGAAGATGGCTAGAAATCTATTTGCAATAGGCAGGGAGATGGATGAAAATCTATTTGCAATAAAGCAGGTTGTTCCTGCTCTCCTCTATGCATTTCTGAAATGGAAATGATTCTGGGGCACATGAAAATAGATTGATTGAAATATAACATTCAAAAATAAACTTTGAGGAGGCACGGGAATGGAGAGAAGAAGGGTAAGCAAATTCAGCCATTGTATTCAGTATACATTATGTAAAACTAAATGAAGTAACTTGCAGGTAGGGAAGGACGGAGTGCCTGGGGAGAACAGAGGAAGGAGTGACTTCATCAAAGAAGCATTACCTGACTTACGGAATCATAATTCCTGTGTACAAACTACTGAATAATAACAATAAAAAATCAACTTTGAAATCTGAAAATGTACTAATTGCTCTTTAGGCTGGATAAACATCCGACTCACAGGATTTAATTAAATGTTTGAATTATAAAGAAGAGGAAGGCGGTGGAAGAGAAAGAGCAAGAAAAGGAAAAGGGGGTGGAGATGGGAAAGGAGAAGAAAGAGGAAGAGAAAGAAGGGGGAGGGCTTCTGCTGCTCTTATGGATATTACCCACTTGGGGGTTTCCCAACTTTAGAGCTCATAGAAATCCCTTTGGGCAGCTTATGAAGTGCAGAGCCTTGACCCTCACTCCCACAGTCTCTGATTTAATACATCAGGGTGAGATGGAAGAATCTGCATTTTAACAAGATGAGAGCAGTAGGTGATCTATAGCCTCTCCCCTCCAGATAACAGACGCCTCTCATTGGTTATGGGTTGAAGCCCTACAAACAAAAAGAACAATTTCTCTCTTATTATTCTTCCATGTTTACAAATGAGTAAATCTCACAGAACAGTTCTTCACAGAACAATTCGTTCTTCATTTATCAACTTAAAATAGGCTTAATGAATTATTCCTTTTTCTTTTTTTCCCAAGTGCTGATTTACACAGCTTAATCTGTCTATTCTTTGTCATGTATCCCTCATATTAGCATTTCTTTTATTTAATTTTATTTATTAAGTAGTTTTACAAAGAGGTTTCAATTCTGTAAGTCAGGTTATGAGCATAGTACAACTTGAACAATGTCTCTATCATCCTCCCCCATTTCTTTTATTTTTTTAGATTTTTTTATTGTAATTAATAGAAGGGTTACATTATATTTGTCAGATAGAAGGTGCATTACTTAACAATCATTGCTACCCCTTCTCATGTTTTTGTTCCCATTTCCCTCCCACCATCCTCCCCCATTTCCTTTTGCTTTTCTCTGTGTGCAAAAATTGTCTCTGAGAACAGGACTTGTTCGAATCACATCCACAAGTTCTGCAAGACTCAGTCTCAGGCCTGGAGTCCCCACAATTACCTAGCATGGGCTTCTTCAATGCCCGGCCTCACTGGGACCACACAGGTGCTTCTTACAATCCTCAGAACTGGAGCCATCACTGAAGTCATTTTGCAAATGAAGTTGATGAGTCTCATGGGTGTTAGTAACATTCTCCCAGGCACATGATATAATACCTGAGGAGTTTTGAACCTATATCCCCAAACCCAGCACAAATTTGTCCTTCACCGACAAGGCCTCCCAACAGGCAAGTAAAGGAAGGTTTCTGACACTGATGCTCTCTGCCTCCACCCACCCCAGGTCATAGAAATGCTACTGCCAGGCTGGGACCATGGCCTAGTGGTAGAATACTTGCCTAGCATGCATGAAGCCTGATGTTCGATTCCTTGGTACCACATACACAGAAAAAGCCAGAAGTGATGTTGTGGCTCAAGTGATAGATCTCTAGCCTTGAGAAGGCCCAAGAACAGTGTCCAAGCCCTGAGTTCAAGCCCCAGAATTGGCAAGAAAAAAAAAAGAAAGAAGCCAAAAAGAAATGCTTCTGTCCAGGAAGCTTGAGGGAGAAAGAATATTTTCCCTTTGCCTGTGAGCTCTGCTCTCCCTTTCACTTCCCATTCCAGCACTTTCCGATTCTGTTTTTCCAAAGTCATATGGCCCGGTGTGAGCTGCACCAATGGCAGCCACCCTATTTGCCCACCATCCAGACCAGTGTTTCCAATTCACAGGTACCTGGGGAGTCTAGACAGTGATAATTGTGGGTGTCCAACTCTACACTAATAAGAAGCTTTTGCAATTTAGCACAGCCCCTTTCTTCTGAACCTGTCATATTGCCAGAAAATGTGCTTGCAAAAGATCCCCAAGGCTTCCTTAGGCAATCCATGGTTCTGCCTAATGAATGGGGAAGGGACAAGAACGTTCTCTAAGTAGAGAGTAGCTAGAGGACAGTGATTAGTGGGAAGGGACTAACATTCGTGACCCTCAGCTCTTAGAGCCAAGTTCTTGGGGATGCTGATCCTTCTCAAAGGCTTCCTGCCTCAGAGGAAGAAAGAAGAATCTAGATCTTGAGTAACTGAACTGAATAGTTGTTTATTTGTTACAGCTGACATTACCAGAGACATGGTAACATGGCTGGCATGCACTGCTATGTAAATCTCCTCATCATAAATCTGCCAAGCAACTTGATGATGGTCCCAGATCAAGTCTACCATCTTGGGATGCCTTTTCTGCCAACTCCTAGGCAATAAATAGCCTTTCCTGTCGGACCCAAAGGGATCTTATTTAAGCCTTCATTTATCCAGGAAGTTCAAATTAATTGCTTAAGGGTCTAGCTGCCTACTATATTGTGAGAGCAGAGTTCATGTTTGTTTCATATCCTATTTCTGGCCTGGTAAGTACTTAAGTTTACCTGATGAATGAACAAATATATTAATTATATGACATAGCACTACTTTCTGTCACCCTGGGAAGGTTTTTGCCTAGACAGGATTCCGATAGAGTGCTAAGATCTTGACAACCAAAAGCAAAAGGTTATGTTTCTGTTTTAAAAGAGTCAGGACATTGAGAAGTTGAGATAGACTCAATGTCTTGGAGAAGACAAGGAGAAGACCCTCAAGTAAACTATTTAAGCTAACAACTGAAAAGATAATATGCAAAGATGGTTTGTACATGGTAGGCACTGGAAAGGGTGAGTAGTCCAAACATCTTTAAGGTTTCTTCCAACCTTGAGACTCTGCTTTCAGGATGTGTTTTTATTCACCTGCATGTTTCCTCTATTGGTCTGAATATATATGGGGATATTTTTCATCTTTCGAAGTAATCTGAAGGCAGCCTCTCCACTTACCGACGGAGCTTTTGGTGTGAACCATGGATTGACTTATAGTGCTGCTGACGCTTACGCAGCGTGATTCACTGTGCTCTATAGATGCCCCCAACACGTATATCATATTGTCTGCCGGTCTAGGATGACACTGTTATTTCCCCACCTGTGCAAATACAGCTGTAAAAAATGATGCATGGCTAGCAGTCCTCTCCCCAGAGTAGACAGAGCATACACCTTCTGGCTTAACACAATCTCTCCCCCCCACCAACACACACACACACACACACACACACACACACACACACACTTTTCTGGATTTCAGCACTGCTTAGTGGATTCCAAGTCTTTGACTATAAGAAGACATTTGCAAATGATCTCACATTACCAATACCAAAACACCCTGCCTTTGAAATCTCTGTGCACATTAAATCTAAGATTTTCAGAGGCTCCCCATACCGTCTGTGACTCCCTACCAAAAAATCATAAAGGCTCCCAGCAGTTTCAGCAAACAGGCAGGCGTAGAGCCTTCTCTCTTTGTTAGGGATTTGATTCAAACTGTGTCCGCTTGCAGTGAAACACAAAAGGAGAAAAAGTCAGTATGGTATAGCTTTGAAAAAAAAATTTGCAAGCGCCACAGGAAAGAATAATAACCCATGAATTGCTGCATCTGGCCTTAAACTTATAAAGAAAACAATGATGCAAGAATCCAAATTTGTTACTCTCTTGGATCATTTAGAAAGAGAGTTTAGATTCTTTATCCTTTTTATTTTATTTTATTTTTGTCTTTTTGGCTCACCCTTTTCCTTCATCAATTGTGAAATTGCCTTCAAAGCAACAGCCCTGTCTCCCACTCCTCCCCTAAGCAGTACACCTTTGCCCAGGAAATCATGCAAATTTCAGCAGTCAAGAGGGAACAGTCAAGAGAGAATTAAGGTCTTCTGTTCTAAAACAAGCTGTTTCCATTAGGAAACAAAGCCTAATGAGTCTGTGCCATTGAACTTGAGATTTAAAGTGAGCATTTAGGTCACTCTCTTTCTACTACAGGTGCCATTTATGTCATATTCTAACAGAAATAAATGATAGGGAGATGATGGGATCTGACTCCTCCCCCCCCCCATTTTTTAATTATTATTCTTTTCTGCAGGCTCAGGAAGCTTGAATCCATTTTCGTATATTTTGCTCATTTGGGACCATCTTTTTGAATTGCATCATAATAAACACATAAAGTTGTTTGGGTGTTTTGTGTTATTGGTTTGGTAGTCAATGCTTGCTGTGTTTCTCAAAATAATATCCCAATCTGACAAAAAAACAGCACCAGTCAGTAGACAGGTATAGATCTGTGTAGATCTGAATGCTCCCTACCCTGTGAACAGTGCTACTGAGCCATAGAAAAGTAGTCTCTAGGTAAGTAATAGGGTTATGTAGAGACGCCACTCAGTGAGTTTGGGTCCCCATTGATCCTTCAGCACAGGGAAGGAAGCAAGAAATGCCCCACATGTTGGTATCACCACAGAGGATAAATCAAATGGACCACTCTTTGCTAACAAGGTCAGAGGACAGAGAAAGGATCTTTGGGTATAATGAGGAGACTTACTTCACCTCTGCAGCCTGGCTTTTCCAGGTACTTTAAAAGTATTGATCTTTGGGCTTTACCCCCTGAGAGCCCATAGAATAAGTTGGAAGTGGATCCTGGGAATTAATGTTTCCAAGTGCCTCAAGAGATTTTTAGGTTCAGGGTAGAGACACTCTTATCCAGACTTTATAGGAGCCAGAGCTGGACTTGGTCAATAAGCAGCTTTCATTACCAATATTATTATTTCAGTTCTAAGGCTGGTTGTACACTGTGGTTGTATCTTAGTTGTAAGCCCTAGAGGAAATGACCTGCTCCAGAAATATAAGATCCCTTTGAAAGATTTTACTCAGGGTATTTAGAAAATGCAGCCTGAATTGTATATAACTCCTAGAACTCACTTAATTTTTCCTTCCTAGACCATGTACCGAAGAATAAAAGCCATGACTATGGTTTATTTGTAACAAAAATAAATAAACAAACAAACCCTGGAGTCGAATCACAAATGTTGATATCTACCACCATGTTCAAGTCCCTTCTCTTCTTCAAGGCTCACTTTCCCTTTGTAGAATCAGTGTTGGATTATATGATTGATCACTAAAGGTATACTTGCTCTTATTTTCTATGGCTTTTAAGGACTAAGACAGGGACACATTCTTCTTCTCTGTCTGCTACCAGGAAATCCAGGCCAGGAACAATGATATACTACTCATTGGAGTTTGGGGGATAAGCAGCATCAGAGGCACAGAGAAAGGAAGCAATAAAATCACCAGTCATGTTTGGAAGAATTCTAACTTACATCCATATGCCTGGGAAAGCAGAGGAAACATAAGGAGGAAGGGGACGCTCGTGGTAGAAAAGAATGTTTAGGTTGTGAAAGGGGCTTGAATGCTTCTTTCAGGCCAGATTTTTTTTTGGAGTAATTCAAAATGCACCCAAGAATGTTTACTAGGAATAAATGTTCTTCAATGAGTGAGTGCCTGCTACTGTGATTGTTGAGTCAGTAATGAATGCAAGACTTTACTTAACTGATGTCAGATATCCAGTTGAAGACTGAAAAAGAATAATAAACACACAGCTGATAAGCTGTAAGATAAACTCTAGGTTTCCTAACACCCATATTTCTTAAAAACATCTGGAAGGATCTGCTTATGATATAAACAGCCTATGGCCACCAGATTGTTCTAAGCCAACATGGGGATGCTATTTGCACATTATTCTGCATGAAATAGAGTCATTTCCATATATTTGCATAGTGCTTTCAAAAAGCCTTAATTCCAAGTATGTCAAATAAAAACAAATTAGTGTAATCTACTGCCATTGTATGACAGTCCAGCTTGGAGATCTTGATGCTGATGGGACAGTGGCTGGAAGAACCAACAGCCAGCTTTGAAATCCTACCACCCCCATGCATGGCATCTGAAAAGACGTGGACACAATAAACTCTAAGAACAGAGACCTCTTTGGAGTAGGGTAAAGCCTCAAAGTATCTCTTGCAGTTTATAAAACAAGATCTACTCACATCCCTTAGGGCACTGCAGTCTCACAAATCCCTGTGCATTTGGTAGGGCTGGGCTTGTTCCATACTTTTTAATAAGGGGGTTAGAAGATGTAAGTGACTTGCTTGATTTCACTCTAGGTAATGGTCATGCCTAGATGCAAACCTAAGACCATTCCAGGCCTTTCAGATTTAAAAGGACTGATGTTCTGAGAATTGATCCAGTGTTGTCTTGAGAAGAGATAAACTGTCCCCGTGGACTGCTAATCCAATGTCTGCTCTTGAGACACCACACTGCCTTTGGAAAGCAGTGTAAGGGAATCCCCTGATGGATGACACAAGGACATCACCACCCAGGCCTGTGATACATCTGGCCCTGAGTAATTGCATTTTTATCATTTGAGACAGTTACTCGGAAGTTATGGTAATGGGGTGAAATCATAAGCAGCTTACTGTTTACTCCAACATTAATCCTCTGAGGATGGTTTCTTTTCTCCTGTGTATCTCTGTGGGACCTTTTCCACTGAATTAAGTAGAATGTATTTCTAGACTTTCTCCTTGTGATCTACCCTCATGGGGACATCTTTTGTCTGATTGTGAATGTCTACATTTACTAAGATATGCATAAGGGTTTCTAGTATAGGCCCCAAACAGGAAGGGTCTCTAGTCCAGTAGGTGGTATTATTTAGTAGCAACCCAGGGAAATACAGTGGAAAGGAAACCACAGGAACTTGGTGTCCATGACAGAAAGCATTTTGAAGCATTCCACTCTTAAGATAGAAAGTTTAGGAAAACAGAATAGAGAAGAATGGAAAAGAAGTAGGAGTGAAGAAGATTCAGAGGGTTCATTCACGCATTTTCTCACTCATTTTCTGGAGTCTCCATACATTTCGGGCTGGAGGATTCCATTCTGAATTCCCAACTAGACATGTGGTCATATCGTGGAGTAATCTCACAACATTTTGTTAAGTTTTCGAGTATTGAGATGAGAGACTTACTCCACACTTGGCTGAGAGGTAGATCTTATTTGTTATTTAAAACATGGAGAAAGTGACCTAAGCCTCCCCCAACCCTGGGACAATCCCTCTACTTTTCAGAGTGTGTTCATCAGACAAGGGTGTCATTTTACTTTTCGTCTCTATCTATTCAAAACAAAAATCAGATTTTTAGTTTCTTATAAATTGGAGTGAGCTTTGACCAGGCTTCACGGATCAGCCACTGTACCCATCAACCAAGGAATTCTGAGGATGTTTCCAGGGCCCATTTACCCATAAGGAGCAGGAAGGTCAGTGCCCAGGATCTACTTCACACCATTATTGCTCCTAAGAAAACTTTATACTTTCCTGTAAAAGCAAAGGAAAATAAGAGGAAGCCTTACCGATTAATATACAGTATTGATTATACTTATTGCTTTTGCAATGTGGTTGTAAATATAAACTTTAATATTTTTTTGGATGAAGGGAATGTTGAAGTCTAAAGTCTCTGGGTCCTCAAAGTCATGATGCAGACCTAGGCTCCCATTCGCACTCAGCTGTGGACCGCTGCTCAGCCACATTTCATCTGCTCACTTTTTATCTGCTCATCTACAAATGAACCTCCAAGTCAACCAGCCATGAACTGACCTAGTGCTCAACCATCTCAAGACACCCATCCTCCTAAGAAGGTCACATTCAGCCACTTGCTTTCCCCAACCTTGTTCTACCCAGGATCACTCTATGATCCTCAGTTGACCTCATGTCATGTTCCTTCCTACAGGTCCCCACTTACTCAAGCTGTGCAACAGAGACCAGGTGCAGTGAGGAGATGGTGCCCCAGCTCACTATTACATAGCATGCCTGTTTGCCTTCCCAGACTGTCTCCATCCTGAAACATTTTGAGTCTGGAAATAAGTATTTCAGTGGCAACGGAATCGCTCTTTACAATGGCTTATTTAACACGAGCTTTGCGGAACCAATATGGATTTGCAGTGTGACATTCTCTGCCTCCGTTTTTCCATCTGCAAATTGGAAGCCATGAGTAGCCATGTTAGAGCGATGGGAAGAGGGCTGAAATCCCAGCTGGGAAAGGACAGAATGACCTTCAGAAAAGACAGTCTAGTCATAGTTGTTGTTTAGCACGATCTTCAAAGAGTTCAAGAGTAACAGAGGTGTAGGGACTTCCTGTGTTTGTAGGGATAAGTATTGTGCTTTGCTTCCAGTTAATTTCATCCCTACTAATCAGGTCCCTGATTTTTACTTGTTCCCAGGCTATACCCACAATGTATGGAAGCTGTGGACCAGAAAATGATTAATTTGGGAGACTGACCCATTCTCAGTCACTTCTGCAGGCCTGGGGAGCCAGGGATAAAGAATGGGAGCCAAGAGAGAAGTCAGTGGGCAACACAGGGCCAGGACCAGTGAAGAGAAAGAAAAGAAAGGACAAAGTAAGAAGAGAAAGGGGTTTATAATGGTGGATGAGAAAGAACATTTCCAAACCATCTAATGTCACTCAAATTCTGTATCCTCAGTCTTCATCCTACACATCCTTTGAGCAGACCATTTGGGAAGCACTCCCCGGTCCTCTGTCCCCTTAATATTTTACAATCACTGCAGAGCAAGGAACTAAACAAGGGACTGCCCTAAATAGTATCTTCCTTGTGTCTTTCATGTTTTCAGGGAGAATCAAAAGCCTCTGACCTTAAAGTGGCCACGTGAACTATTTGTTTACTGTTACTTTTTCCAAATAAAAACCTGATGCCCAGAAGCATAAGGCATTTATTTATCCAAGTTCATACAGCAAAGAAGCCAAGACTCAAACCCAGGCCACATCCAGTGTTGATCTGTACACACACACACACACACACACACACACACACACACACACCCCATCTCCACATACTCAATAGTGCTTTTATATTCATTTCTTTCATCCTAATTCCAGCCAGGCTTGGTATGATGCCTACGCTACAAGCTCCACCTTTTACTTTCAGCAGTAAGAAGTTGAGGCTCAGAGAGGCCAAGAGAAGCCATTTAAGATCCAGCAGAGCTGGTGGTAGAAATCCACTCCTAAGTCCCAAACATGCATTTCTCACCATCATCCTCCCTCACTGCCCATTGTCCAAAACTCTGTGTCCATGCCTACTGTAAGGCCAGAATTCCCATCCATATTTATAGGCAAACTTCTGGCTCAACTACATTCATGTTTACAAGTCTCAACATTTTTTAATTGATCAGAGGAAAGAAAGTAACAATGGAGTTGATGGGCAATTTGTATAATTAACACCCAAAGCTCCCAGTACTATAAGGCTTCTGGATTCAGTGCATTCTCCTGGCAGATGCTCTTTTTCCTGGTCAAGTGGCATTATTATGAAGCTTATAATGGAGGAGAACACATGCTGCCAGAGGAGAATGGAGGGTAGGCAGAGTCTGGGTATGTAAATAATGATCTTAGATGTGCTTCAATGTACCTGAGAGATTGCTTCCTGAGCAGATTTCAATGGTGAAGCTCCAAAGAAAGAGCTGGACATATGCTTCTCAATTAGTGTTAATTTAACTTGTTTAGAAGTGATTTGTGCTGGCCAGGAGTTTGGCCTAGTGGTTAAAGTGCTTGCCTAGCATGCACGAAGACCCGGGTTCGATTCCTTGGTACCACATACATAGACAAAAAGCCGGAAATAGTGCTGAGGCTCAAGTGGTAGAGCTCTAGCTTTGAGAAAGTCCAAGGACAGTGCTCAGGCCCTGAGCTCAAGCCCAGGACTGGCAAAAAAAAAAAGAAGTGATTTGTGCCTCTACAAGACAACATAAATAAAAATTGTTTTCTTTCTGATGACCATAACTTTTTGCTTATCTTGCAATGGTCTCGATGGATACTCATCAGAGGGACATTCCTGTTGAAAAAGCACTGTTACCCCTTAATCTCAGCACACTCGTAACACATCACCATCTTGAGAAATGCTCAGCCCTTTCCAAAGCATTTCTTGGAAGCACATAATTGGCTCTTTTACTACCATTGCACCAGAGCTCATGTTTGGGCAGTTTACAGTGCTATGTTTGTGCTGGTTGTTAGAACATTGATATTTCTAGATCCGTTGGAAAATAAGTGAAGTCCTTCAAGTTCTGATCACTTACCCAGTTGCCCCAAAGAGGCTCAGGGAGCCCTGGAACCCAGGAACCCACCAGCATACCAGTCAGGACCCCAAAGTTCCTGCATATTTGCTTCATTCACACACGTCCCCATATCAAAGTAGGCCATGTCCTGTTGAAGAAGACAGCAGCTCTTATAATGACATTGGGGCCTAGCGGACACATGCCTATTCTATGGTTCCTCCAGAGGGATCCTGGGTGATTGGATGCTAAATGACTTTACTGTGACACTCTATCTTTGAATCCCTTAGTGAGCCTTTTAGGTAGACCTGTGCTGTTCAAATGGACTTATACAGAGGTGCTGAATGCTTGGTCTTGGAACAGAGCATGCAGCATTGCCTCTCATTGCAACCCTAGTGGGTGCTCCTGGAGGCTGATTGTGAGAACGTTTGATGAGACATAGATGTCTGCTATTGACTGTTGGAGGGGTCTTAATCCACAAGTTAGCAGTCAGGATCCAGAAAGAAGCAGACGTGAGAGAATCGGAGAAGACAAATGAGAAGGAGACATCAATAAAATCTAGTCGTGTTTTGCTCCTCTCAAATCATCATCCACAAATACAAAAGGATCTTAGAGTTCTCTGTAATTCCAATGGTGTTTTCACTTCAAAAATACTCTAAAAAAGAAAGATGATTTTTGCCTCTACCCTTAGGCTTATGTTTTAATCACTCTGGTCCCATGAAAATGGTGCTTTGTCATGACCATATAAAAATAGAAAAAGAAGTAAAGTAAATTTGTCAAGGGTCCACGTCCTTGCAGGCCAAATGATTGTAGGGAACTGTGTTGCGTGAAGGATTTCCAGAGATAGGCCTCTCACAATCTTGAGAGAATTTGATTCATCAGACCCGTATAATATAGGTAGGTCAACTGGAGAAACACTGGAATTTTCTAGGGCTGCTGTAACAAAGAATTACAGAGATGATAACCTACTCTCTCATAGTGCTGTTGGCCAGAAGTCTAAAATCAAGTTGTCAGCCAGGCTGTGTTCCCATTGAGACTCTGGGTAGACGTCTTCCTTTCTTACTCCTTGCTTCTGGTGGTGGCCATCAGATTATACATTCCTTAGCATTTCTCTGATCTCTACCCATTATTATATCGCCACCTCTATATATCTTTCCCATCTTTTCCTTATAAGAATATCTAACATATTGGCTTAGGACCTACCCAGTGCTCTTATCTTAAGTACATCTGTAAAGACCCACAAAGTTTAGACTTCTGCTGCGTCTTTTCAGAAGATACAGTCTAACCCATAACAGAATAGAATAAGAGTCAACTATTCTTTGTTTGCCATGAACAGTGACATTGTTTCAGCATCTAACACCTTCCTTCTATGGCATTGAATTGATGTGTTCATCTGAACTACATGGTTGGTTATATTTATAGTGAATCTGTTTTAAGTACTTATTGAATCATTGTTGTCTGCTTTCATTCAATAGCTACATTAGAAGGAGTTTGTATCCACTTTTCTGCTGCAAACTATAAATATTATAACACATAAGTCAACATCTTAGGCAGTCCTTGTCAAGTTTCCCTCTGTTTTGTTTAGAGTAGTTCAGTGTTCTTGTAGTACTGGAGATTCTGGGGTCTTAATGAATTCCAGATGTAAGAGGCAAGGCCTTTCCAAAATGTGTATATATGTATAGATTTGTTTAAAGATGCTTTTGTGAGTGAGTGGCCAGCATCCAAGGTAAATAAAGGCAGGCATACCTATATGACCAGCAAATGTTCCTAAGGAATTTTTTTTAATGATCTAGAGCCCACTGTTTGTTCTAAGACTATTAGAGCCCCCTACTTGCATGTCTCTTAGTAGTGCTATCTGGGTCAGAGGGGGGTTCTGGTATAGGGTTCCATAGGTAGGACTGTTACGAAGATAGGCGAGTTCCAGGAGTCTGGGTAGACCCTGGAACCACAAGAAAGTACTGGTTGCTAGGACAAGTCTGAAGTTCCCTTCTTCTAGAGTCAGTGAAAGCCCTAGGGCCCACAATAATTCATTCCATGGATCCTTGTGACCATGACATTTTTCCTCAGCACCCCCAAAATAGACCCATGCATGTCAGCCAGTCTTTGCTTCATGTTCTTTGAGTCCGAATGTATGAATGGATATCACTAGGACTTCTCAACTCTACCTACACAAAGCCCTTAATTCAGACCACTGGGAGAAAAACCTTAAGCCACTTGTAGTAAATAACAAGAAACACATCTGTAGTTCTACATGTTACTCATTGTTACATGGGAAAATGAAACGAGGCTTTAGCACAAAATGTGAAAATCTAGTACGGGGCTTAGGCTTTGAACTATATGAAAGAGGACCCTGTACTAAAAAGATACTGTCAAAATGTGGGGTTAATCCCTGTGGTCAGGAACCTCTATAAATCATTTCTACCATGAGGGAACACTAGAACTAGAACAGACCTGTACCTGATAAAAATGCAAGAAGAACTCTTCTTAATCAAGAAAGGAGGGGGTCTTGGTACCTTGTAAGTAGTACAATAACTCTTTTTATCAGTACCTAAAACTAGCCTTTTGGAGCTCTCATTCAACCATATCACAGTAGCTATCTATAATAGTTGATCTTGATTGTCAGCTTGTCTGGATTGAGAGAACTAATAAGTTTAGTAAAGCACAAAGAGGGGTGTGCCTCTGAGACCACTTCCAAACTGGATTAACTAAGAACAGAAACCCCACACTGAAAATTGACAGTCCAGCTAATCAGAGGGGAGCCTACATTGAACAAGGGAAAAGAAAAACTTGCTAGCACAGACGTTTTTCTCTCTCTGCTTCCTGACTGTCATGAGGTGAGCTGCTCTGCCATATTTTCCCTGTCTGAACTGAAACCTAAAACCCTGAGATAAAATTAATCTTTCCACATTTATTTTTTTCAGACATTTATCAAAGCAGGGGGAAAGTTTAACATACCATGTCTGAGTTGCAAATTCTGTGTTTGTGTGTAATAGAAAAATCACCTGGGCTAGCTGTGAGTGCCAGGACAGTTTCTAAGTGTCAGGGGATACTTTTTTTTCTGTTTCTCACATTACACACATTCAGACCAATAGATTCTCTGTAGAATCATGTCCAACATAGATTTCATAAACAAAACCACTCATAGGAGGAAAAAATAGAGAAGAGAGGAGGGACTAGAAATCAGAAAAAAAGGAAGAGACCTAAAGCAGTTTCCCTTTAGTGTATTTGCATATGTACCAACATTCAGGTAGAAAAGGAGAACAAAAATGTATCGAACTCTTCCCACTTCATAAAAGGCCATCACTGGAGATAGCAGTAGTAAATCACAAAAGCCCAACACCATTTGATTCCCTTAAAGGGTACCACTTTATTAATCAAATCTGAGGGCTGGTTATGGTTTTGACCTTTGTTTTATACTCCCAACTACCTCTCTCAGTCCTGCTGAATTCCATGTCACATAGACCGTAGGGTCTCTGCTTCCTAAATGGTCTGAAGAGAAGGAGCCTAGAGTCATTTTCTCCTCCGGCTGGTCTGTGATCAAAGTGCACAGATGTTTCATAAAACTTAAAATGACTAAGCCATTTGCCTCAGGTGACTAATCAAGCAGGTTTAAAGAATTCCTACATATCAAGGAACCACAAGAGCAGAGTGGAAATTGAATTGCAGTCACAGATATGGTTTGGCCATTAAGAGCTAGACTTGATGGGCTAATAGAAAGTTATCAGCTGATGAGCAGACATCAATGTGATAGCAACAAAATTGCCCTCTGTAGAAAGGGGCTTTTTCTCAAAGACCTCATGATGCCGAGGAGAAGATGAACTTTTGATACCTGCCCTATCTCAGTTAATAGCTTCCACTGAATCAGATTAATTTAAAGGAGCTAATGAAAATGATGGAGGAGAAGAGTTTGGAGATAATAATTTGATGCTGAGATATCAACTGAAAAATGATGACATTATAAAAACCAGTTCTCTGGGCAACAGGCAGAGAGAACTGGGAAGTGATAAGGAAAGAAGAAAGCTCCTGTCTTGGGCCGGGAGTGTAGCCTAATGGTAGAGAGCTCACTAGCATGCATGAAGCCCTGGGTTTGATTCCTCAGTACCACACACACACACACACACACACACACACACACACACACACAAAGAGAGAGAGAGAGAGAGAGAGAGAGAGAGAGAGAGAGAGAGAGAGAGAGAGAGAGGGAGAGGGAGGGAGAGAAATGGAAGTGGCACTGTAGCTCAAGTGGCAGAGCACTAGCCTTGAGCAAAAGTGTTCAAGGACAGTGCCTATGCCCTGAGTTCAAGGCCCAAGACTGGAAAAAATGAATAAATAAATAAATAAATAAATAAATAAATAAATAAATAAATAAAAGAAAGTTCCTGTCTTATAAGTCCACTGTGCCTGACTCAGACAGGAAGAGGCAACAAAATCGATGAACTATACTCACCAATGTTGTAGTTCATTTTTTGTTGCTCCCATGAAATACTTGAATCTAGAAAACTTTCTTTTAAAAAGAGGTTTATTTAACCCACAGTTCTGAAAGCTGAAAATCCAACATTGAGCATCCCCTTGGTTCAGTTTTTGGTCTAGCTGTGGCTAGCATGAAGATAGAAGAACAGAGGGGAATAAGAGATCACTCCCGAGAATGACTCAGGGGCAATCTCAGGTCTTTATAGAAACTCATCTTGTAAGAAGTAACTCAAAGACCCCCACAAGAACTTCTTTAGTCCCTCCCAATAACCTCAGGACATCCTACTTGGGCCCTTCTCTTACATATCTCACCACTTCTCACATCACTACACTGGAGACCAAATTTCAACCCATGGACCCACAGGAGACAACTGGCATGCAAACCATAGCAAGTTAAGAGGAGGTTAAGTGACTATCGTAATTCTAAGAACATCAGGCTTGTGTTACTTGGAGAAATTTTAGAACTCTCCTTTAGCTGCCTTCACTTCTTCCCATCCTTTTTTTCAGTCTAAAGTTATACTCAAAGAGGGACCATGGTATTATTAAGGCCATGTCTTGTACAGAAAAATAAAAATACCTAACATGAAGGTAGAAAAATTGTATGTTTAACAAATGAGAAGAATGAACCTTAGTGGGAAAATGACACCTTTGTGACCTTAGAGGTCAGAGTTGCCCACATCTGTATAGCTGACAGCTCTTAACACAGTTCCTCAATCATACTGGCTTAGAGAGAGGAGCCTGCCTTTGGAGTCAACTTTACCTGCTTTCAAATCTTAGCTGTACCTTTTATTACCACTACTGTAACTTTAGACTGACTTTATAGAATGCTTCTGAATTCTGTTTTCAAAAAAAAATTGAAAGAACTAGATGAGAACATGGTTACGAAAGGACCTGGCACTGAACTTGAATGTTCAAAACTTTTTGTTGTGGTTGTGCTGTTTACAGCTCCCCTTTGTTGATGGTATCTGGGGGACTATCTCTGGTAGATTCCTAAAGATATTACTATTAAATTTGGCTTGGAAGGGCGGGCTTTGATTGGGCTAAAGACGTCTAGGATATGTTGAAGAATCCATTTTGAAGTCCCAGGTAGAAGTGTCCAGTGATTCCTTAAGAATTTAATAATTTGAATACTCAACACGTGGTAAGTCCAATGTGCTTTTGTGTTATGGATGAATGTCAACCAATCTAGACTCTATTTGTTGCCTTTAATTAGTTCACTGACACTTCCTTATGGATCAAAGATACAAAAACTCTTATTTGTAACAGTAGTAATGATCTTTGAACTAGAAGCTCCAAAACAGACTTTGCTTGATAAGTCAGGTGATTTCTTGAACTGCATGGGCTGGACAATCTGAGCTCTGGATATTTAATGGTGCCACTGTGGGCAAATCAGTTCAATTCTTTAGCTCTCCGTTTTCTTATCTATGAAATAACAGCTAAGGGAGAGATTTCTATTATTCTTTCCAGTTCTAATGACCTGTGATCCCAAATTGACTGTTCTTTTGCAAATGGCTTCCCCACTGACCTAATGGGAAAAGGCACAATTGCCTCATCAGTTAACCACGGGCCAGGCAATGGCCATTAGACGTAGAAGGCAGGTCTGCATTGTTAGTGGTATTATGTAAGTGGGGGGCTGATCGATGAGCTTCCTTTGTGGGTTAAGTGTTATTTTGATAAATATCCATCTTATGAATTTTCATCATGTGGGTTGTCAGCACTACTGAAACTCTCCAGATCAAACCATTATTATTACTTATTAAGTGATTTAGAGCCAGGTCAGAGAAACAAGTGCCTAACATTGGCAGCTGAAATATTTATGATGCAACTAGCATTGCTCCCAAGCAATACACACTACGTTCAGGAAGAAACACATTAGGGCAAGCCAGAGCTGAAATTGATGAACATGTTTCCAAGTTAGCCATGCAAATCATTTATCAGAGAGCCATCAATATGAGTTTTATATTATTGGAAGATAAACATGGGTAAGTGTAGATCTTAAGACTAATGCTACTTTTTATTCTCAATTTTCAGGAAAGGAATGAGCTATCCTCCCTAACCTACCCTAGCTGGAATCCTCTTTTCTTTTCATTCTTTTTTTTTTTTTGCCATTCCTGGGTCTTGAACTCAGGGCCTGAGCACTGTCCTTGTGCTTTCCTCAAGGCTATTGGTGCTGGAACCACAGCACTACTTCTGGCTTTTCTACATACATGGTACTGAGGAATAGAACCCAGATCTTTGTGCATGCTAGGCAAGCATGCAACCACTAGTCCAAACTCCCAGCCCCATAGAATCCTATTTTCCTTAGACTGTTATGCTCCTTTGTTCTCTTTTGACTCTTGGCATCCCCAGGCCCACCTTATTTCCAAACCACTTTGTGAAAGCACATGAACTGGTTGTGGCTACTGGAAGGTTAGAAGCAAAGAAGCACTAAATTTTAGAGTATCTTATTGTAGATATCTCATCAAAATTAGCTCAAAGGTCTGTAATCCCAACATTCAAGAGGCTGGAGCAGAAAGATTGTGAGTTCAAGGTGTGCCTGTGATTCAGAACAAATTTCAGGCTAGCTTGGGCTACACAGTAAGAACCTACCCGAAAACAAAATAAAACAATCAGATTCCAGCAGCTTATACCTGCAAACTCAGCTAGCTATTCAGCAAGCTAAGACCCAGAGGATGGTGGTTCAAAACCAGCTTTGGAAGAAGCATGATTCAAGTAGTAAAGGACCAGCCCAGCAAGCATGAGGCACCAAGTTCAAACACCAACATATATGTGTGTGTATTGAATATTTATATGCATACTATATGCCTGTATATTACATTTTATATATAAGATACAAAATAAATGTGTTTCTTTGCTTAACAGATCAAGAAGCAGGCTGTGATGTGATATTACCGATGAAGTTTATTTGGGTTGCATTATGTTGCCTTCTATGACCCATTTACTATTAATTTTTCCATTTGGCACTTTTTAAATTAATCTTTGTAAGATCTGAGACAGGAGTCTATTTCTAGTCTATTGGTCTCAAGAATGAGCCTTGTCAGGTTTTTCTTTTGGGAAAGTTGGTGAAAAATTAGTACTATTTCTTTAACTATTTTGTAGATTTTAGCAGTGAAGATACTTAGATCTGGGATTTCTTTGCACTTACATTATATACATTTAGATATTTTTTAGGTTTTCTGTTTTTTCTTGAGTCAGTTTTAGTAGTTTTTTATCTAGAAATTTTTGTCTTTTATCTAAGGCCTTGATTCTATTGACACAGTCTTTTAATTGTATTCTATTCCGATCTTGTTTTTCTTTCATTTCTACTCTCCCTAACTTTATAATTCAAATATTATTTTTAATTCTTGGTCAACCTAGCTATGGGTTTATCAGCTTCATTAATCTTTGCAAAGAACAGGGCTAGTGCTCTATCACTTGAGCCATAGCACCACTTCTGACATTTTCTGTGTATGTGGTACTGAGGAATTGAACCCAGGGCTTTCAGACATGCTAGGCAAGCACTGCACCATTAGACCACACTTCCAGTCCCTTGCTATTGGTTTCTACTTCTATTCTATTTGAGTCAGAAAATAGTTTCTATGATTTCAAACATTTTAAATGTGCCAAAGTGTTTTTGTGGACTGTCATGTAGTCTATCCAGGAAAGTGTCTTGGTGCTGTGTGCACTTGAGAAGAATTTGAATTTAAATCTGTAAAGAGCATGAAAACAGAACTTGATCCCTGGTTGCCACTACAAACACATCCTGAGGACCTCTTACGTTTTCCTGTGTAATCCATTTGCATTTAACTTTATTATTGAAATACATTGATTTACATCAGCCATTTTATCTTTTTATTTCCTGTGTGCCTGTTAGCTTTTTCTTGTTCTTTGGTTCCCATGCTATCTTCTTTTCTTTATTGTTATTATTTTTCTAAAGCATATTTTAATTTATTAATAATTTTTATAGTCTTTTGAATTATTTTCCTTGTAGTTGTTCTCGGGATTGTTATATGCATCTTAATTTATCAGATTCTACTTTAGATTTATAGTAACTTAATCCTAGTGACATATAAAACATTATTGCTCTCATATAGCCATACTCTCTATTGCTTTTTAATGTTATTATTGTTATACTTATTGCAACCATATATAGCTTAAGCTGTACAATAAATACATTGTTATAATTATTACTTTATGTAATTTTATGACCTTTAAATAAGTCAGGGGAAGGAGAGAATGTATATATTTATAGTGTTAATTATTAACTTTCTCACTTATCATTTCTCTTAATTTGTTCTTGTGGATTAAAATTACTATTTTATGAGGTTTTCTTACACTAGCACAACTTTGCTGCACTTCAGTTTTTGTGCTCTTATACTCAATATCTTACAATTCTAAGTATTATAAGCCCACCAGTACAATTATATGCATATTTGCTTAAACAACCACTTTTAAATCCATTAAAAGGAGAAAGATATGCACTAAATGTGTCTTTTATAAACCTACATTACCTTCTTTGTTTTTTATGCCTGTGTGTGTGTGTGTGTGCGTGTGTGTGTGTGGAGAGGGTCATTAATGTCTGGTGTTACTTGAAATTGCTTTCATATTTATTGTGCAGAAATTGCTTTAGCATTTCTCATACAGCAGGTTTGTTAGCAACAAGTTCTCTCAATTAGACAAAAATTTTTAAAATATTTTTTATTGTAATTAATAAAAGGGTTACATGATATTTGCCAGATATAAGGTGCATTAATTCACATACATTGATACCCTTTCACATGTCTTGGTCCCCATTACCCTCTCCCCACACCCACCCCTCATCTTGTTTTCCCCCTTCCCTATCCAATTTCAAATACCAAATACAAATATATCCAATATATCAGATAACAAAGTGAGATACTGTAACAATATGGTATAACCAAGGGACAGCAAAAGAGATGAGAGATAACATAGTACATTAAGGACAACGATCATTCATTATATGGCTTTTGTTTCAATATCCTGGAGGTTCTTTCAATTAGCTTCATACTATATGGCCTTATGTATCAAGGTTTTGCTCTATTGCAAATCTCTGCTAGGAGAGCCCAAGGTTTCTACTGATTATGACAAATGAGGGAAACCATTGAGCCTATGTTCCTTTGAGTCTGGCTTACTTCACTTAATATGATTTTAGGGTAACAGTCGTTTAACAAAGCTTCCTTTGCTCATTTCCCTCATCTCTGTTAAGCTGATTGCCTCTATGGATATCATATCCATTAATTTGTCAGCTGATTATTCCATCCGTTTTAGCAAAGTTCTGGAACATATTAGACTAGACTGGTCCAATTAAATATGAATCCCTTTTCTGAAGTAGTTTTTAAATCCAGTATTTAAATGTTTTCTTTTGTTTTCCCTTACCCTAAGCAGGCTTTTCTTTGCTGTCTCCTGTAGTTCTCTGGTTAAAATTTTTCAAAGGGCTAACCTACTGGGTAACTCCTTATACTCATGAATGTACCAGTCTCTTCTCAATTGTTTACCACCAGAATTACCACTGAGATAAGGTTTGAATCCTTAGGCTTGGATTTCCATATGAAAACATAGTGAAGCACATTATGCTTCAAATCAGTTCAGTTCTCTTAGAGAAAACTCTGGACCTCTCTCTCTCTCTCTCTCTCTCTCTCTCTCTCTCTCTCTCTCTCTCTCTCTCTCTCTCTCTCCTCTCTGTGCAAAATCATGGAGTCATAACACGTGAATTGGTTATGTCAAATTTCAGTTGGTGTGACACCTTGCTGTAAGGCCAGATACAAGGCAGAAATAATAAATTCTAGTTTTTATCAACTGGCCCTTCTCAGCTTAGAAACCTCATCCTAAAAATGTGCTGTGGTGAGAGTGATGAGGACAGAGTGTGTGTTCTGTTCTATAAAGGACTTCCATTTTATGAGTGACAGCTACGTGAAGAAAGGGAGCTCTGGCCTTACAACCACACCTACCTGAAATTTAGTTTCTGCTGTGTTTAGCTGAGGAAATTAGTAAATGTTCTGGCCTGTCTCTCCTATGGAGATACCAGGCCTTTGATAAGAATCTAGAGAGATAGGAGCCTTTTTCTTTCCTGAACCTGTCTAGAGTAGTTTCTAAAACAAAGCTGGGAAAGAAAAAGGAGGTAACCAATCATAGTTCAGATGCCACAGATTAGTAAATACTCAATAAATATTTTTTCCATTTGTATGTTTCTATGTGTGTGTGTGTGTGTGTGTGTGTGTGTGTGTATGCATGTACTAGTACTAGGGTTTAAACTCAATGCCTTGAGATCCCACTTGATATTTTTGCTCCAGGTTTGTGCTTTACCACTACAGCTCCAACTCCACTTCTGGCTTTTGGATGGTTATTTGAAGATAAGAGTCTCATGAAAACCCAGGCACCAATAGCTCACACCTATAATCCTACCTACTCAGGAGGCTGAGATTTGAAGATCTCACAATTCAAAACTAGCCTGGACAAGAGTCCCTGAGACTCTGCAGTTAGCCACTAGAAAATCAGAAGGAGGATATGTCTCAATGTGGTAGAGCACTAGCTTTTAGCAAAAAAGTTCAGAGACAGTACCCAAGTCTCAAGTTCAAGCCTGATGACCAACAAAAAAAAGAAAGAAAAAAGATTCTCATGGATTTTTTTCCCAAACTGACTTCGAACTGTGATCTTTAGATATCAATCTCATGAATTACTAGGAAAGCAGGGGTGAGCTACCAGTACCTGACTTCAATTTGCATAGTTGTTGGCAGTTTTTCAAGACATTAGTGATTTGTGTGTTTCTTGTTGCCAGTCCTGGGGCTTAAACTCAGGGCTTGAGCACTGTTGGCTTTCTCAAGACTAGAGCTCTCCACTTGAGCCACAGCACCATTTCTGGCTTTTTCTATGTATGTGGTACTGAGAAATCAAACTTGGGTCTTCATGCATGCTAGTCAAGCACTCTACCATAGGCCAAACTCCTGACCCCATCGTCATTGTGTTTTTAAGAACAGTGTTCACTAGTAATGCCTGCTTCACCAGAGAACAGGCCTAGAGAGCTTCTCATGCCACTATTCTAAAAATGCAATCATTGGTAATTCTGTCTTGTCTTTCCCCAGTACCATATGATGAGCTCCCTTAGAATAAGGAGAGCATCCAGATAAAAATTTATGCCAGTATTTACTCTGACCAGGAGTTATGCTAGGTGTTCTATGAATTTTTACTTCTAATCCCCTCAACTAACATATTGGTTAATATCAACACTCCACAGTTGAGGAAAATTAGACCTAAGAGGTGACTGACAGCTCAGATATTACTGAGCATAAAGGCTGGAGCCAAGATCCCAAACCAACTCCACAGTCTTCCAATGCCCCTGTCCTGTTGCTGTATCTCCAATACCTAGCATAGTGCTTGGGATACAAGTGCTACCTGAATGAGTGAAAACATTAAACATAAGTGGACAAATAATTGAACTCTTAGGCACAAGAAGTTCTTAAGCACTCATCTGTCCTTACCTCATTTATTTATTGCTTTTAGGGTGGTGGATAGAAAATTCATGGTAACCTACCTCTGAGATAATTAGTTCCTCTGCCTTAATACTAATCATAATATTCAATATTATGATTAGTATTAAGGCAGAGGAACTAATTATCTCAGAGGTAGGTTACCATGAATTTTCTATCCACCACCTAAAGCAATAATAAATGAGGTAAGGACAGATGAGTGCTTAAGAACTTCTTGTGCCTAAGAGTTCAATTATTTGTCCACTTATGTTTAATGTTTTCACTCATTCAGGTAGCACTTGTATCCCCAAGCACTATGCTAGGTATGGAGAATACAGCAACAGGACAGGGGCATTGGAAGACTGTGGAGTTGGTTTGGGATCTTGGCTCCAGCCTTTATGCTCAGTAATATCTGAGCTGTCAGTCACCTCTTAGGTCTAATTTTCCTCAACTGTGGAGTGTTGATATTAACCAATATGTTAGTTGAGGGGATTAGAAGTAAAATTCAATAGAACACCTAGCATAACTCCTGGTCAGAGTAAATACTGGCATAAATTTTTATCTGGATGCTCTCCTTATTCTAAGGAGCTCATCTATGGTACTGGGGATGAAATTGGGAAGGAGCCAGTCTGGTAGTCAAAGGGAATGCTAGGCTGATCTGTAATGTTTAAATATTTTACAAGGAGAATATATCCTGCCCCTCTTTGTACCCCCTTTTTCATCGTCATTCCTGGTGTAGAAACATGAGCATGTGTATATACCCACATGTATAGTAGGTGAATCCAGCCAAAACCTGTGGGTAGAGGGCCCCACCTCAGTTTCCTGAGGATTCTTTCAACCCTTCTTAATTTTTCCTCTTGACTAGGAGAGATGTGTTATCTTCATTCTTATTTGTGCTTTTTCCTCTCTAAACTGTAGTACAATGTCTATTAGCTTAGTCTGTTGCCTTTTATGGCAGTTTTATTGCTTAGATTATTTGCCCAGTAATCAGCAGCTTGATTGTGAAGAAGCAGAGAAAATTGAAGAGGTGCTTCTAAAGGCACAGACTATTATCAAGACCAAGTTGCTACCTTGCTTAGAGGCTGAACCTCAGGATGCCTGGCCTGTCAGAAGACAAATTGAGGCATGGCATAATGTGGCCATGTGTTCTATCTCTCCCAATGACCTGATTGCTATAATGTGGTCAGAAACCAAAAGACCCACTTCATTGCTTCAGCCATGCAGCTTGTGGTGGAAAGAGCAAAGACATAAGGGCTTCTATCCTGGTCTTAAAAAAAAACCTCAGTGTTATGTATTACTACTCTCTCACCAAGACATAATTTTTTCAATCAAGTCTCACTTTCTTCCTCCTTCCCTTTCCTCTTCCCCTCCTTCTCCTTCTTGTAGAATTAAATGAAATGGCATGTTAAGAAATATGAAGTAAGAAAAATTCTAGTCCCATGATACCTGGGGTGTGTAAATGGTGTTCCATAATCGACAGCCAGTTTCTTTTCCCTCTGCTCAGATGGAGAAATTAAAATTCCTCCTCTTTTTCTGACACGAAATACTCTATATTTCTCCTTATAAAATTATGAGAAGCAGGCACTTATGCCCCTTTTCTCTGGTCATGCTGGTAATACTTAGAGGTAAAATTCATTTTTCTATACAAAGATTTGATGCAAGGGAGAAAAAGTACCAAGTGCTGCACTTACTGAGGGTATGAATTGTCAGAGGCCAAACCACCACTTCTGAAGACTGTCCTGAAGCAGCTTTTAAGATGAAAGATTTTCAAATATCTGTAGGGCAAGTCAGGCTTAGATCCCTTGAGAAGCAGTAACCCTAGGCCATGCCAAATGCTTTGTCCTTAGACAGGCATTGACATGAAGAAACAGCAACTAGTAAGAGATGCCATTGGCATACTTTGTTTCTCTATTATAAACTTGGTGTTCAAGGGTATTTAATGCATCTCAAAAAGGAAGAAAAGGAAAAAAAAACAATAAAATATAGACTTCTTGACTGAGTATTGCTTTTATCAACCTTTCTCAGAAATTAAGTACTGAAGAAGAAAAAAAAAAAACCAGTATAACCACACTTTACTAAGCTTCTACCTTACTAATGCCAGAAAGTTCCTCAGTCTGTGGTAAGAAATTTGGGGTTAGGGAGGCCCCAAAGGATCAGAGATGAGTTTTTCTCCAGGTGAAGAGATTATTTTAACTTGGTAACTGTGACTGTCCCTCTGTACAAGAAGCTGTAAAAGGGGCCTGGAGTTTGGCCTAGTGGTTAAAGTGCTTACCTAGCATGCATGAAGACCCAGGTTCGATTCCTTGGTACCACATATAGAAAAAAGCCGGAAGTGGTGCTGAGGCTCAAGTGGTAGAGCTCTAGCCTTGAGAAAGTCCAAGGATAGTGCTCAGGCCCTGAGCTCAAGCCCAGGACTGGCAAAAAAAAAGAAGCTTTAAAAGAAAGTGTAAAAGAAAGTACTGAGACCCAGGTACTGGAGGTCATTGAGTATATTTAAGATCTTTTTGAACTTTGATTTGTATGATTCCAGGTTAGAGGGACAGAGACATACCTCCCTTTTCAAAGGTTTTCTAAACATTAGCCTGGTTTTGGTCTTCAGAATCTCACTGTTTGGGATCTCCTCAAGACCAATGCCTACGGAACCTCAATACACAGAAGTCAACTTGGAAACCTCAAAAAGAACCCATATAAAACTAGTCCTATTGCAGATGACATGATTCTGTATTTAAAGAATCCTATAGACTCTACTCCCAAGCTCCTTGAGCTGATTCAAAACTTTGGAAGGGTAGCAGGCTATAAAATCAACCCTCAAAAATCAACTGCCTTCCTTTACGCCAACAGTAAGAGTAACGAGGCAACAATCAGGAAGGCAACTCCTTTCCCAATAGCCTCAAAGAAAATAAAGTACCTAGGAATTAGCTTAACTAAGAACGTAAAGGACCTTTTTGATGAAAACTTTAAAACCCTGAAAAAGGAAATTAAAGCAGAACTAAGGAAATGGAAAAACCTCCCATGCTCCTGGATTGGAAGAATCAACCTCGTGAAAATGACAATCTTGCCAAGGGCTATCTACAAATTCAACACAATACCCATCAATATCCCAATGTCATTCTTTAAAGAAATAGAAGAGGCAATTCAAAATTTGATATGGAATAATAAAAGACCCCGTATAGCAAAAACACTTCTTAGCAGAAAGAACAGCGCTGGAGGAATTTCAATTCCAAACTTTAGACTCTATTACAGAGCTATAATTATCAAAACAGCTTGGTACTAGCACAAGAACAGACCTGAAGACCAATGGAATAGAACTGAGGACCCAGATATTAAACCACAGACCTATGGCCACCTAATCTTTGACAAGGGAGCCAGAAAGATAGAATGGAAGAAAGACAGCCTCTTCAACAAGTTGTGCTGGCAGAACTGGTTAAGCACCTGCAGAAAACTAAAGTTGGATCCTTCTTTGTCACCCTGCACTAGCATTAACTGCAAATGGATCAAAGACCTCGAGGTAAGAGCTGACACACTGAAAACTTTACAAAAAGGAATAGGAGATACACTAGGCCACCTTGGCACAGGTCGAAACTTTCTTAATAAGGACCAAGAATCACAACAAATCAGAGAAAGGCTGGATAAGTGGGACTGCATTAAATTGCAGAGCTTTTGTATGGCAAAGGACATAGCTAGTAAATTAAATAGGAAGCCTACAGAGTGGGAAAAGATCTTCACCAACCAAACAACGGACAAAGGCCTCATATCTAAAATACATCAACAGCTCAAAATATTAAATCACTCCAAAACCAATCTCCAAAGTAACAACCATCCCATTAAAAAATGGGCCAAAGACTTAAAGAGAGTCTTCTCTGAAGAAGAAACAAAAATGGCCTATAGACACATGAAGAAATGCTGGACATCTCCGGTCATAAAAGAAATGCAAATCAAAACAATTCTAAGATTCCACCTCACTCCAGTTAGAATGGCCAGGATCAGGAAAACTAATAACAATAGATGCTGGAGGGGATGTGGCCAGGAGGGATCACTACTACACTGTTGGTGGGAGTGCAAACTCGTTCAACCACTATGGAAAACAGTATGGCAGTGCCTCAAAAGGCTAAACGTAGAACTCCCCTTTGACCCAGCAATTCCACTACTTGGCATTTACCCAACCATCCAGAAAGTAGGGCATACTCAAACCACTAGCACAACAATGTTCATTGCAGCACTATTCACCATAGCAAAGATATGGAACCAAACTAGATGTCCCTCAGTTGATGAGTGGATCAACAAGTTGTGGTATTTATACACAATGGAATTCTATGCTGCTGTCAGAAAAAACGACATCGCCCCATTTGTTAGGAAATGGAAAGACTTAGAAAAAATCATATTAAGTGAAGTAAGCCAGACTCAAAGGAACTTAGGCTCAATGGTTTCCCTCATTCATCATAACCTGTAGAAACCTTGGGCTCTATTAGCAGAGATTTGCAATAGAGCAAAATCTTGATACATAAGGCCTTATAGTATGAAGCTAATTGAATGGACCTCTAGGATATTGAAACAAAAGCCATATAATGAATGATTGCTGTACTTAATGTGCTATATTATCTCATCTCTTTTGCTGTTCCTTTGTTATCTCATATTGACACAATATCTCACTTTGTTATCTGATATATTGGATACATTTGTATTTGGTTACTTGAAATTGGACAGGGAAGGGCGGTGAAAACCAAGAGGGGGGTGGGGGGGAGGGTAATGGGACCAAGACATGTGGAAGGGTATCAATGTATGTGAATTAATGCACCTTCTATCTGGCAAATATCATGTTACTCTTTTATTAAATACAATAAAAAAAGAAATATATAATAAAAAAAAAACTAGTCCTAGGCCGGGAGTTTGGCCTAGTGCTAGAATGCTTGCCTAGCATGCACGCAGACCCAGGTTTGATTCCTTAGTCCCACATTCATAGAAAATGCTGGAAGTGGTATTGCAGTTCAAATGTTAGAGCTCCAGCCTTGAGGAAGCCCAAGGACAATACTCAGGCCCTGAGATTAAGCCCCCGGACTGGCAAAAACAAACCAACAACAAAAAAAAAAAGTCCTAAACACTCTTGTAGGATTGAAAAAGAGAAGCTATAAAGTGAATTGCTTTACTAGAATCTAACAAACAAAGGGCTCCCTCAAGATACTCTGTAGAGCTTATGATTCAAAGAAAAGGGCAGAGGAGGGAAGTGCTCTTTTTTGGGGCATTACTGGATTTGAACACAGGACTTAATGCTAGTGGTAAATGCTCTAACACTTGAACTATGCCCACAGGCCTTCTTTGTTTTAGTAGTTTTGTATTTTTTTCTTGTGGTTTTGTCTAAGGCTATCCTTAAACCTTCATCCTTCCACTTCAGGCTTCGTATGGAGCTAAGGCACTGGTTCATGTCACCACTATGTCTGGCTGATGGGTTGAGACATCGTCTCACTGAATTTTCCTGTACTGGCCTCGACTGTAATACACAGCACCCCCTTTCCTTTCTCTTAAGTACTGGGATTTGAGACATGGTCCACTACAAAGGCTCTCTTTACCCCTACTATTTCTTTTGTCTGGCAAGAGATGGCACTCAGGATGCCTTACCAAAACTGGCTATGTGAAAATGCTTCAGCCCTGACATAAAAGCTCATTTCTTTGAGATAATGAAGGCAGCCAGCCTGATCATAAGATAGTGAACTAAGAGTCTCTAATCTGCTGCTCCTCTCTGCTGAGGCCAGAGGCCAGCCAGAATCGTAGACTGTCAAGAGTAGAAAGGCGCCTTAGAAATAATGTCTATGCCTATATTAAAAAGAAACAGTGCCAAGGAGATCAGAAGACTTTTCTGTCAATAGTATGTCCCTTGGGGGGTTTTATTGCATATAATGTTCACAGCTAGGAGCATGCTGCTTGACACCTGATAGGTACTCAACAAATGTAAAACCTATAAACAGATATTATTTTGGTAACTTAATGGTAGAGCTGAAATTGGTAGGCAAAGCTCTCTTTTCTACTCCTGTAACTCTAGTAGGCTTTACACATCACATCCAAGCATAGGCACTTGGAGTTAAATGCAGGCTCACAAATGATGGTTTCCTGCCTGTGCTCCATCTCTGAGGGCAGCATCATTCTGCTGACCTCCAGGGTGAGAGACTGAAGCTTTCAGGACCAGCTGAGAATTTCCATTGATTGAAGCCAGTTTGCCTTTTGGAGTAAGAATGGATGGAATCAGCAGTTACTCTTCTGCCACAGCTCAGGTGAGCTGGGCAGACTCTAATAGTGGGGAGGCAAAAGGGGTCATGCCCCACCCCCACCCCCAGCAGCTCCTCAGCTATTGCTTTTCCTGCCAAGTTCTGTGACAGAGGAGGGGTGTGGCCTCCGTCACCAATTTTGTGTCATCTACTTCAGTTCTGAGCACGTGCATGCAGCACAGGAAATGTGTGGCATGTCCGAGTACAATTTTCCCAGCATTCCATTTCTCATTTCTTCAGACTTTTAAAATAACTGGCTACAGCCCTAGAAATCCCCCTCTATGGTTATCTGTTTTTGGTTTTTTGTTGTTGTTTTTGTTGTTTTTGTTTTTTGCAAAGCAGGACATTCCTGTGAAGGGCGCTGGGACTGTAAGGCAGGTCAAAAGGGTGACAAAGCAGAAAGAGAGTTGCCTGCAGTCTGCTCTGCCAGTGATTCACTCTGCCTGGTTATTCAACCGCACAGAGGAGTCACGAGCCTCACTCTTAAATGGCTTCATTCATGATGATTGACTTCGGAGATTTGCCAGTGCCTTTTGCAGAATGCTAAGCAGAAAAGTATTTCCCCTACTTTGAGCCAGCTCTTAGAAGGCTCAGGTTTCACAGGCCTGGGTGAGGGAGGCTAGAAGGAAAAAAAAATAGAAATCAGTCCTTGGCTGGGGACTGGAATGAGAATAACCACCGAATAAAGATGATAATGAACCAGGGAACAGCTCCATTGGGGTGAAATTGATGCCCCTGGGAGCCCAGATATTTTTCTGAACAAATATGAGCTGCATCTGAAGCCTTCAAGTACCAGTCAAAGTTTGTCTACGGAAGATATTTTCACTTTTGTCTGTTGCCTGCTTTTGGTTTCTAGATTACAGAGCTTAATTGTTGTTCACTAGAAATTCGACATCAGGTGTACTTTAATGGTTCCACCTTCCTCATGGCTTCTCAGGACCATGGTTCAAACCTTTGGTGTTGCAAGTTTGACACCTGCAGAGCCTTCCCATTTCATTCAGCTAAATAGCTTCATTGTTGCTGATGTCAAAACAGCAATTACTGTGCTGCCCATTAGAAGTTCGTGCCTATGATCCTCTTTTTTCTGATTCCTTATTTTTTGTTCTTCTCTTTCATACATCAACAGTTTCACATTCCTTTCTTTTTAAAGATATTTTATTATCTTTACATAGTTGTACAAAGGTGTAGCCATTCCTGGAAGCAGCTTATGAAAACAATGCATCTTGATCAATGTCACTCTTTCAATATTCTCACCCACCCCTCCCAATCCATCTCTCCCCTTAACCCATCTCTTCCCTTACTTATCTTAATTTAGATTATGTCTTGAATTCTTTTTGCCATTCAACAGTTCATGTATACAATGCATCTTGATATGCATCACCATTTCATCACCTCCATTCCACCCTTTCCCCTATATATCTCAATTCTGTGATATATACACTAAATTTTTCCTGCATTCTCCCCCACTTCCCCTTTCATTGTTCATTTTCCCTGTTCATTCTCCATCTCCCCTTGGTCCCTCTCCTCCCCACTGATCCTTCTTTCAAGCACCCATTTCCTGGCACTTGTTTCGTTGGGCTTTGACTCAGTCTTATTTATTTACTTTTTTCTTTTTTAAGTGTTATTATAAAGGTGAAATACAGAGGGGTTCACTTACAAAAGTCAGGTAATGAGCACATTCCTTTTTGAACCGTGTCACCTCTTTCTGAGATCTAAGGATCACAGAAAAACCTGAGACTCTTATCTCCAACCGACAGCCAGAAAGTTGGATGTGGAGCTGTGACTGCAGTGGTAAAGCACTAGCCTTGGGTGAAAATGGTAACTGTCAGCTCCCAGACCCTGTGTTCAAATCTTAGAAGGGGCACAAAAGAAAAAAAAAGCAGTTCCAATGAACAACTTTATAACTTTCCCATTTGATTCTCCAAGGAAAGCCAAGTTTCTTCATAGAGCAGGAAATCTATAGAAAGGGCCAAATATTTTCAGTTTGTGCCATATTTAGTCTCCATGTGAGCTTCCATTTCAGCTAAGCAGTTTCACTCCATTGTGTGTGTGTGTGTGTGTGTGTGTGTGTATGTGTGTGTGTGTGTGTGTGTGTGTGTGTGTGTACAGGAGCTTGAACTTGGGGCCTGGGCGCTGTCCCTGAACAATTTTGTTCAAGGATAACATTCTATTACTTGAGCAACCGCTCCATTTCTGGCTTTTTTGTGTGTGTATGTGTGGTTAATTGGAGATAAGAGTTTCATGGACTTTCCTGCCTGGCTGGCTTTGAATTATGATCCCTAGATCTCAGCCTCCTGAGTGGCTAGGATTACAAGTGTGAGCCACCCATGCCTGGTTCTCACCCCTCTCACCCCACATCTTTAACCAGTCTTCACACTTTCCCAAGTCTGCAACCTTTCTTTAAGTTTACTCCTCTCCCTGGAAGGCCAGGTGTTTCCCATCTCAGTCTACCACATTTCAAGTCATTCTCTAGGGATGTGAAAGTTTTACTGAAACCTACCACTTGGGAACTCCTTGTGCTACCTAAGACACCTTCTCTTCCCCCCACTAAGATTTACGATTAATGAGAGCAGCGACTATGTATTATTTGTAAGGTCCACAGCTTTTCCTACAGCACACACAATAAAAATGGCTTTTTAAAGTAAAGAGTAAATACATAGATGAATAGGTGATCAGTAAGTTCTTAATTCTGAACATATTTTTTCCTAATAACCAGTCTCCATTTTCCTATGTTATTCACAGCAAAGAAACCCACCTCTTAATAGTATCATTTAGAAACAATTATCCAATGTGTTACTAATTTTGTTTCTTCCTCTGGGCTCATTTGTGAAAACACTTTAGGAGAGTGAACATGAAAATTCAGATTTAAGGTCTACAGTTTTAGTCTCAGGAATTCCCAAGGAGTTCTGACGTACAAAGATTGGAAAATATCAGAAATTAGACCAGCCAGAGTACATAAGAGGTTGACTGCTTTCTGAGTGGGGGGAAACATTTCTTAATTGCCAAGTTGATTTAGTCCTCAGAGGTCATAGACTGTGAAATCTAGCCCTCTGTGGTTTATACAAATCAAAATATTGAAAGATGAATAGAACCTGGAGAGTAAAAGAAAATGACAATATGCAGGTTGTAAGCATAGTGCATTCTTTTCCTTGGAGCAGCACCAAAGTGAATGTTTTCTGCTTCCTGACACCATCCCTAAGGTCCAGCAGTCTCTGAAAAATTTCAGTTCCCTTAATTATTGTTGGAAAAAATATTTTGTTATTCATATAAGCCCTGAGAAAATTGCTTCTAAAAAAACTCATAACTACATCTCTAAAGAATTGGCCATATTTAGCATTTGTAGAATCCAGAAGAGAATTTAATTGTATTTCAAATTATGGATTAGTTACTTGAAATAACTTTTTAAAATAGCTCTTCTATAAATTGGCCTTTCATTCCCTAAATGCATTCTGGTTGGATTTTCCAACCAGACGAAGCAGAGATCAGGAATACATAGAGAGATGGTTCTATGGTTCCATTTTCAAGGCTTTCCTGACTACAAGCACAGTTGTATGTCTTATATTAGTTAATGTTCTCCAGAACAGAATCAGAACCAATAGGATAGATTGGTAGATGTTAAAGAGAGAGAGAGACAGAGACAGAGACAGACAGACAGACAGACAGACAGACAGACAGACAGAAAAAGACACGATGGGGGGAATTTATTATGGACTTTGGTTCTGATTATGTAGGGCAAAGAATCCTACAATGTGTTGTCTGCAGGATGAATAATGAGATAAGCCAGTAAGACAATTCAGTTGAGATCCAAAGGTCTAAGAACCAATGAAGCAGCCTGGGAACCACAGCAGGCAGGCAGGAGGTCCTGCTAGTCTCCGAGTTCAGTGGCCAAGAGCAAGGTGCTCCTTGGTTTAGGAGAAGAAGACGATGGATATCCAAGTCCCTCCTTCTACCTCTTTGTTCCACTAATGCCTTTGATGGGTTAAATGATAGCTGCCCACATGGAAGAGGGCAGATCTTAATGCGTTGAGTAAAGTAGACATCACTGCTACTCTCTTTTAGAAATGCTTTCATAAACACATAAGAAATTACATTTTCTCAGCTGTCTGTACATCATTTAGTCCAGTTAAGTTGACACATAAAATTAACTCTCACATTCCTTAAAACAGTAGTTCCGAATCATTCCAAACTGGGGTGTACATGAATTATATAGCACCTATAGAGCTATAGAAACAGACACTTGAAGGATTAAACAGATGATAGACAAAAGAATCAAACTGATCCTAGAAGAAAGAATTGATGGTGATGGGAGGTTTTGTAAACTTTCCAAGTGAGGTGAACAAGTACAGCTTTAGCTAAAGAAGCCAGAGCTAGAAGAAAGCAGGAGACTTTGAGGCAAAGTGGAAAGATGATGGGTTTGGATGCCAACTCAGCTTACTTGACATGGATTTTGAATCATTCAACCTCATTGTTTTCCATTATCAAATGGGGATCATAACAACTCCCTTAGAAGCTCTGATGATAATTACTAGTGGAGAACAAAAGACTGGCTTGCAATAAACCATACCTGCTATTATTTCTACTCTATTTATACTATACCTCATGAACTGGGCCATATTTTAGAACATGGCATTCTGGCTGACCATTTGTTATGAGTGAAGTACTTAATTGAGAACAGAAAAAAATGTCATTTTATGTAATGTATATGAATACAAGTATGGAGGGGGTATGTGCATAAATGGGCATATTTGTGTGGGTACCTGTCCTATGTAAGCAGGCATGCATGAGCAAGCTCTTGAGCTTGAGCTACCCTCCCCTGTGCCAAGCTTTGGAGGGTCTATAAGTTTTGATGGCCTACTTTCTTGTGCAGCCTGACTTAAATATGGCAGTTTGAGGAGCCCAATTATAGACTCTTGTCTCAAAACAGCCTGGAAAACATAAAGACAAGTCTCACAAACATTGTCTCATTAGTTCAGTAAAACCTTGCTAATTTACCCTAATTGTGGGAAAGGATCATTTGCATGCGGGAAATGTCTGGAAGGAGCCTACTTTAATAAATAGTTAGGACTTATTTGTAATTAGCAATGCTACTAGCACACAAACAATCAATATGCTTATGTCCTTAAAAACAGTTTATTCTCATAAGTGGAATGCATATTCCCAATGTCATCTTGAAGTTGTTCATGCAGAAAATGACCTGGGAGCTGGGGTCTCTTCTTATTTCCAATCAGACATATAAACTATGGCCCTGGGAATTGAAGTAAGATTTACTTAAAAAGAAAGCAAGACAATGACGGTGGGATAGTAGATGTGAGATTCTGGACTCAAAACTCTTCAACTACAATCTTAGCAGAGTTTCTAGGCTGTCAAGTTCTTTTATCTTCCTGAGTATAGTTTTCATCTCTGAAAAGAAGGTGTTTTACTAAGTAGTCTTCCAGTGTTTTCAAATCACAACATTCTCAGAACTTTAACAGATCATCTAATTCAATCTCTTCGATTTTTTTTGTGAAGTTGGCAAAGGGGTTTTCAGTAATCTCCGCTGAGGGTTCCTCAACTACATTAGGAAGGTTGAATGCATTTTGATGGTGCATAGGACTGAAATAAAGGCTCAAGAAAGACAGCTGAACAAGAATAATTTGACCAACTCAAGGTTCAAGAACAGATGAAATAAGCACTTAGAGAAGAGTAGACAACCAGCAAAGATTCACACAAGCACTGGGATAGAGTAGTGGGCAGTAGAAGGTCAACTTCAAAGAACAAAATTAGCCATAAGTAGAGAAACAGGCAAATGGAAAGCCTAAAAGGTATCAAGGACACAGATAGATGTTTTAGCAAAAAAAAAAAATCAAAACTCAGCAAAAACAGATTGGACTATTATCCCAGCTTATCCACGAGGATAAGGCTTGATGGAGAGCCATTGTCTTGGCTGATGGTTGTATTTAGAGAGCTGGAGGTACATCAAAAGGTATCTTTTCTGAATGAAGGAGACCAAGGAAACTTTATTTTGTGAGTAGAGTAATAGATTGAGGGACTAGCTGATTGGTTGAAGGGAGTTCCCCTTCAACCAATTAGAAATGGTTCCAATTAGCAGAAATGTACTGCTGAAGGCTCAGATGACCTGTCAGGCTAGAGCTGCAGCGTTAATATATCTGTCACCCCATTGATTTGTCCGGAGTTTAAAGTTACTTCACTTTCTGTAAAGTGAGAATGTGCGAATGGACAAGCTCTTTATGAAGAGAGAAGTTGAGGGGAAAGAAACTTCCAAACAAATCAAAAAGACCACCTCTCACTGCCACTTACCACCATTTTCTGTCTGGGAAAATAAACTCAAAGGTGACCCATGTTCTTGATTTTCTAGATAATAGTGAAGTGTGCTTTGAGGATGGGAGGGAAATGGATGAACAGCATTTTAGAAGAGACAAGAATAAATATGAGCTGACCTTGAGGGGTTGCATTTTATCAAGTCTCCCCATCTGTGTGTGTCTATCCCGTTCATTATTGTTCATTAAGGAGATGGCATCTCCTTTGTTTCCAGAATGCAAACTACAACAAAATAAGTCCTTTTCTTTTTCTTCAGAGTAAGTTGGGAGTTGAGATGTGGAAAGCTATGAAATCAGTCAGCCTGGAGACAGAGATGTTTGCATGATTTTTTCTCCCTGGGCATTTCTGAAGAGAAATCAGCAATGCGTGCTCTTCATGTGATTCTGTTTACTAACTGAGCATTTTTGAGCTCAAGACTGGTGACCTTGAGGCCACCAGCTGGAGAAGCATAGGAAGGCCTGTCTGCCTTTTCCATGCCTTTCTTGTCAATTGAAAATTCACAGAACAGAAAACTCTTCCCATCCTCCCACTTGGTAAAAGAAAACACAAAGAACCTGTCCAGAAAGATAAAATGTCTTACACAAAGTCACTAATGTATATAATAGTTAAGACGGAATTTCTCGAATCAGTCCAGGCATGAGTCTCTTTTAAAACAGAAGTGGATATTTTATGAGTCTCTCTAATGTATGCTTATCTTCTGGGAGCTCTGAGGGAAAGACTGTATTCCAGGTGGCTGGTGAGAGGGTGCAGGGAAGATGTCTGCACAGTGTTCGCTCACAGGCACACATCTTGAGTTCCCGGTGACTCTGTCCTCCCTGACCTGCGTTCCCAGCTCCCCCTCCCGCCCTGTGAAGATTGTCTTCAGTACCTGGGCCTCTGGAAACCTTCCCAAGCCTCCGCTTGTGGTCTGTTCGCCCTTTCTCCTCTAAACTTGGAGATGTATCCTTGTCTGTCTCTAATCCTAAAGGCTCATGGAACTTCCTGGCTTTAAAATAAAAACACCCCTCTTGGTTTGGCCTTTGCCTCACTTCCCTGTCTCACATCGGCATTCATCTGGAAAGTGAGAGTAAAAGAACATGAAAGACTTTTTGCCAGGGGAATGTCATGGGCCTTGGGCTACCGTGCATGGTTCATGGGTGAAATACTGCCACCCACTGGTGGAGGACTTGCTCCTAGAAACACAGGACAAAAGCTATGAGGGATGCTAATTCATAGCATCTGAAAACTAGCGCCACTGCAAGGCATCCTCCTCCTATTCACTTTTTATTTCCCACATAAAGATAGTTCCAGAGAACCTCCAAAGGCTTGTCTGGTTCCATGTGGACTGGAACATAGACAAGGTAGCAGTTGAGAGCCATGGTTTTCATGTCCTGAGTTCAAACTCCACATCTCTTACTAGCTTGAGCAAGTCATTTAATGTCCCTGAAATTCTTTTTGGTCATTATAAGAGGCCTACTTCACACATTTATACTGATGGTCAAAAGAAATAATAGCTATATGGACTTAACATACTCTGCTGTTTAATAAGGGTTCAGCTATGAAAAGCAACAAAGATAGAAATAGAAATTCAGTCTTTTGAGTCTTTCATTCAGATGTTGCATGTTAGCTGTAGAAAACAATCCCTATTCATAGTTTATGGTTGAATAATGGACATAGACAAATAATGGAATAATGGAAATGGACAGACTCTAGTCAGTTAGACATGCTTGCTGGAAATCCAAGGGATAGTTCCAACTGCTTAGGGCTAAGGAGGGAGTACAAGGAAAGTGAACAGACTTCATTCACAAAATAAGATGTGTGGCATGGGGCCTGCTGAATGCATGGGCAAGTTCATGGAAACTCAGCCTCCAGATCTTTCATTGCTTGGGCCAGCATTTCTCTAAGAATTCTGTTTTGAACATCCTGAACCAGAACTTCTGCAAATTGGACCTAGGTTCAGTCCCATGCAGACCATGAAAATGAAGCCTAGGTGCTATCACCAACTGGTGAGTTGGTGTTTAGATGTGTCAGGGCTCTGAGCCTAAAAGGAACTTCATATTCATTGAAGGCAAACCCTAAGACAGGCTGCTAAGTTTTCCTCTCAGAGCCTCATTCTAGCTTAAATCCTAAGTGATCCTACAGCAAAGGAACTCCTGAAGGCAGGAACAAAATTGGAGAGGCATGGGAACAGTTTTGGGAGATCAGAGTTCCTAGGAGAGACTGGAAAAGACAGGGGCCATGAAACACTCTTTTGGCCTTTGCATCAAAAGGCCTTCCCTGCATTACATGGAGGAACAAAAGAGATCAATTTTGTCCCAAGGTCATGCTCATCAGTGATGGGGATGGAGAAATGTCACTCTGGGCCTTGTTGGCTCTGCAATTATTCAAATGCTTTGCTTGTAATACAATCACAGCTCCTAGCTCTAATTATTGGCATCATCAGCATCATCTATTAATGGGTTTTTGAGCTCCTCTGAGTATACAGCATAGAACAAGATGCAAAAAAAAGGTGCTAAATACAGATTCAGAAAATAAAGAGGAAAAATCAGGAAGAGAGGACAAACCAAGCATGGTTCTGAACAACAAGATCTAAATCAGCTTGAATCTATTGGTCTGTGCTAATCTTCAAGGGACAGGGCCTCCTTATTTGTGCAAGGATATTAATTATTTCAGGTCTTCTTTATCATTCTTGTCTTCATTCTTTCAGGATTCCATTTTTAGCTGGAAAGATTTAAACTTCCATTAGTTTGCCCTTTATCCCTTTTGTTAAGTAAACGTTCTTGTTATCACCTATTTGCCTTTCCTGGTGTGACTGCAGGATGAGAAAACACATGCGTGTGCGCGCACGCGCGTACACACACACACATACATACACCCCTAGCAGAATGGAATAAGCAGGTAAAAGAGGACTTGCCTCCACTTGCACAGTGGCACCTGGATACTTGGCACTTACAGTCAACCCCAAGTGGGGAAACACACTTTGGTGAGCATGCCCCTCAGCCCAGCCTGGAATAGTCTCAGCTCACTGCACAACTCCACCAGCTCTTCTACCGCCTCTCATGCTTGTGCTTTTCAGCTGAGGGTAGGAGACAGCATGCCAAAAGACATCCCCGTTTCCACCAAAGACATAATGTAGGTTAGAAGACAGACGGCTGCCATTTTGTTTGAAACCTGTTCATCAGAGTTTACAAAAGGAGCTGATAGGAAGGGCTCAAATGACCCCTTCAGGGTTTTCCCATCTAACTGGGCCTTAAGCTCTGCCTCTCATTAAGCTTTAATGAACAACAAAGAAAATGTGTTGCTGCCTAATTAATGTGTAGGGTGGCAGATGTTGGGTGAGGAAAAGCCCCCCTGAGTCTTATTATTTAAATGGACACTGTCAAAATCAAAGTGTTATTTTCAAAACTTATTCTCGGACCTGTAATATTATCTTTGCTGAAACTTTGGTTACTCTTCTTTGAAGGCTTTTATCAGTGTTTTTCTTTTAAAGATTTCATGTTTGATTCATTTTTGTTAATTATATGAAGAGCTCCGTTGTGATATTTTCATGTATGCAAATAATTTGTTTCTTCGTTATTTCCTATCCTTTCTACCTAATACCCCAGCTTCTTGCTTTATCTTACAGTTTCCATGTATGCATATGATGTCCTTCAAGCATATCAACCCCCATCTCTCCCCGCTTACTGGTCTCTCCCCTCAAAAAAGTAACCCTACAATATGTACTCCTTTTCTAAATCTAGATTTTTTTTAAATGACAGAAGATATGTGGTATCTGTTTTTCTGAGTCCGATTTATTTTTAGTAACACGGCCTCTAGTGACTATCCATTTACTGTAAATGCCATAATTTCATTTATTATGGCTTAATAACACTTCACTTTAAATATATATCTCAGTTTATTTATCCATCCATTGGTCAATAAGCACCCAGGCAGATTACTTAGTGTGGCTATTGTGATTGTGCTGCTACAGACATGGGAATACGGGTGCCTTTTTTGTACACTAGCCCAAATTCCTTTGGAAATAAGCCCAGGAGTAGTATATGGTAGGATCATGAAGTGGTTCTATTTTTAGTAGTTTAAGAAGCCTCCATACTGACTTCCATAGTGGCTGTATTACTTTACATTCTCACCGATGGTATATAAGTGTTCCTTCCATTCCCCACACATATATTTTCATCAGTCCACAGTCATTGTTTATTCTCTTGATGATTGCCATTCTGACTGGGATGTCATTTGGCTTTATGGTTAAAAATATTGACTATTTCATTAGATGTTTATTGGCCTTTTGTACTTAATTTGAGAACTATCTCTTCAGTTCACTTATCCATTTATTAATCAGAATATTTGTTCTGTGGTGTTCATATTTTTAGCTCTTTACATATTTTGTATATTAAGCTTTTATCTGATAAATAGCTAGCAAATATTTTCTCTCATTCTGTAGGCTGTCTCTTCATTTTGGCAATTGTTTCCTTTGATGTGTAAAAGCTTTTTTAATTTAATGCAGTCTCATTTATCAATGCTTGCTCAGAGAAATTGCCTTAAATTATTTGCTTCTTAATTTCAGATACTCTTAAAATATTTTGAATATCCTAATCCTCTAATGTCATTACCCTTTCTTATTATTTTCATTTCCTCATACTAGTTATTATTTTTCTACTTCCTTGTTGAATTTGTTTGCTCTCATACTTTGCTTTGAAGTCCCTCCCTTATACACTAATATCTGATTTGTTACATCTGAGATCTTTTTTTTCTTGCTATGATCATAATTATGGATAGTTGGAAATTTGTCTTCATCCACTAATCCATTGATGGGCACCCAGGCTGATTCCCTAACTGAATTATAGCAAACAGTGTAATGACTAACATAACTGTGGAGGAATCTCTATAGCATATTGAATTTGATTCCTTTGTGTATGTACCCAAGTGTTGCATAGCTAGATCTAGAATATTAATCAGCCAGAAAGAAGATCAAAGTATGTCATTTACAGGAAAACAGACACAATTGGAGATTGTCATGGTAAGTGAAATAAGCCAGACTCAAAAGGATAAAAATAACATTTTTTTCTCATATGCAGAATGGGTTCAGAGATTTTAGTCCATAGCCTTGTTTCCATTGACTCTGGGCCCATTGTAATGGCAATTGAAAGGAACTTATAGTAGAAGAGATTCTTTACTTGATGGGCAGGAAGCAGAACAATAGAGAAAATCTCGATTGAGACAATCCACTGGACAATGTTCTCAGTATTCCATAAGTACAACCTTGAAATTTAGGACACTTGAATTCTAAGAGTCCTGCCTACCTGGAAAGTACCTATAAGAAAAGCACCAAAAGACTCTTCCTCGGCCTTCCGTTCTGCTGTGTTTTTAGTGTGTGGTAAGACAATGTCCAAGAGGAAATATATCTTTTGTTTGGCACCAACTACATTTGCAGGCACATTTCTATAAAATATAGTTCATTATCATAGTTCATAAAGAACCAACCTGCTGGTGACTCAAAGCTTTGGAGAAAATATCATGCCATAGATGACACAATCTATATTCTGGAAAACATGAATTTTTTTCTGCAGGAAGTATCATTGTTTTGTGCTTGATTGTGCACTTTGATACACAAACTATAGGCTCCAGAAAATCTAGTTTGAGAACAGCCTGTATGGGAAGGATTGGGGTCATGGGTACAGAGGAGGAAGCATTTGAAATGATCGCAAGAGAACATAAAGTGATGATGTGTCGAAGCTGCCTGGAAAGATAATGCTGTGAGAGAGAGCAGGCACAGAGCCCGGATCCCAGGGAGAACTGGCATGAGCATTCCCTGTACTGGCCAGGACTACACAAGGTTCTGCCTTCATCCTCACATCTAGGAGCTAAATGAAACATCAGAAATCATCCAGCTATATTTTTGTCATCAGATTTTTAAAGGGAACACACTTAAAATAATTCCAGAAGAGAACGATTACACCTAAGTGAACACCAACTAATAGATGCCCAAACAACAAAGACCTATTATAACATATGCTTTCAAAGCACACTCCTATTTATTCCCCCTTAGTAATCCTTCTAATCTCCTGGAGGGAGTTGATTAAAATAGAGAAACTAGGACTTGCCCAAAGCTCCCCAGACAGTTAGGAGCTCAGCTTTTAAGCCAGAATCTTACCTGTGGACCACACTGCTTCCCCATTCATAAGCATCTGCTCCCACCAGGAATGATGAGAAGAAGGCATAGGACCACAGGGACGTTGATCTTCAAGATCTACAGAGGCCCAGAAAAGGCCCAGGGGCTTAAGTCTCTCACAGCCCGAAGACTGCTCAGCCCTTCACCAGCCACTTCTCCCTCCACACAGATGGTTTACCAGACACAGTCTGAGCCTCTGGCTTTCAGCAGAACTGGAACTGGAGTTCTCTGGGAAATGCTTCAGCCAGCCTGCCATTCCAACAGCCCACCAAGTTATCTTCTCTTCCTTCCTACATCTCTTGAATAATGAGTCTTAGGACACACCCATTGGTCACCTAAAGTTCCTGGCCAGCCCATCCCTCAGAGCTGCCCCTGCTTCTAGAAACAATATCCTGATTATCATTCATTATTTCTACTGCTTAGTATTAAAACCTTTTTAATATGGCATCAAAGACCATTGGGGAGTTTTAAATTTCATGTCAGGCCAGGATTTATGGGCCAGTTCTGAAATTTTACCTCTGAGCTCAGTAATTGCAATTCCCTTTTAATCGCTCTCTTAGATACCTCTGTAAAAAGACTTCAATTATTTCCACAAGGCGGTGACCCCTGGGATTTGGCCAGTCTGAATACTCAACTTGCGTCAGCCTCCTTTCGGAGGCCAGCACTAACCACACAGCTAGAAGCTACCAAGTCTGATAATCAATGATACCAGAGAGCATCATTGTTCTTGAGAAAGGAGTTGTGCATTTACAACTTTCCTAATCTTCAACAGAAAGCAAGAAACAGAGGTGTTAGACTGTTCAAACTGACTCATGTACAATTCTGTGCACATACAAATGCATATTCAGAGTCCTTCCATGGAAAATATTAAAGGAATGGAGGATCTAGTCATGATTTACTCAAAGAAGATTATTTTTAGGCCAAAAACATTGACTTCTGATTGGAAACAATAGGCTGGGTGAGGCTCAGAAAACCCCAGAGCCCAGAGCTCATACATTGTTAATCCATGCCCTGCCCTCAGGTAGAAGTAGAAGAGAGAGTGAGATTCCCCAGCCTATGTGAAAAGGAATCCTTGGACCCTAGATTAGCAGTCCTGAGCAGTGACATGAGCTATCACCTGCCTTGGCAGGCTTTGTCTGTTAGAGGGCCAGACTTCTAACTAGACTGGATGAAAGACAAAGTCTTCCTTATCCAGGAGCATGGATCCCTAAAACAGCAGCAGACAAAGCTGGTGCTTCACAGGATGGAAGCTAAGTGACTTGCAGGGATGCTGTTAACATAGCTTCTAAGATGTATTAGTTATTTTAAAATAAGCTGTTAAATTTTACTAATATGTAACATCATATTGACAGGAGTACATAAGCATGCTTGAAGATTTTTATACCAGAGGAAAATAAAGTCTCTCAAATTAGGTGACATGCTTAAGACATGAGAATGCAAGGGCAGGCGTCTGATTGTGTCCCGCCTAGGACTCCCGCTTAGTCCACTGCCAAGCATTTACTCACAACCATACAGAGGCAAGCAGTTATGAGGAGTTCAGTAAGAGGCTATAACATTCAGGCCTTAAACAAGCCACAGGATCCTAATGTCCAGGTTCTTTTCCTGTCTCAAAATGGAGTTTCCTTTCCTTCTACATCCCATGCCTGTTTTCTCTTCTGTGAAATTGGAAGACTTGAGTATTTTCCTACATCAGTTCTACAGAGCAGATGTTAATTTTCACCTGTGGGAAAATTTGAGAAAAGGAGGAGGCTCCTGGATTAGATTTGTTCCCCCCCTCCTCTCTCCTTTCCTTCTCCCCCCATACACACATCTCTTAGCCAACTACCAAGGGATAGCTCTTATATCATCAGTTAAGCTCCACTTGTACAAATATCAGACAGACGACACGGCAGTTAAGCCCATTTGCAAGAATCCTGGAAATAATAGAAGAGCTCCAACACTTTCTAGTGATGCCTCTAAACAAGCTCTTAACTGATCTTCCCATTCTGTCTGGCTTTGTGAAAAGGGAAATGAGAGTCCCTTGTGTCTGCCTCCCAGAGTGTCTGCAAGAATCACCCTGAGAGGCAGCAGTTGTGGAAATACCAAGCCCCTTCAGTTGGGAGTGAGTGTGCTGAGCTGAAGGTCTGTGGCTATTTCAAGGTGGACTCAAGCTATGAAACAGAACTCTGAGCAGAGATCATCCTTTGCCCTGAGCCCAGCTCAGGTTTAAATCTGATTCAGATAGTGTGGACTGAGATGTGTACAGAGTGGATCCTCAGGAAAGCATTTCAGGAATACCTCTCGGCTCAAAAACTTCTCATCCACTGGAGTGTCCACAATTATATTCTGCTTCCGTTCAAGACTAGAGACAGAAGCAGCTGTGGACTGGAGGTGGACAGGCTCAGAAGACACCTCCCCTCTGTTGCTTACCAACATTGACAAGCTCATTTATCTCCTGGAATCTCAATTTTCCCATTTGTACAGTGGAGGTGACCATTCCTTCCTCTTACAGCTCCTAAGAAGATTGAATGAGATAATTGTGAAAAATTCTGGGGCTAGCTTCTGAGTGGTAGGAATTGTGGTGATTACAATCTAAACTTGACACCATCATTATTGCCATCACTCTTTGGGTGACACCAACCAACAAGCCAATGATTCTTGTGGACCACAGACCTCTTCACACCATTCAGATCCACCCACAGCAACCCCTTCTACATGAACTCCACTCTGCCCGTGGAGGCAGTGTCCACTAGCTGCTTTTGAAAGTCAGAGTGCCTTTTTCAATGGTATTTCTGAACCAACCTACCCCCTCCTCTTGAGCTATCTACGCAACTTCAAAACCACCCCTAGGGCTCCCACGTAATCCATTCCTGAGTCCTCAACCCTTTGAAGATACTGCAGCATGAGAAGGAGAAGGCAGTTTCTGTTCTCATACATAGCTCCATGAGAAACAGGCCAAATTACTACCGAGACACCAGTTTCCATGGTCCATCATTAAAAGGCATGGGAAAAGAGGGAGGTTTTATGACCTCCTTCCTTGGAGCTGGTTTTTTTTTTATTGACTCGGGAACTTTTGCTTGGTCTGCTCAGAGCTAAGTTGCATTGCAGGTTCATCCTTGACTATAGTGACATTTATAATCAGTCGGTAGGTACCTGAAAGTTTTTTCTTCAGATGTTTGTCATCCATCTCCCAGCAGGAGGGTAAAGAACGATGGCTGTTCACATTCGGTAGGTAACCATTCTCCAGTTTCTTGTCACTGAAATCTCAATTGTGTGTATCACTGGACAACTACCCCAGCCAAACCCCAGCAGCCTTCCTCTTCCAGAAAATTAAAGTTCCCAATTTGTAGGGCTAGTACAGCTCAGGGCTTTCTTACTGTAAATACTCAAAGTCCAAGCAGATTGAGAGAAGAGGAAAGGCTGGCCCTGTGCCTGGGAATTCCCGCCTAACTCAGTCCTAGCCCAGAGTTTCCTGGTTCTTCCACATTCTTCTGCTTCTAGTGCAGACTCAGCATGCCTTAAGAGTTCCAGGTCAGAATTTTGAGCTCACCCTTCTAATGCCATTTGAAGATTGGTGGTGGCAGTTCCAGGTTAGAAATTGACTCCCAGGTGAACATATCATTGGGGCGATCTCAGACCTTCTTAAACAGTTCAGTTTTCTGTGTTCTGCAAAGTTCCCGGTTAGCTGCAGAAGCCTGAATTCCAAACTATTAATTTCTTCAAGTGTGGTATAAAGGTGATGAGTCTTACACTGGGTGATTAGCAAACACTGCCTGGTATCATTTTATGAAAGGTCTCTCCTAAAGATGATAGTGTATTTTTCCAGGAGGCAGAAACACTTGGGTAAGAAAATGTCCTATGCAGTTTCTGACCCTCAGGAGGATGGGACTTCTTTGTGGGCAATGAGTCATTTCTTACCAGCTGGTGGCCTACCTGTCCACACAGAAAAATGATATTGTTCATCTATACTGTCATCCAATGAGTAGGCATACTTTTGAACCATCTACCTGTATTAGTCTGTGAAAGCTGCTATGACAGATTAACCCAAACTGTGGCTTAAATAACAATTGCCTCCTGGTTCTGGAAGGGTGAAGTCCACAGTCAAGGTGTAAGAAGGACTGATAGAATCATTAGGGAAGAATCTTTTCTCTGCCTTTCTCCTAGCTGCTGATGTTTTCTGGCAGTCTTTGGTATCGATTGCCCTATAGATTCATCCTCCCAATTTCTGCCCTCATCTTCACATGATGTTCTGTCTGTATACATATCTGTCTCTGTGTCTAAATTCCCCTTTGTATAAGAACATACTTTCTGGATTAGATCTCATTCTAACAATTTCATTGAGATTTGATTGCCTTTATAAAGACCCAATTTCCAAATAGAATTTTACTCTTAAGTAGCAACCATCTAAGGCTTACCTATCTTTATTGAAAGAGAGTAAATTAAAGGACACAATGCAACCAGTGGTACCAGCTTTCCTAGACACACTTATAAGACAAGAAGAGACTAACCAATAATAGCAAATGTAACAGACTTCCCCTCTAGCAGTTACCTATTCTAACCTGAGAATAACACTCTCATAAGACACCAAGTTGAGCCTTGACCAGTGAAGAGCAGCTCAGTAACAATATCAAGTGCTGGCAAAGATGTGGTCAGAAGGGAATACTACTTCACTGTTGATGTGAATGTAATCTTATTCAATCACCCTGGAAAGCAGTGTAGAGGTTCCTCAAAAAACTAAACATAGAACTTCCCATGACCCAACAATCACACTCCTGAACATTTATCCCATAGAACACAAACAAGGCTACAGTAAAACCACCAGCACAACCATGTGCATTGCAGCATTTTTTACCATAGCAAAATGGGAATCAACTCAGATGCCCCTCAGTGAATGAATGTATTAAGAAACTTTGGTATATATACAAAATGGAATTTTACGCATCCATTAGACAGAATGATATTGTGCCCTTTGCAAGGAAATGGAAAGACTCGGAAAGAATTATAAGTGAAATCGAGATTTGAATGGTCTCTCACATTAGTGGTAAAGAGAAGGTACCTACAAATCTATAAGTAAACATGCTGGGTGGTATGCAAATGAATTAACTGAATTACAAAAGATACTATAGAGAGCTCAAATAGTAAAAATCTTTAAGATTTTAACTCATATCCAAACAAAATAAACACCAAGAAATGGGAACTTATGGAAAAGGGTTGGGGCAAATAGGAAAGAGGGAGACAATGGAGGGGGAAAGGGAGCGAGAATGTAGTCAAGATTTCATTGAATATGTGGCAAAACTAATAAATGAAGGGATGGGTTAAAGAGGGATGAATTGTTGAAGGGAATGACACAGATCAAGATGCATTGTATTCATGTACTGTTGTATTAGATGACGTCTCACTTGTATAACAATGCTATAATTTTTTTGTCGGCCATAGGGCTTGAACTCTGGGCCTGGGCACTGTCCCTGAGCTTTTCAGCTCAAGGCTACAGCCTACCCCTTGAGCCACAGTGCCATTTCTGGTTTTCTGGTGATTAATTGGACATAAGAGTCTCATGGACTTTAATGTCCAGAATGGCTTTGAACCTCTATCCTCAGATTCCAGCTTTCTGAGTAGCTAGGATTACAGGTGTGAGCCACCATACCTAGCAACAACTCTATATTTTTGTAATTGCTAAAAAAAAATTAGGAAGAGGTCTTTGAGTCCAAAGAACATAAGCAAAATGTACAGAGACACAAAAGAACTTTGGCATGTGCAGAAAATCAGAAGTTAGATGTGTAAGCAATAGAGAGCCCTGATCACATTTGAGTTTTAAATGGATTATTCCACACACAGATTGTAAAGTGGAACCTTCCTCTGGTTGCAGAGTGGGAGTTGATGCTGCCCTGGGGCTCTGCTCTTCTCTGCCATATGAGAGGATTTGTTATAGTGATTTCCAAGGCTCCTGCTAGTCTTAACATCTATCAGAGCTGCAGTGACATTATCATCCATGATTCTTGCCACAAGAGAGTATGGGTACTAGATATCAGAGCTTGTGAGACCCTGCACCAAAGGGCTCAGAACTCCACATCCATCAGAGCCCATTTCTGGACAGATGGCCACTTGCACAGAGGAGCAGAGCACTCTTTGCAGGTGGGGGACCATCTCAGCTGAATAAGTTAGCAGGCTCTGCTTTACCCCCACATCTTTATGCCCTCTATCTTTTATGACTGATCACTTATCTAGGCCACTGTGTCTGCTTATGGGATCAGTTTATGAGCCAGTTCATCCTGCCATATAAAATTTCAGCACAATGATTTGACTTGGCCAGAGTTTAATGGCTGAAATGGAGTCTCTGAGCTTGGGCATCAGCATTTTGCTTTCTTCGTTAGACCAATCAATATGTTAACACACTAAATGGCAGCTGCCTCTCTAGGAAGCAGGCTGGGCTACTGGGTATCCTTTGAGCCTGGATAGGGAGCACTGCTTTGAAGTTGGGAAGCCTAGGGAGAGAAGTCCTAGGATGGATGCTCAAGCTGCAGGCAGATGGATGGAGGGAGATACTAGAAAAGGCTCATTTCAAGTCTCCCTGTTGCCTTTATCCTTCTCCGTGGGGAAGATGTATTTGAAAACAAACAGAAAAGCTAGACTAAAAGAACCTGATACATTGATTTGAACTTGAAAGAAAAGATAGCATTTGCAAGAACAGATGGTACTAAACTGGAACTGGAAGGAAGAGCGTTCAGAAACCAAAGTCCAGATTCCCACTGGCTGATGGAAGGTGATGTGCCCATGCCTCTTTAGAGAGGGAATTAGAAAAGCAAAGCCAATGATCACCTGTATACTAATCAGAGAAATATCACCCAGCCAGTCAGTAAGTATGTGGGAAAGGAATCCCTGCTGAGTATGCCATCCAGACATATTCTTATGCAGTTCTTTCTGATTTCTAAAATGGTAGAACCCACTGCACTCTCCTCTGTCTTTCCCCTGCCTTCCAACTGAGACTCACCCTGAGAGTGGTCAGTAGCTGCCAGGGGAAGAAATACCGTATATAGGACTTCATCCAAAACTAAGAGAAAGAGAAGTTCAGGATTCCCAGGTCACTACTCTTGATTTAGAGAACTTTTCTATCATTTGATTCATCAGGGAGAAGAGTAAACCTAAATAACCAATATTCAGTGAACCTTCCTTTGTTACATTTTTCTTTTCATGCTGCTTATCTCAAGTATTCATTACAGTAATTAAAACTCACACACATATACCCACACTGTGAAGCATATGACATATAGAAATTTGCCAATTGATTTTTGATACCAGTTTTACCCATATAAAAACAGGAACAAAACAAAGACCACTTATGCCTTATGAATACAGAAATAAAAATCTTTGCTAAACACCAGTTCACACCCATAATCCTAGATTCTCTAGAGGGTAAAATCCAGAAGGTCACAGTTCAAAGTCAGTCTGAGCAGAAATTCTATGAAATTCCAACTCCAAAATAACTAGGGCTGGAGGCTATTTGGCTCCAGCCAAGCAGGCATTCTTTCCATTCTTTCCTTTTAAAAGGAGCAAGATATATTAGTGACTCCTCTATGTATTTCTTTATATAAACCAAAGCAAAATATCCCTGTTAGACAAGAAGATTGGGTTAAGTAGTCCAGTAGTTTTTTTTTAGAGAATCAACTTATATCCTGAAAATTTTCATTTTAAATTACTATTTATACATGTATATTAGTCCACTTTTTTTGCCTTATACTCTGGGCCTTGAACTTGCTCAGCTTGGATGACATTCTACCAGTTAAACCATGCCTCCAGCCAGACTTTTTGCTGCTTATTTTGGAGACAGAATCTTTCCTCAAACCTCTAGCCTCTGGATCTCAGCCTCCTGATTAGCTAGAAATACAGATATGTGCCACTGGCTCCCATCTTAGTCCGCCAGTTCCTAGAGGAAGGCCAACAAGGCCTTTATTACCAGTATACTCTGCTTGCTGGCTCTCTGAATTGTCTTTCATATAAATCACATTCAGGACACTTCATCCTTAATAGCCAGTTACTGTTTTCTTTCAAATAGAAATAATTTAGAATATTTATCAAGCTTTTCAGAGTCTTTCTGGTGTGTGTGTGTGTGTGTGTGTGTGTGTGTGTGTATCAGTAGTGGGGTTTGAACTCAGGGCTTGGGCATTGTTCCTTAGCTGTTTTGTTCAAGGCTGGCACTCTAACACTTGCGCCACAGCTTTCCTGTTGGCATTTTGGCAGTTAACTAAAGAAAAGAGTCTCACAGATTATCCTACCTGGGCTGTCTTTGAACAGTGAACGAACATCAGATCACCTTCTCCTGAGTAGCTACGATTACATGACATAGCCACAGTTGCTCAACTACAGCTTTTGTTCTTCTCAATATATCTCTCTTAAAGCAAGGTAGAAAGAAGGTGGAATGAGAAGATGGGGAATGAAGAAGGGAAATTGGAAGAAAAAAGGAGAGATGGAGAAAGGAAGGGAGGTCAAATTAAAATTGACAAAAGAGAAGCCAAGAAAAGGAGCTATTCATTTTCCCTTTGTTCCAGTGTGAGAGAAGAATTAGGGGGGTGCTGTTTGGGACATCTTCTTAGCCCCAGGAAAGCTAGGCCACCTTCCTGATCTCTATCATCCATACAGTGGTCTCAGCCCTTAGTCCTGGAGAATTTATCCTGCCAGGGAAGTGCCCAGGCCCTTCCTACAGAGTCCAGGGCCACTCTCAGCCTCAAAGCAGCTCTTCTTACCCACGAACCAGTGGGATCCAGAGTCTTACTTAACTTAAAATCTCTTTCCTAGCAGGGTGCTCATGGCTCATGGTTCACGCCTGTAATCCTAGCTACTCAGGAGGCTGAGATCTGAGAATGGAGGCTCAAAGCCAGTCCTAGCATGAAAGTCCATGTCACTGTTATCTTCCATTAACCCTCCGAAAACCAGAAGTGACACTGTGGCTCAAAGTGGCAGAATGCTAGTCTTGGACTCAAAAGCTCAGGGACACTGCCTAGGCCCAGAGTTCAAGCCCCATGACTGACGAAAAAAAACAAACAAATTGAAAAAAAAACCTCTCTTTCCCATCCAGGTCCAGTCTTCTTCAGGTCAGGCTAATCTAACTTCTAGGACACAATGACGGACAAGTGAACAACAAAGCCACAAAGGTCACATGGAGAAAAGACCCCATGTCACATACCACAGACGATTATTATTACAGAAAATTAATAAGCCACAAGGATTTCACACTAAAATTTACACTGATCTGGCATTTTTCTCCTGCTACCTCCCATAAAAATGCTTTAAAACAGGCTGATTTAGTGAAAATGAGATTTTTTTTAAAGTGCTGAATGGTTTATATTTGCTGCAGAATGACTACAAAGTATATTTTAAGGAAAATATTTGAAAATTATGTGTGTGTTTTATCTATAGGATATGATTAAAGAAAAAAGGGGCAATTTGCTTCCTTTTCCCTTCATCTATTGGTTTGAACAAGCTTCCACAGGCTCAGTTTCTTCTTTCTTACAAATCTTCACACCTTCAGACCTGGGTGTGAGAGGCTTGTCAAGAGACTTAGGAAAGACACATGCAGGGGGGATGTCAGCAATGCGGCATGAGCTGTGACAGGGTTACGTTTCAGGAGAATCATCAGTGTCATGTGACAGGGTCTATGTGACAGGAACTGAGCTGATGGTCTAATTTATGTGGCTCTGTCATCCTTGACCTAACTCATAACTTGGACTCTCCCGGCTCAAAGGTTCATCATCATCAAAACGATATGGCTCTCATGACTAGTACAGAACATGAAGGTGGCCATGTCTATAGCTTCAGGGCCCTTGCCCTGTTCAAATAGAAACCAAGTCCTAGAAATGCTGTTTCTGACCTCAAGGAGTTTTTAGAATAGAGTAAGCTGCTGTTTATAATGACTCTCTTGGCTACTACTGTGTAAAATGCAGCTCTAAGTCGAGTGTTGGGGAAGCCTTCAGTAAATGTTTCTAGTGGCTGTTGATCATATCATTAGTGCTGCTATTCTTTGTTGGGATTATTGTTGATCATATCATTAGTGTCTGCTATTACTGTCGCTCTGATTGTTTATGGTAGTATTAGAGCTGCTGTTATTGTTGTTGTAGGTAATGTTTATACTGATTTGGTCTACATGTGACCTGCACGGTAGAGTACCAGAAAACACAGGTATTCTGGGTCCTAAATTTTCTTGATTGCTTCTTATTGGACCTTGTTACATGAGGGAGCCAAAAAATGATGTGCTAAACCACCTGGTCAAACATATCACTTCTTCCTGCAACTTCCCAGAGGTCCCCAGCCATTAGATGCCCCCTAACAAGGAAGGCATCTTCATCCTTTAAGTGGATGACAGCTCATGTTAATTCCAGACATGAACTTCTAGATTAAGTCAGTTCCACTGCCACACAAATTTTGGCCCAGAATGTCACAATATTGTCTGATTTAATGGAAATCTAATTCATCATTTATCTTCTCATTCAGCAAATCTTTGTTGAGCAAGACAATGAAGACACAATAATGGATGACTCACCACCATGACATTAAGGAGATGAGACTTGAGAGTTATCTTACTATAGAGTCCAATGAAAAATAGCCACTCCTGCCAGACCGGACCACATGTATTCTGAACACAATGTGTTTGCCTTACTCCTTTCCTGATCAGCCAATCTGAGACCTTCCCTGGCCCTTTATGCTTCAGTAGCATCTACCACCTACACCATCACCTAGCTCTGATACAATGCAAATGTAAACTCTGATACAGGTTTTGATGCTTTCTGTAAGTGTCTGGGAGTATATTCTTTAAAACAAATCCTTAGCTTCTCCAGAGCACCTATCACGTCATCTAGTGCACAGCAATGCACTCATACATCCCTGAGAAATGGAACCATAGCTCAACAAATTCCAAATGAGCAAACAGATAACGAGTATCTTTACACAAGCTTCAGCAGATATAAAGATGAAGAGGTTTTATCCTAAGGGACATGGGGTCTTGGTGAGATTCTGGGAAGACTTGATATTTTCTCATAGACTAATACTGATACAGCTTGCTGTAGAGATGTTGTGACATTTCTTGGAGTTGTGATGATCATCTGAAGGTCCATGTAAACAAAACCATCTAAGGTCTGGGACGTTTTTCTCCCCTAGCTAAAGAACTAAAGGGAAGGAAACAGATCAGGTTTATTTGAAACCCAAAGAAACGGGAAAAGAAGCAGTAAAATGGACACCTCATACAAAGAGGACTCCTGAGTCTGGTGTCTACTGTCTCTCTCCCAGGAGTCAGTCTCTTTCCTACGTCTCTTGACCGCCCCCCTTAGGGCATGCATATAGTCTGACTGAGGAGTGGGCATGTGCAGCAGAGAGTCTTGTGATGGGTTCCACAATCTCCCCCCATTCCACACCAATCACAAAACCTGGTCCTGATTCTACCTAGCCCAGAGGCCTAACTTCATAAGTTTCTGGTTTATTTGTTGAAACCAGTATAGTAGCCACTATTTACAAATCATGAACCCTTTCTCAGATCCTCTTCTACCTGCACTCCTTTTCTGAGTCTCATAAAGAAATTGAGAGGCAGATATATACCTCTCAATAAAAACCAGTGTGGGTCTCTGAAGAAAGCTATGGCCTTCTGGGCGGGGGAGCTCAACTTTTGGGGGCCCTTCTGTGTGCTAAGAACAGCTCTCCTTACTCTGCCTGCCCCTCATCATTCCAACTTCAACTGAAATCTAGAGAAATTTAATCACTTGCCAAAGATGGGGATACAGTGTGGAGCTGAGGACTCAGCCCTGTAGCCTCTGCCTTGTGCACCGCTGCTCCCAAAACCATCTCAGAAAAGCCTCCCAGAGAGCAGCCTGCTGGACGAGTACGGGGCTCACTCCTGAAACTTCCAGATGTCAGCATTTTGTCCACTGGGATATTGCGCGGTAGGAAAGTAAGATGCATTCTCTGTCTTGTCAGCTGCTGTCCACAGCCCTCACATACAGTCACAAAGTTTCCCTTCATTCAGTGCTTAAAATAACATCGATGCCTTCACTCTTTTGAGTCATGGCTGCCAATTCACATCAACAGCTTGCCTGAAGTCAGACGTGCCAGACAGTGCTGGTTAGTTATGTAGAGACTTATGTGGTAAGGAGCAAGGACACCTGGGAGATGCTTTTTGTTCCTATGTCAATGCTTCTTGGATTTTCCTGTGGACAAGGTGTCCCATGGATTGGCCAGAATACCTATTCTCACAAACCTGAGATAGTGATTCCCCAGCCATGTTCAGTAGATACAGCCTGTCCCTGTGATTTTAACAATTTGGAGTGCAATTGACTGAACAGATTGAGCAGTAGATTCTGTTTTCTCTTGTTCTTGCAGTTCAGGAGAAATATTTTAATCTGATCTTAGATCTGTAGATAACTTGATATGCGATCTTGGGCAAGTCTCCATTCCTCCAAGAAAGATCAACTGAGCCTCTTTGCATAAATAGATCTTGGATTTTTATAATGAATCCTTCTTCTTCTACTTCCATGAGATATTTGCTCATGGCGGCTTCTAGGGCTTTCATAAATCATTTTGTCACTCAGACTTCTGTAATCTGCAAGAGACATACAGATCAATAAAGGACCTTCAGAAACTTTCATTCAATGCCCAAGAAACTTAAACCCAAAGAGATACAAGGATTTACCCAAATCCAAGAAAATCCAGGACCAGAATCAAGGACTTAGCTCTCAATTCAGTGAGTTTTCTGTAAACTGCTTCTACTAGATGAAAAATGGGCTTTGATATTCACAAGCCAAACCTCCTACCTTTTTGGATAACGTCTAATTTACTCATCATGATGTAGTCACTAAGCAAATGTGGATGGTGAATATTTTTTTTGGTCGGTCTTGGGGCCTGGGTGCTGTCCCTGAGCTCTTCAGCTCAAGGCTACTGCCTTATCCCTGGCCCTGGGCATTGTCCTTGTGCTCTTCTGCTCACCCTACCCCTTGAGATACAGTGCCACTTCCAGTTTTCTAGTGGTTAATTGGAGATAAGAATCTCACAGTCTTTAGTGCCAGGGCTGGCTTTGAACCACAATCCTCAGATCTCAGCCTCCCAATTAGCTAGGATTATAGGCGTAAGCCACCACGGCCAGTCAATCAGTATTTTTTTTTTATCAGAAGACATACACCAAGTTGGAGGCATTCTCTCCACTGGAGAATAAAATGCATCAGCAAATATCCGAACACGCAGGCACTTGCAAAAAAGTGCCTTGTTCAAAGTCATCAGGCAAATGAGGTACAGAGGCAGAATGTGAACTGGAGAGCTCCAGAGAGGCATGTGGAAGAAAATGGATTGTGACAGGCTGTCCATTCAATCCTTTTGGCTTTCTAAAGTCCAGGTGGACAAGCACACTGTCAAGTTGATTGATTGAAGCACCAGTGCCCAGACCATCACCAATCCCCAGCACATGGATTCAGTTGCACATTTGTTTCTAGGAGGCTCCAGGTTGGAATGTAACCTTTCCCCCTTGCAAGCATAAGTAGAGTCGCCATCCACCACCATGAGGAAAGTGAGACCCTAATGAGCTAATTTTGTGACCACTGGGATGCAAGGAAAGAAGATAGAGCAGGCAGAGGAGAGAGCTCAGATTTGGGTTTTCACTGAGTTTTTGACTATCTCTTAAACAAATCTGACCCTAGGTATAAACTTGCCCTTTTGCAGTCCTGGCTTCTCTGGATATAAAATACATGTTTGGCAACTGCTCTGAAAGTTATTAAAGTTGCAGCAGTAAACTATGGGAGGCCAGAGAATTTCAGACAAAAGTTATTGCATCGGTAACTCAGAAACTAATTCCTAAAACTCGTGACACATTTATCCAGAGGGCTAGTGCCAATATAGAAATGGAAATCATTGTCAAGGGCCACTGTGTACCTGGAATTAAAATCCATCATTCCTCAGACCAGACAGCTACAATTTGGCAGAATGTGAATACACCTTCCTTTTACTTACATCTCTCCTCAAAAATTAGGTCCTTTATGTTTCAGAAGAACAAGAAAATATTCTGCTTTCTTTGTTTGGAATTTTTTTCCCTCAAGAACAACCTCGTTTACATTTTCTTTTCAAATATTTCTTTCTTTGACAGCCCCACACTTAAACTGAAAGGTCTCCCTTTCGTTATTCAATTGCGCTGGTTTTATTTTGGAGAGAAATCCTGCTGGGTACCGTAACAGAGAAGAAAGTTTACAGCAGCAATAATCCCTACTACAACATCTATTGTAGGGGAATTTAATACACTTTTATTAAATGGCTGAGGAATTGACTCCAGTGATCTGAATTAACTACAGAAGAGCAAAGAGAAGGAACCAAACTTCCTCCTCCATCCAACAGACAATGGATACTGCATGCCCAGCCATATTCCAGGAGCCAGAGATACAAAATGGCCCCCCAGAGACACCCCTTTGAGAAAGATTATGATTGCTTCAGGTACTATTTCCCTCATCAAAAGTCAGTAATGACAGGCAGGAAGTGATGGGACTCAAATGTTAGCCAGCCCAGATGGGAAGAGGTCTGGCATTCACTATCTTCACTGTGGGAGGATTGGCCAAAGGCCTCTCAGAGTTTTAAAGGGTTACACTTTGGCACCAATTCAGAAACTTTGTCCGAAGCTAGATAAGTTCATACCATCAGTTTTAGCAGGCCGATGACAGAGAAGAAATCAGCAGCCGTGCATAAGCCATTAAAATATGCAATCAATGAAATGATCATGTAATCTATATTTATTATCTTATGCCACACATGAAGTGGGAATATGCAGACAGACCTCTGGAGGATGGATGTAATTATGTAAAATTAGATCTGAAATATTGCTCACTGGGGAGATCAATCTCCATCATGGGATGATGGTGTTTGGGATGACTTATTTTCTTTTTCTGAATTGTTGGGATCTTTATTTTAAAAAAAGAATAGTGAGCATCACTTTATATTTGAGTGTTGAGGTTAGAAATTTTTGAGCAAAAGGAGATCTTGGCCTAAATTTCTTATCATTTATCCTGTGAAACCTAAGCCCAACCTGAAGGTTAAAAACACATGAAATTGGACCGGGAGTGTGGCCTCGTGGTAGAGTGCTTGCATGTCCAGCTTGCATGAAGACCCAGGTTTATTTCCTCAGCACCACATACATAGAAAAATCTGGAAGTGGTGCTGTGACTCAAATGGTAGAGCTCTAGCCTTGAAAAATCTCAAGGACAGTGCCCAGGTCCTGAGCTCAAAACCAGGACTGGCAAAAAAAATATATATGGAATATCACAATGATTTCATATATGTGTCAAAACCCTCCAATTTATACATGTTAATTTATCAAATTATATATCATGCTCATGTGTCAATTATAACTAATAAAATTGTTTTAATAAGTATAAAACAGATCATCTCCATTACCCATAAAATTGTCTTTCTAGACATATATAGATATGTGCACACATACAAATAAATAACTATGGGAGACATATATTTTTATACACACATACACACATGTGTACACATACTCACAGGACCTTTTGTGAGTTCTATATCTAAGAAGAATATTGATCTGCCACCATAGTCTAACACTGATATATTGTGTTGCAGAGATATATCTGGATCAATGTTGAAAAGTAAATTGGATGTCCCAATCAGTGCCAGGAGGCTATTCCCAGAGGTTAATAGCATGAGCAAGGTGTAAAAATGTTCATTTAGCTTATTCTCTGTTCGCTGATGGTGTCAGGGTCCTTGATTACAGCTAAGTGTAGAGTCACCACCTGACCTGTTTCCATCTTCTGTGTTTGCTTTTTTTGTTGTTGTTTTTTGCAAAGTCTATGTCAATCTTGGGTACCTTTTACCCCAAAATACATGCTTCGGTGCACTTTAATTTTCCTGCAGTAAATAAATAGCTCTCCCTAACTTCCTTTAAGTAACTATATAGAAAACCTTAAGACTTTGGTATCAGATAAGAATTCCAAAACTGAGTGTTGTTTCTAGCAATATTTATGAAGGAAGTGGTCATTTTATTTTGGTAAGCTTTTCCTAGATTCTGCTGCCAGGATTTCTTAAGTATGTATATTCTGCATCTGTAAGACTAACTACCAAAGTAATTCAAAGATACGCAAATACCTAGAAGAATATGGCAAAAGAAATGGCAGTGGCCCGAACAAGTTTGATAATTGGGTTTTTGAGTTTACTAGACAAAAAGACAACAAGTGCTTACATGTTGCTGTCAGGTCTCCACAAACAAAAAAGACAGCAGATGTTTACATGTAGCTATGGGGGTATTCACTCTCTGACACTTGGAGTTCCACCCCTTGGCACCCATGAAAAATGTGAGTCCTGAAGCCACATGAAGGCATAGCTCTTTCTCACTCTCTCTCTCTTTCTCTCTCTCTCTCTCGCTCTATAGCTTGGTTCTGTTTCTCATCATTGTTTTCCTGTGCTTTCTTCTTCTGCTTTCCAATGCCACCAGCTGGACGGTGCTTCAGGGAAGAGTGGGACGTCCAGACAACCCCTTCCGAGTAGCTCTGGAATACATCTCCAGTGGAAACCGAAGTCTGTCTGCAGTGGACTTCTTTGCCCTGAAGAACTGCAGTGAAGGTACCGAATCTTCCTCTTTCCTCCATTCCTTGGTAGCCTGGGGTCTTAAGTGTGTAAGTAACTATACTTCTCTAGGAACAAGCACACATATATAGAAAGGTCTTCAGTGCTTAGGGGCTGGTTCTGGTTATTCCTAAGTGTACCGCAGGCTAGATAATCAGTTCTCAAAGATCCAGAAGAAAATTGTATCTGCTTACGCAAAAGTCTCATCAAATAGATGATGGCCTTCATTATAAAAAGCATTATTTAAGGCCAGGACTGGCCTTATTATTATTAAGGCCTGGGTTCTATTCCTTGGTAGCACATACACAGAAAATGCAAGAAGTGGTGCTATGGCTCAAGTGCTAACCTTGAGAAAGCTCAAGGATGGTACCCAGGCCCTGAGTTAAACCTCAGGACTGGCACACACACAAAAAAGAAAGAATGAAAGCATAGTTTAACTTTCCATAGCTGCCAAATGCTTTCAATTGTTTTTATGAAAATATTTTATTATGGAAAATTTTAAATATGTACTAATTAATTAAATCAAATCATTCAGTGGATGTGCATATGCCTTCAATTCAACTTTATCAATCTTCTCCCATTTTGTTTCTCCTATATCTCTACCAAGTCCTCACCCTCCCCCAAATTTTCTTTGGTCTGAAGGTAAAATTTGTAACTAAGAGTTGTAATAGTTTTATTTAAGCTATTATTAAGAGACAACACGGGTAATGGTTATGGTGAGAAAGCTTAACTGGTTTTGTGAAAAGCATTCCGGCATGGGCCATCCTATTGTTGAACTCACTCTGCACAAGTCCTACTTTGTGACTTTATCTTGGGGTTGATTACCAAAGGATCACATACCTTTCTCTCCTGAAGAGTAATTTTAAAACAGTAAATTGGCATGCATTGATGTTCCATTGTGGTAATATCATAGATGCGTGCAATGTACTTTGAACACATCCACTGCTCTATTATAGCTTTTTAGCCCCTCTAATGCATATCCAATGTACTTTAATCCTCTACCCCTACTACACTCTTCTTTCCCCTATTGAAGTTTCTTTTGTGCCTTGGCTTCCAGGAAACAACTAAATACTGTAAGCCATCATAGTAATTATATTTGTATAGCTTTTTTTATTCTTTTTCCTGTATATGGTTTTTCAAATCTCATTTTTCTATTTTCAATCTCATGTTTTGATGTGTGACTTTCATTAAACATTGCCTAAAGTCTGATTGGTGAACAGGATGGCATGAAATATCAGTAGATGTTTGAAGGTGATTATTCCTTGATTCTTTTGTAGGCCCAGAGTCCTACTTATAAGCATCCTTTATTATATCCCAGGTAGAGAGGGTAGAAGAGACATGCTTGAATTATACAAAACTTTAGGAAGAATTCCCTTTTATTTTTTTCCTGGAAGTTTTAGCAAGGATTGATTTTAATAGGCCATAATTAAAGCAGAGAGAAATGGAGAAGGGAAAGAAATGTTTCCCGTTCCACATACAGGGGAGTTAAAAAATTAAGAAATCACTAGTACTACTGCCCCCGTGTTGCTCTGTGCCAAAGAACCTGTGGTCTGACAATACAAGGAATAAAGAATGTATAGGAAGGAAGTCTGGGATCATCCCAGATCAAAATTCCCAGTTTAGACTACTCATGAACAGTGAAGACCTGCAACATGCAGGTCTATTGTATGCAGGGACCTGGATTTGAACCTTGTGACTTGGCAGTAGGACAATGATCCCCCAAACCTCAGCCACCCTGTTCCTTCTGCTGCTGTAGTTCCTTCCATCCATTACAGGCCTTGCGAGAACTGACCTTGCAAATGATTTTTGTTGCTGTCCTTGTTGTTTAATCAAAACTGATTTATGAGTGTGGGAAAGAAAGCTCACCCCCACCCCGTAATGTGATAGACTCAACTGTAGTTCAGGTTGAAAAGGTGGCTAATCTGTGCTATGAGGCAATGTATGAAAAGCATGTGGTTTGGCAGCAAGCCAGAGGTTCGAACATGTGTTCTAGCACTTAGGAACTTAGGGATTTGCAAATGGCTCTGGACATCATCAAACGTCTCAGATGTCAAGGATCTCCACACCGACCAAGAGAGGCCCACAGTCTACATGGAACTGTTGAACAAGACTGTGACAAGGGAAAGGTACTCATTTCCAGGACTGGACTAGTCACATTTGAACCACATTAACAGCTGGGCACAGTGGCTCATGCCTGTAATCCTAGCTACCCAGGAAGCTAAGATATGAGGATTGCGGTTCAAAGCCACCCCGGGCACTAAAGAACATGAGTCTCTTATCTCCAATCAATCACTAGAAAAGGGGAAATGGGGCTGTGGCTCAAGGTGTAGGGCAGCAGCCTTGAGCTGAAGAGCTCAGGAACAGTGCCCAGGCCCAGAATTCAAGCCCCATGACTCACAAAAACAAAAGAAAAGAAACACATTAAGAGAAGAAAATAAGCAAGAATAAATATCCAGATATCAGGCTCAGCACAATTACTGCAAAAAAAAAATCTTGCTCTGTAAAACCTCTTCGCTTGTTCCATCAGTGTACAGATGTTCCCCCCTTACCTTGCAGCCCCACTCACCTACAAAATTCTTCCCCAGTGGCCTGACAGGCACTTGTAGTAAGTCTGTTTCAGAGCTTAAAAGACCTGTTTCTTTGTCTGCTTTTCACCCCTGTGAAACCAAGGCAGTTGACCTCCTTAAACATTCTCTAATGATCCAGAAAATTACTGCTGGCAGGGCATCCTCTTAGAAGAGGAAGAAGACAAATTTGCCTCTGATTTCCTGGAAAAAGCAGTCTGGTCAAGGTATTTGGAGATGTCCTTATGCTCCAGTTGCCTTCTGGGCTCCAGGCCCATGGACAGATTGTCTTCATGAGAAAGGAGTCTTTCTCCACACTTCTCTGCCTTGGAATACCTTTGCCACCTAGGTGTATAGAGGGATTGGTGAGAGAGTAGAGCCTTTCATAGAACTGTTAACTTTCCCTCCCATAGAGAAACAAATTCAGGTGGTATAAATAAGTTCTGAACATAGAAAATATCATAAAACTTAGCCAGGCACAGTGGCTCATACCTGTAATCCTAGATACTCAAGAGGCTGAGATCTGAGGATCACGGATCAAAGCCAGCCCAGGTACTAAAAAGTCCATGAGACTCTTATCTTCAAGTAATTACCAAAAATCCAGAAGTGGTGCTGTGGCTCAAGGGGTAGGGTAGTAGCCTTGAGCTTGAAGAGCTCAGGGCCAGTGCCCAGGCTCAGAGTTCAAGTCCCACAACAGACAAAAAAAACTATACTCATATTTCATGTGAAGGAAATTAGGGATTTTTGTTGTTTGGGATTTTTGAGATTTTTGTTGCTGCTGTTTGAGGTGTTTTGAGACATATTCAAGGCCTGTTTAGTAGAGATGAAGTGTCTGTGTTTGGGGTCCTTTGCCTTGGTTAGGTTGTGAAGGAAATGAAAGAACAGAAAAGAACTGATAGCATATAGTCTGAGATGAAAGTTATACAAAATATCTAGTGTATTTCCTGACAGTTGTGTTTGAAGACCTACAGATGATTAGTGAAGTAAAATGCAGCTGGAAAAGTCTACTGTTGTCTCTGAGCCCCATGACAAGAGGTGTAAGGGGTACTATTTTCGTTAATGTGGGTAAGCCTTGTAGAAGATCCTGGAGACAATTCTTCCTGTGTTTTTGGTTCATACCTAGTTCCTCTTTAAATCCTTCTATCTTTCACTATGTGTACCCTTAACAGTTAGTATTCAATTAGTATGAATACACACTAACAAAATACACAAATAGTACACACTAACAATGATGGAGCGCTCTGTTGTGCAGATAAACCATCATTGCACATGTTAGCTCATTCAAGCTTAGCAATAATTCTAGAAAGCAAAGACTAGTCTCATCTCAAAAATAGGAAAACAAACCAGAGGGAATTTTGAAACTTGCTAAGGTCATTCAGTGTGTAAAAGGTAGAGACAAACTGGATCCCAAGTTGTTCCAATCATAAAGCTGCTGTTTCTGTTACCTTTATGGAATGTGCAGAGACTGAGATGTTCCTTCTAAGCTTCCTGGAACCTTAGATGCATCTTTTGTTGTTGGGGTTTTGTTTTGTTTTATGGAATGCTGAAGATGGAATCCAGGACCTTACATTCTTGGGTCTTCCTACTCCTCTAATCCCTACACCCAATGGGCCATAACCTTGAACTTTAGTTTTACTATTGCTGTCTAGCTCCTACTGTGGCTACCACATGCCAATGGCTCCACTGTGAATCTAAATACATTTTATTGCAGCTCACTGTAATTCCCTTTCTCTTTCAGGAACTTGTAGAAACTGCACCTGAGGTTTTCCAGGCCAAAGTCATATTCAGCTCACTGACAGATTTAGCCACAAGAAATGACCTTGGTCCATTTTGATCTGAAGATCTCTGTACACATAACGCTGGTCCATTCACTCCTCAAGTTATTGTAACCCTTTCCCTTTACTAGGAGAATTGGCTTTTCTAACTTCTATAGCATAAAAAGAAGGAGGAACATAACAGTGTCAAACACAATCCCACTGCCACAAAAACCATGAAACTCATGTCCTCAGAGTTGGAGATGTAGCAATATCTTTTCTTAAATTCTCTGAGCTACACTGGGAATATTTGAACTCGACTCATCATTTTAGACAGAATTCTTGTCTTATGGAAGAATCTAATATATAAAATTATACAAAAAGAGCTTCTTTCAAGAAATGAGGTGGGGGGAGGGGAGACCAGTACCTACATGCTCCACAGCCCTGAATGTCCCCCTACAATGTGACTTAATGAAAGACAATTTGAAAAACTCACTGGACAGACTAGTTTTTAACTCTCCTATGAATTCCATGGTTTGTTTGCCTTACCCTCTTATTCTATCCTCACTCAAAATAGGAAAGCTCATCTAAAGTTACATTAACCATACCTTCACACAAGGCTCTTGTACTTGAACTGTTGGTCCTTCTCACAGAGCAGGCTCCCATGCAGGTGGGTCCAGGTAGGTCCTGGCTTTGAGACACTGACCATGGAATCCATAAGAACGTATTCAGTGAAACATGAGTGGCACAGGCCAGCCTTTCTTCCCTGTACCTCTACCAAAAACAGTGGCACTGGTGGACACCCGCCTTAGCCCAGGAGGGGATAAAAAGAAATGAGAGAAGCTGGCTATCCATATGGAAACAATCAATGTCTGAAGTAGGCTCCAAAATCTAGCTGGGTAAAATGAAGGATTAGTTCTTAGGCTCCTGGCAGCCTGGCCCAAATGGAGACTTCTCAGTTCCAACAGCAAGCAACACCCAGCAGGATCCTCTGTCTCTGTTTGTAAATGGAGATTACAGTGATATTCTGTGCTGGAGTTGCCAGCAAAAAAAACTTCTCTTTATGTAGCAGGCTCATCTATCCATCCACCAAGGTATCTATTCATTCATTCTGCAGAATTTACCCAGCACATACTGAACTGAGTGCACATACTGACACTGATATAAAATTGCTGTTCCTGACTAGGGCTGAATCTTGGTATGGTAGCTTTAAGATTTATACTACTTTGCATGGAAGCTGCTCCCCAAAAGACATCCTCAATTTACATTTAATTTGCCACAGAAGAAAAGACTTGATGCTCTGTTAGTAAGCATATATCTTCCTCAAACTAGGTCCAATGTTCCTTTCTCACAAAAGACCAAGGAATGAGCACTGAATCACCCATCAGAAAACCTAGACTGAAGATCCCTTTCCACCTCTTACCACCAACTGGCCAAGTCTTCAGATCAGAAGAGGTGTTACAGGTCTTTCCCAGAACTGGCACGTTGATTGTCATTTCATGGAAGGTGGAAGTAGCAATTTGTCAGAGGTTTTCCTGGAAGGTCGATTGAGAGAAGGTGGTTGGAAAGGCATTGTCATAGCAATACCACAAGTTACCCAACCTCTCTGGGCCTTCCCTTATCTGAAACCCTGTAAAATCAGCTATTCCCTCACTAGTGCTCAGTTGTTTCTCTGAAGAAACTATCATCTGCTGAAACAAATTGGCCCCTTTGATGCCCCTGAAAAGCCTCATGATGGTAATTAATGGCCAAGTGCCAAATGAATGGTGAAAGTGATGCACTGCCAGCCTGAGAGGTGTCACCAGCTGGGTCATATGCTTACAGAGACTGAATTATTTCTGCAGTAGTTGGGAACCAGTTTCTTGGACTACAGCACAAGGGAGAAGTCACAGTCATACCTTCCAAGTGAACCCAACTTATGATTGGTGTATTTTCAAAATACTCCTTAACTCCTTATTTCCAAGTCTTAATTTTGTTTGCTTTTAATTTTTCTATAGGCTAAATTAAAAGAGAAACATTAAATTATGATTTTTATCTGTCTACTGAGATCTATTCATAATTCTCCAAATACCTCCCCAACACAAACTGGTTTATTTGGGGTTTGTTTTGTTTTATTTTTTGGTTTTGGATTACTTTGGATTTTTTAAAATTTTTTGTGACAGTACTGAGTTTTGAACTTAAGGCCTTGTATTTGCTAGGCCCATGCCCTATTGCCTAAGCCATATCACCAGGCCCTTTTTTTTTCTTTAATTTTTTTTTTTTTTTTTTGCCAGTCCTGGGCTTGGGCTCAGGACTTGAGCACTGTCCTTGGACTTTCTCAAGAGCTCTACCACTTGAGCCTCAGCACCACTTCCGGCTTTTTTTTGCTATGTATGTGGTATCAAGGAATTGAACCCGTGTCTTTGTGCATGCTAGGCAAGCACTCTACCACTAGGCCAAACTCCAGGCCCTTTTTCTTTAATTTTTAAATAAGGTTTCGCTTTTTGCCCAGGCCTGACTAGATCACATTCTTCCTATTTATGTTTCTCACATAATTGAGATAAATACATGCCACTACATCCAGCTTTTATTGCAATGGGTCTCACAAACATTTTACCTAGATCTTGAACTGAAGTCCTTCTGATCTTAGCCTCCCAAATAGCTAAGGTTGCAGAAGCCAGCCACCGGACCTTGCTACCAAACTTCTTTCTAGCTATGTCCCTCAAACTGTGCTCTTCCAAAACCCTTCACTTCTTTCAGATCTCAGCTCAAATACTATTTTCATTGAGTACTTTCACTTTAGGGCTATTTCCAGGTATTTCTTTCATAGAACAGTCTAGATTTTTCTTGTTTGTTTGTTTTGTTTTGATTTCCTTTCCTAGGGCTTGAACTGAGAGCCTGGGTACTATCCTTGAGCCTCTTTGAGCTCAAGGCTAGCACTCAACCATTAGAGCTACAACACCAATTCCAGCCTTTTCTGAGTAGTTTATTGGAGCTAAGAGCTTCATGGCCTTTGCTGCTCGTTGGCTTTCAACTGCAATCCTCAGTTCTCAGCCTCCTGAATAGCTAGGATTATAAGATATGAGCCACCGAAGCCAAGCAGTCTACTTCTTTCCAGAGTAGTTTATGTGTTTACTCAGTAGATGCTCCCAAGAATCAAATATTTTGTAAAAAAAAAAATCTTATGGACATGGTCTTGGAGATATGAACATAACTACATAGATATAAAATCTATTATGGGATATATACTCTATAGACATAACTTTATATAAATTGATATTTATCTATGACATATAAACCTTAGCTTAATTTTAATTATGTTCTAATATCTATGTGCCCCTGGTTGCATATAGAGGTTCCCTTCTTGAATTCTTGCTTATTAAACATGGCATTTGAAATATGATGTAAAAATCAGTGTTAATAAACTTTCAAAAAAGTCTGCAAGCAAGATGCTGTTTTCATGGAAAGCACTCAATAAAGCTTTGCTTATTCTGATATAGGATAGATATTATGGGCTTTAAAATCAGACTGAATGAGTAGAATCTTAACTCCAACATTTACCACCTTTATGAGCTTAGAACTTTATGAATCTTCAAGTTTTCATTTTTACATCAGTGAATGGATTAATAATATATAATTATAGCTTAGTTGAAAAATTAAAATTTTGAACCTATTGTATATAGATCCCCTACCTAATATCTGACATGACCCTCTCCACTATTCTTTGGCTAAACTGGATCTCCACATTCTCAAACCAGAGCAGAATTATTCCACACAAGTACCCCAGGATATATTTGCAGACTCACACCCACTTTTCTCTTTCACCTGATTCTTGTCTGAGTTGCTGAGCAGAGGGAACATTCACCCCATTTCTAACAGATTCTAATAGCCCAGATCTCTATTCTGATTTCAAAGGGAGCTGCATCTGTTTCCCCCTACAATCTATGCATTCAGCTCTGATAAAGTCATTTTCTTTATCACTAGTTGATAGAGTGCCTACAATTCTTTGTGCCACAAAGAAAAGGTAGACTGTTAGAGAAGGCCTTTAATATGCCTGTGACATCACATTGCCTCCCTCCCAACAGCTTGGAAGTCAAAAGAGTCAGGCCAGCATATGGAACCAGGAAGGAATTTTGCTGGTTTTCTCTTTCTCCCAACACTACATAGCTACTGCCACTGGAGACTTCCTTATTTCAGAATTGCCTATTTGTAATCACTAGTAAAGCCAATCACCAATCCCCATAAAATGATTAGGAGCAATAAAGATTGCGTGGGCCACTATTTTCAATATTCCACCAATTGGAACGCACTAGAAATGGAGGCGGACCCAAAAGATTTTTAAATATAAATAAAGAGTGAATGGGTTGAGGTCATTACACTCCCAGAAGAAAATTACATTCAAATTACAACTACATAAAAGAAATAATTGAAAAGATTAATCACACTAAAATAATTGGTCTCTTTTACAAGTAATTTGGAGCAATATTCAGTCATTGACATCAATGTCTAGTAGTAAAAGAGTAATGAATTTCATTCTCTAACTAATGTATTTATTTTATTAATGGTACTAAATGGTGTTGTTACTGCTTATAAATATTTCATAACTTTTAATTCATTAAAATGTTCAAGGAATTTCCAGAAGTATTTATTAGTTTTAAAATCATCCTTAGTATTCAATATGCAATTGCCACTCTGAGTAATTTTTTTACAAAAATGATTGTTTTGGGGTACAGGGAATCTCTTTGGACAGGAAGGATTAAGCCCCAGTTAATAATGAGACTGAGGTTCCCACTAGTGAGGAATGGGGGCCTTGGGAATCTGCTTCCTCACTAGGTCACCGAGCCCCTTCTGCAGATGTTTCTAAGTATCTGTGATTGTGAGCAGCAGATAGGCTGGACCAGACAAATGAGTTCCAGAGAGGATACGAGGAATGTCAGTTTAGACATTGGTTTCAATCCACCACATCTCATCTTCTGCACGGTCTCTATCTCCCTGAAACAGCTGACAGTTGCAGAATTCAAACATTTCAACCTCGCCTCCTCTCTTCCTTCCATTCTATAATGTAGACCAAAGCAAATTAAATAGCCCAAAAAGCAGCAGAAAGAAAAGCAAGAGATGGGAGAGTGAAAAGGAGCTATTTGGATAAGAAAAGTGTACATTTGATTTGTGACTCAACCATTTGGATGGTAAGCGAGCCATTTGGGGCTGTGTATCTGTTATATCCTACATACTATGTAATTTGTGTGAGAAGTGGGAATGATAATACACACTCCAGTGTCCATGTGAAGATGAGCTATCATAGTGTGTGTCCTACCCAATGCAGCACCTAGAACCTAGTGGGTTCCTTCTATCCTTTCCTATATGCAAAGAAAGTGAGTAGTGTAGTTGCCCTACTTTCTTAGCCCAAACTTTCCATATGAGTCCTCAAGAAAGAGTGGACCAACATGAAATGAGTACAATTGAGGGGGTGATTGTACTCTAATGGCCTCCTCTGGAGGAAGGACTGGACAGCTCAGTCCTCCGTGCCTGGCCTCGTAGGTCTCACATCAAACTAACTGCAGTGCCCTGGGTTCTCATCTTCAGGAAATGCTTAAAGGAATTTGGCCATGGGAAAATTGGGAAGGACCAACAAGTAGGCCAGGATCAACTGGAGCCAATCATGCTTGCTTGCATGTTGTAATTGTAGTCAAATGACATCTTTCCTGAGCTTCAGTTTTGTCAAAAGAGTAGAAGAACATTTTTGTATTAACAATGAACATGGCTCTATATTTGGCTCCAATGCACACTGCACATAAATTTTTAAGATAAAAAAGGAAATTTAGAAGACCACTTGTATTCATAAGAAAGTTGTGGGAGGTGACTTCATCCTTTCTTGCCACATGAGGCACATGGGAGGGAACACTGATGAAGAAAAAGCACCACTCCAGAGGAACAGAGACCATGTATAGGAGAAGGATATGATGGCCTCCAGATGGTCTTGGCAAGAGGGAACTAAGGAGGAGATAGTAGATGCTCAGCACAAGTCATGGGTTGATAGACAGGAAATAGTACCGTGAGGTGACACTAGAGATCCAGAATGAGTTTCCCCTACCAAGTCTGGTAATACTAGGCAATCTGACATACCACATTAAGGTGTCTCCTTGAATATTAGATCCTAAAGCCCCCTGTTTATTGGCCTAATGTGTCTTAAGACACATCCAAATGATGCAGTTAATCTTATTGTTGGGGGGATGGATGGATGGATGGATGGATGGATGGATGGATGGATGGATGGATGGAGACACAGGAGAACCAGGCACACACATTAGGGGAATCATTTCTGATGGGCTTAGACTGGGAGTCCATGAGAATGTATTGCTAGGATTTGATGTTTCTCATTTTACTCATGGTGATTTTAAAGTTTTGGCATTCTCTGCTTTCAGGTTAGGCTAATACCCTGGTTTTCATGGTCCTTGATTTTGTCATTTGGGATTTGTGTGGGGAGGAAACACTGGGAGGTGCTAGACAGCTACTCAGATGGCCTCTCAAAATACACTTCGCAAACTGAGGAGCCAGTAGTCTCTGAGATCCCTTCTTCCCTCTCTCTAATGTGGTGGGTTTTTGTAATCCACAATTGAGTGAAGGTAGTCTTTAGGCTTTCGCTGCTTCTGTGTCTTCATTTTGCTCTTAGCCAGCATGTTGTGTCTATAAAACGATTAACAAGCATTGACTAATTACCTCTCATTAATCATTCATACAACCTGATTATTTCCTTCAAGAACTTGGCTGCAATATCCTGTATGCACCCCAGTCCCACGCACAAGGGGTATTGGGGGTCCCAGCAGCCCAGGGATCTTTCTAAGCCCCTGGGGGGATGGGCGGAAGGTGAACATTGGTTCTGTGAGGCTGCTGGCCCACTGGGAAGACTACTGCTCTAATTAACAGGAAGAAGCCACACGACTGGGCAATGGCAGCTGAGAGACAGTAAGCTTTAATTAGAGGTCTCTTCCTGGAAATTCACGTGAACATAGTAAATCCTTTGCCTTAAAAGGCCCAGAGTTTGAACACTCCAACTGTGTGTGTGTGTATTTGTCCTTTGCACAATGTTTGAAATTTAAATATAATGAAAATATGGGCCAAACAAACACTCTGACCTAGGTATCAGCATTCTGATTGGATCCAATGCTACAGGGACACACAGCACGACGTTTTGTGGGGAAAACAGGTTGTCTTCCTCCCATCCTAGGTGGGCTGAATAGCTATGGTTCGGAAACATAGTCGGGAAGGTGGCAGAATACAATAGGGGGAACTACCCACCAGAAAGGGCTACTTTGTTTCTAGGAGAGTTGGGAAACCAATAAATGTTATACACTCACTCCCTGAAGTTCTCTTGAGCCTGTAAGTGACCAAAGACTCTGTCGTGGGGACTTGAGCGTATGAGTTTGTACAGCTAGCATAAAACAAGATAATTAGGATTATATTTATGTGGTTTTGAGCCGAAAGCCAGCAAGAGAGCCAGTATCTATTTCTTTCCTACTTTTCAACTCAGAATCAATGCCTTCTGTGTCTGTGTGTATACAGATGCATGAGAGCACCTGTCCCTTCTCTTCTGTCCTTCCTCCGACGAGGCCCTTTTGCTCTGTTCTTTCTTCTCTTGCCTGACTGAAGCTCTGTAATGCCAAAGCATCCGCTCCACTCAAAGCCATTCTCAGTTGTTTACTCTGCATGGTAATAAAGAGAGAAAGAATTGTAGACAGATCATCTTCTGCTGGGCTGTTTGTTTTGGCATCTTGTGGACAGCCTTGTCGACGTCTCTGTACCCTCACTCAGCCCAAGCTCAGTTTCCATGCATCTCTCCTAGGCTCAGAATGTCTTTGTCTTTTTTGGCTTGTCTCTTAAATAATTCTCACTTCTCAACTTGCTGTTCTTTCTGGAGTTCCATGGTCATCTCAATTATTAGAGAAACCTGCTGGTTACTAAAATAGTCAGATAAGCCCCAGCTCCAGGGAGTGCTCAGAAGGAATCTTCTTTTTTGGCATTGGACCTCTGATTCCCTCCCTCCCTCCTTACCTCTCTCCCCCCCCACACACATATACACATATGAGGGCGTTTGGACACAATAATCCTGAAGAGCCAGTCCTTAGTTAGAGAGTGATGTCTTTATTTTTTATTGACATACAGTAATTTTACTACAGTGAGACATTAGAAAATAAAGTGTCACCTCAATCGATGTATATAATGTATAATGGTCAAATTAGGATAACCAGCATATCTATCACCTCAGACACTTACTTGGTGTTGGGAACATTCAAAATCCCTTCTACCAGCTGTTTTGAGATATTCAATTAATTGTAGTCAGCCACAGGAATCCTACCCTATACATACCCTATCCAGCTGTTTCCTTCTGCCTGTTAGTGTACTCTGTCCAGCCCTCCTTCTTTCACACTCACCCTAGGCTAAGAAGCCTCTCTTCTATTCTATACTTCTTTGTGTTCAACCTTCACCTTCCACATGTCATTGAAAGCACCAAGTGTCATTCTAATCAGTTTGATTGACGTATTAACCAATGCTGAGTGAGGTCTTTCCTACTATGGTTCATTCAGCAAAGCAAGGGTGGCAGTAAATAAGAAGGTGAGCATTTTCTCCTAGAGGACAAGCAACTAACCCAGAGTGAGTTCTTGGGTAATGGAAGCTGATATTGCATTCCATACATGGGAAGTCACTAAAGGGAAGGGAGGATGCTATTAAGACAGCCTTTTCTCAGAGGATAAAAGGATATGAGATCAAACTACCCTACCAAGACATTCACCTTCAGTGAAAAATTTAGAGCTTGTAAGCTTGCATTGATTAAGGATGGTGGGTTTGCCACTTGGTACCTGTCTGTCTGCATGGACTGAACTCATACATTGCCCTGCCAGCTAGTAATTGGATTTCGTAAGAATCCACACTTCGAGAGCCAAGACAAAGGATTTTGTTTAAGTACCTAACTAGAGTTGAACACTGCTGGCTCATATCTTTAACCTGGCTACTTGAGAAGCTGAGATAGAAAGAATCACAGTCTGAGGCTAGCAGAGGCCATGAAAGTCCCTTTCTCATATGTACTTAAGTGTGGTGATTTGCATTTTACTCTGGAGGCTGAGATCCAGGGTATTGGAATTCTAGGTCTGACCTAGCAGAAAAGTCCTTGAGATTCAAGGGAAGAAGATGGGTGTGGTAGAAGAGACTGTCATCTTTGCAATGTAGGGATACAAAAAATAGGAGGAGGATCTAGGCCCAAGCCCAGGTAGGAAACATGACTATTTCAAAAACAGCTAGCACAAAAGAGGGCTGGGAGTGTGTCTCTACGGTACGCCTGCCGAGCAAGGATAAGGATCTGAGTATAAACCCTAGTAATTCCAAACATAGTAATAACAAATACAGCAAAATCTCCTTAACATAAAAAAATCATTTGCATTTCCAAGTTATATTATCTGGTACACCTTTATCCCAGACACCACTGGTACAAAATAGTCACTGCCTCTCATAGTTAGTTGTTGATTTTACCAATAAAAACTAGAAATTAAGTCACATAGTTGCCATTTACTGGGTTCCTCTGCTAGGCTTTGAATTCCTTCCACTGCACCTCTGCCCTGGGCTTTAGTTCTGGCACACACATAATCCTATTTAGTGAGGTCTGTGGATAACCTCGGGGGCTCTGTCTTCAGATCTCACACAGCTCAAGGTTTTCAGATGGCTCATCCATGTTTTGCTTTTGCTAGTTAAATTTTTTCTATAATGTTGAATGGAAGTTCCACCTCTCTAACATTTAACTTAAAGTGGGCACACAGTTAGGGATCTATGTGGAGAGTGGGAAGGAAGAAGGGGAGGAAGGAAGAAAGAAAGGAAGGAAGGAAGGAAGGAAGGAAAGAAGGGAGAAAAATATGGCATGGGGAATTGTCTGTGACGATAAAGCAGAATGGGAAATTGAGATCAGTAGGTAAAAAATGTAAACCAGGCAGATAAGTCAATATTTCAGGGAACTTCTCATTGTCACTAAATCATATGGGCACTTAACTTTAAATTGTAGGCAGAGGAAAACACAGTAGCATCAACTCAAATTCTACATTGTCCTTTGCCAATGTAATGACATAATAATAATTGCAAGAAGGGCTTCTAGTATGCACTATCTAGACACTCTTTCTCCAGATCTAGCACACTGTGGGGGCTTCCTGTCAGGTGATCAGTGATGTAGACACCCCTGTAGTTTCCCTAAGGTGGGACATGGCCACTGGTCTGACATGTACTTGTCTTTCCTATATTTTGTTACCTCTGTCATCTGGGGCTTCAAGTGACTCACAGTTTGTATAAAAGTTGATTTATTATTGAGAATGTCACAATATTTACATGATTTAACGTCTGCAAAGAACCTGAAATATTTTCCTTTCCATCCATAATTTTGTGTCTTAGCATTAAAATGCAAAGATGTTATGGTTCTATAGGTACCAAGTGGCAAAGTTAGAGCACTTTACCTCCTATTTCATTGCTTTTTCAACCACTCCCTGCTACTTCTTAATTTTGGAAAGATGAGAGAGTGGTTTTGAAGTCATTTTAAGTGTACTCATCTCCTCTTTTCTACCTGTTTGAAATATGCAAAACATTATTATTAGCTGTAACAATAGCTCCAGAAATTATTCTCCTCGTCTAATAGACAGGCTAATTACTCTTTTGACACATGTATCAAAACATCACATTGTACCTCATGAAGATACATAATAACTACATATCAATAAAGTTGAGAAAATGTTCAAGTCAGATCAATTGCTATCAGTTGTGCAAATCAGCAAATAGTAAGGACTAAAGAAAGCACTTAAGTAGCATAAAGAGGTATACATTTTACATTCTTTATGCAGATAACGAAAACTCAAACCTAGCTCTTAGGAGAAACATCTATTCCTATCAGTGGCAAACAGCTTAATCTAATTTATTTATTTTTAATATATTTGCATTATCTTTAAGTAGTAGAACAAAAAGCTTCAATTCAGCATGTCAATTTATGAGCACAAGGCTTCTTGACCCGTGTTACCCTTTAGCTTAATCTAATTTAAAGTAACATCTGGCACTTAGGAATTTTCTTCCTTGCTCTTAAATAGATAGACAATCGGGAAGCCTTCCCTCTTTCATCTCATTCTCTTGTTCTGCGGTGTAGGTGACAATGGGAAGGAGGGCTTCTGGATTACAGAAGCCATAGAACAGCTTTTCCCACCACATTGTCTTTGGCATAGGTCTATCTGAGTCTTTGCTTGCAAGTCATCTGGACCCACAGGGCAAATGTACAAGGCTGCTAGGAGTCTGTGTACACTCTTAACCCTGTCAGGTCCCTCTCAGGAAGAAGTAAAACATTCAGCACTCTCCCATGCTACCCTGGGCTTAGAGCTTCACCTATTAAAGCCTCTGGTCTTTCCCACCAACTCTCGGAACTGCACTGAGGTAGTCCACAGCTAATGCAGAGCACATTTTCATTTGCTAAATGCATTACACACAAGACCTTTCCTTTCCAGGATCCTCACCACCTAAGAAAATAAAGTTGAAAAGCCTTGAAGTCAAGCCTTCTTTCCATGGTCCCTCACCCTACCTTCTCAGCCTCCTCTATCATGGCCCCTGCTAGATCCCTCTCTCTGGCTCAACCATCTCCTGAACAGGCCAAGCATGGTTACTCCACCTGCTTTGAGCCACGTGTTCACCAAGCCCCAGCACGAATCTCATTTCATCCCCCGGTGGTGTCCTTCAGCATTTCCATCAGCGTCATCATTTTAGCTGCTCATTTGGCACTAACTAGCCTGGAATCATCTGCTGCTCAGAACTTCTCACATGAAGAGATTTTATTTTTAGCTTAAGTCTGCTCAGGATAGAGTACTGACTCTTGGTTCATGCCACACACAGGAGGTGTTTGTGCCCTTCCAAGTGAGAAATTGCTCGAGGATACAATGCTTATCCTCACAAACCAACAGCTTCAATTGAAACCCCTTTGTGCAACTACTTAAAGAATTTTTTCATATCAATTAAAAAAAAATAACAACAGGGGCCGGAGTTTGGCCTAGTGGTTAAAGTGCTTGCCTAGCATGCATAAAGACCTGGGTTTGATTCCTCGGTACCACATGTAGAAAAAAGCCGGAAGTGGTGCTGAGGCTCAAGTGGTAGAGCTCTAGCCTTGAGAAAGTCCAAGGACAGTGCTCAGGCCCTGAGCTCAAGCCCAGGACTGGCAAAAACAACAACAACAACAGAATCTCGCTTAATACATCTTCTCTAAGCATTGGTTTTTCTCATTGTATAACTGCAGTGACATCTTACAGGTATGATATTTGATTTCACAAGATAACCTATATAACACATTACAAGGACTTAAAAAAAGCTCAGTCTCTTCTTTTTCTTTCAAGTTCTGCATTTCCTCCACCAATTCCTCCCAGGCTCCATTCACCAAAATGGATCCCACTGTCTCAACATTATAAATGTTGCATAAAGATGAGTGGGGTGGGCAGAAGATGAATGGATAAATGCATTGATGAAAATGAGTATACTGCCTAAGACTGCTCCATTGCCCCACCATTTATTGTTCTGTATTTCATTTCTACTAGAATTGTTTCTCTCAGCCTCGCAAGTCAGCCTGACCACTTCCCCGAGACCCAGCAATTCCTGAGTCATTTTACTAAGGAAAAACTTGACAAGCTTCTGGAGCCTATGATTCTAGTTTCCTTCATTGGTCAAGCCCAAGGCATTTATGAGAAATGATTACCGACTTTTTGTTCAAGAGTGAGATGCCTTTTTGGAAGAACTGAAAGTGTTCCTTCCTTTCCTTTACCAGATTCTATGGTCTTTATTTTCTTTTTCTGGGATTGAATTCAGGGCCTCCTGAGTGATAAGCAAGAGCTCTACCAATTGAGCAATGCCCTGTCTTTTGTCTTTACGTTTGGTTTTTGAAAGAGACTCATTAAGTTTGCCTGGGCTGTTGTGAAACTCTTGGTTCTCCTTCCTCAGCACGGTGCCTGGCTGAATTGGCAGAAATTTAATCCGAACCCCATTTCTTCTTAATGGGAAACTTCCAGGTTTTCTTCACTATGACATGAAGCCTGGAGTGAGCCCGCCTAGTTATCTAGCCCTTCCTGACTCCCACCTCTGACCTGTGCCTCAGAGATATTACCATGACAACTCACACTGCTCTGCTTCCCTTTTATGTCCAGGAGGGAGCAGTGAAGCAACAAAAACCAAAGCCTCAGCAACACCAGTTATTATCATAACCCATGCTGGGCATTTCTTCTCCTGGTCTATAAACACAGGTGTCTGCCATACAGCTAAGTAGCTGCTTTAGATACTTGTATCTAAATATTCTCCCGTTAATTAAACTCTAATCATGAAAGTCTCTAATTCAGCACAGAACATTAGCTCAGTAATATTTAGAATTTTCTCATTTTGAATCAGTGTTTATAGGCCATAATAATGAGGGACGCTGAGGTTGGGTGACATTTTTAAGGGCTTATATTTATTTCAGAGAGACCACTGGAGGATTTTGTAATCTCATTTCCAAAATGGCAGGAAGGAGGAGGTCTCTGAGCAATAGGGACCTCTTCATGGCAGCATTACCCCATTTTCTAGCTAAGGTATTATATTCCCCAATGCTTTTTCATGAGGCGATTGCAATCTGGGTTCCTCAATACGTTTCTTAATAACTTTCTGAAGAGATGACTGAGTCTGAATTGTTGACTCAAATTGTACTAGCTTTCCAAGAATCTTGTTTTCAGAGGTGGGAATGATGAATTGAAGAGTTATTTATTTGGATTTTTTTTAAATGTGACTATTATTAAGGCCCCTGGGCTTGTATACAAAAGATTAAAAGACCCAATTCCCTGAGAAAAATAGACTCAGTAGCCTGAATGCAGGCCAAACCACCTGCAGTCCAGACAAGCATTTTCAGTGCTGCCCTTTAGGTCTAGGGTTAGTGGGGCAGGGGAGAATAGTCCAGCAAACACATAAAGCTAGAAGACATATCTTGATAGAATTGAAGGCTTGATAAGGTTTCAAGAGATAAGGCTGGGTCATTTCTTCCTGTGCTTTCAAATCAAACCCAGATTCTTTGAAACAGAATGGTACAAGCTCAGAGGTACCACTCTAGAGGGAAGACTGTACCTGGAGTTCCCCAGATATGCTAAACTCCAATCCATAGAACAAACCATCCCTCTAGTTCCCTAGATAGGCTAATGCTCAAAACACAGCCCAGTAGGAATGGATGAAGGCCCCTAGAAAACAGGAAGGCAAAGTGGATTCTATGGTACCAGAGAAGCTTCATTTCCAAGAGCCACACCCACGATCTGACAGAGAAGATACCCCTGAACTGAACAGCCTTAGGAAAAGTGCTATATAGCCAACCTGAAAGAGGAACAGGCTAGCTCATTCCTACTCAGGACCCCTGGAGAGGGAAGAGGTGGGTGCAAAAGGATTAAAAGACAATGAATGAAAAGGGGAAAAAAAAAATAGCCAAACCAGGCCAGACATAGATGTTGACACAACCACTCAGAGAAACAGCTTCCCCTTTTTTCATACAAAATAATGGCAAAATGACAGAGATACAAGGGGGGGGAATTATTTGTTGTAGTGATCCATGTAAATGACAGATTGTTGAAGAGACATTGCATATGTTTGCAGTATCATTCTGTGTAGAGGATCTGTATCTGTTTACTGACAGTGTAAATATGAAGGTCGTAGGTGATATAAATATAAAAGGCATGCACAATATAAATATAAAGATAATTGATTTACATTTCTTAGCAGTTAGGTTAAGGAAGTGATTCCAATAAAATGAGATGAATGTGGATAAAATGGTGTCACAAAAGCATAGAAATAGGGAAGATGACATGACTAAATGAAGCAAGAGGGTACCAAAAAAAAAAAAAAGCCACAGGGAATGTGCTGTCGAAGCATGGCACAGCACAGAACTTCTTCTCATCTCGTGAGAGCAGCACACACCACAAAGCCTCTCCTGGGCTCCTTCCCTCTCCTGAGTAGGACTGATGCACTCTCCTGATTATACACATCCCTCCTACAACAGTCTTTCCACACCTTGTCACCCATTAAACACTCTGCTTTCCTCTAATATACTGTCAACTCCTGGCATTCAGAGTAGTCCATGTTTAATTCATGTATGCCTCTTTAGAACCTAGCATAATGATTCCTAGTATTGTGTATCAGATTGTGGGCTGCCGGAAGAAAAGACGGAAGGAAGGAAGGAAGGAAGGAAGGAAGGAAGGAAGGAAGGAAGGAAGGAAAAAATTCTTATTCTTCCAACACTTAGTTCCTTAAACTGCTGCCATTCCCTTATATTGATCCCTTTTAGCCTCCTGCCAATGACCCTGTCCCTCTATCTCCTGCTCTGTTTGGTGCTTTTTCCCACCATCCAATCAATACCAAGGCTCTCCCTTCCCGCGCTGTCCTCGGCCTTCCTTCCTATTTCTTCTCCTTTTCCTATTTTTTCCCACTTCCCTTCAGACACCCCACAACCACCCAAGCCTCTGTATCCTTTCTGTATCCTTCTCTCCTACAGTCTCATTACTAATTGCTGAATCAGAGATTTGATATAACTCATGAGGAACAATGATGTACAGAGAAGAGTGGGTAAAAGATTTGTTTAAAAGCAGCCAATCTTACACTTGAAGTCAGTGGAGAACAAAGAACAAGACCCTGGCTTCCACTGTGCCAGGAACATGTGACCAATCAGTTTGCAAAGTTTCTAGTCCAGCACAGGAGCCATAAGAGCCAGTGCTCTCTTCAAAATTTCCTCCACGTTGACCATAAAATGTGCATTGCAACAAGCTTACCTCTCCAGGGCTCCTTACTTTTCAGCTTAGGAAACCAAGTCAGCAGAGTGTTGGACTTACCCAAGGTCACACAACAAATCATGTCTGGGTCTGAACCAGAACCCAGGCTCTCAACAATGAGTACAGTGCTTTCCCACACCAAGGTCTGGCCTCTCACTCCAGTAAGCATAGCTTATATCCCAGATTGAGGCAGTTGAGAGGCAGGGAGCATTTCCTGCTGAGAAATGCATCCACATATAGGAAGGAAGCTGACAGCTGTTTAATAGCAGCTTTGTTGGATGGATCTGGACTTAGAATGAGGAATATTATCTCCTGTTAATGTGCTAAAAGAGACAAGTGGAAACAGAATGTAATTACCCAAATGGTTGTTTTTCCTGGATACCAAAACAAATTCTTCCACCCTAGTGAATAATGCTAAGGGGTCTTTAACAATAGGTTTATGCCCCATCTAAAAGCTGTCACCATTCCTAGTAGCATGGGGACCTGTTATGCCAATCGGGGGTATTGATTTGAGACTGTCGTGGCGTCACCAGCGTCACCAGCACTCTGGGGAGTCTCTCCAACAAGAATCATCCAGGCAGGCTCTGCTGCTCAGCTTCTGACAGCAGGCCATGGGGATCTCCTTCCAACATGGCCTTTCTCTCCATTTCCATGTTGCTCTGACTGGGCCCTAGGCAACTGATTGGATTCCAGGCCTTCATGACTAGAAGAGTCAGGATGAAGGCACAAAGAGGAAGGAGAATTGGGGATATACTCCATTCTCCCACTCATCTTTAAACACAGCTAATACAGAAACATATAACTTAAGCATAATTAATGCATCTCACCAACCTAGCAATAGCTTCTCCGCCTGTAAATGTCTGGAGGCTTTTATTTTTACCACCATTATGGTACTTAGGTTTTACCACAATTCCTAGTTATTTGTGCTCCTGTCATATCTGTAACTCTGAGGGTAAGCGTTCATGAATCACTCCTGTATTCCCACCACAACCAACGCCTAACTCAGAGCCATGCACATATATAACGTCCACTAAATAAAATGCATCACGAAGTAATGTACAAACATATGTTCAACACAGAGCTGTAGAGGAAGATGTCACCTGTATGCAAGAATGAGCCTGGCGTTAGAGGCTCTGGGTCATTAGTCCACTTGTACTGTCTGATCTGCAGAGGGGAAGAAGGGAGAGGAACTAGAATTGGTAGTGGAAATGACTGGCTGACCATGCTTAGGACAGCACAACTATTTCACAGCTATGCAGTGTAAGAAAACACAACCCACTCTGTGCTTGAGCTTGAAGACTGCCTGTAATGAGAAGGACTAACACTATAGATAAGTCACTAAGCCAAAAATGCCTTGAACTGTGGCTTATAAATCTAGCTGGGGCCTTCAGACTCTAGATACTTTTAGATTCTGGTAAAGAAGGAAGCTGAAGAAGAAAACAAGTACTACAATTAAAAAGCAGCTAAATGGTCTGCATAGACATTTCTCAAAAGAAAAAATATAAATGAGCAACAAAGGTATGAAAAAATACTCAGTGTCTTTAGTCAGTCAGGGAAATATAAATCAGAACTACAGTAAGATACCCATTCACCCCAGTGAGAATAGCTATTATCAAAAAATTAGAAAGCAGATTCAGTGAGGATGAGATGAGATTCAGTGAGATGGAAAGAAACTCTTATACATTTTTGATGAGAATGCAAATTGGTACAACCATTGTAGAAGCTAGTATGGAGGTTCTTCAAAAAGCTAAAACTTGATGTAGCCTAATCCAGCTATCCTCCAAGATCTAGGTATGTATTTAAAGGAGATGAAATCAATATACCTGTACTCCCATTTTATTGTAGCACAATTTATAATAGCTAAGTTATGAAATTGGCCTGGGTACACATCAGCAGATGAATGGATACACACACACACACACACACACACACACACACACACACACACTACAGAATCATGTAGTCATAAAGAAGAATGACGTTCTGCTATTTTCAGCAAAATAGAAATAGAGGACATTAGGTTAAGGAAATAGGCCAGATACAGAAAAATAAGAACTACATACCTCAATGCATAAAAGCTAAAAGAAGTTGATATAAAGGTAAAATAACCGTCAGTAGGAAGGCAGAGTGCAAATGTGAAACACTACATTGGATATGGTCATGCACCCTGTGTGTATGAATGGAAATGTCACACGGAACCCCATTAATATGTACAGTTAATACATCTTGATGAAATGTAAAGAGAAGAAAGGCTAAATGTAGGTCTTCTTCCTCATGGTGACAAGGAAGCATTTAGAGAGAGGTGGGAATGTGTTAGACACACCAAAGTGCATACTGCTGACACTCTACATAAGGTACAATGGTTCTGAAGACAGAGAGCAAAGGTAAGAGAGTGGTGAAACTCAAATTAAAGTGAGATTTGCAATCTGGAGTCAAGCCAAATAGCCTGAGCCACCTTTCAGGAGGTGAGCCTGCTGACGCTGCCCATGAATGCGACCCTGAAAGTCTTTAGGACTTGAGTTTCTAGAAGTTAGACTACAGCATGTATTGATCCCTAAGTAGTTACTCTCGGGTGGAATAGCTGTAAATTACCATTCAGCTTTTATTATGTTCTTCCCTTTGTTATCCTAATGAAATCCCATGTCATGGCCCCATCTCAAGAAGGCTCTGGGTGAGAAGGAAAGGGTTTCTGAGCTCATTAGCCAGGTTTCTCACTGAGAAGCCCTGGATGCCAGCCCTCTCAGTTGCCCTCCCCTCCTAGGGACAGTGGAAGAGGCAAAGGTAACAGCCAGAGTGGAACACAGAGAGCAGCCCCACACAGCCCCCACGTCATGGGAGAAGGACTTGCTGCAACACTACCCTTAACCCGATCCTGGGAAGGCCCAGGTATGACAGGTGCTAAAGTGTCACTTGAAAGCTACCTTTAAGGTTCTTCTTTGCATCATCCTAAAAGAAACCAGAAGCCAGGAGCCAGTGGCTCACACCTGTAATCTACTAGCTACTCAGGAGTCTGAGATCTGAGGACTGAGGTTCAAAGCTGGCCTGGGCAGAAAAGTCCCCAGGAGACTCTTATCTCCAATTAACCACTCAAAAACCAGAAGTGATGCTGTGGCTCAAATGACAGAGCCCTAGCCTCGAGCACAAAGAGGCTTAGGGACAGTACCTCAGCCCCGAGTTCAAGCCCCACAGCTAACAAAAAGAAAAAACGAAGATTCCCGGAGGTGTTTTGGTGTTATTGTTGTTTCTGTTCTTATTATGTTAAAAACCGGTAACATAAATTTTACTCTCTTATCAGATCTTTACAATCATAATACAGCCTTATTAACTATAAGTCCAGCATTATACAATAAATCTTTCTCTATATATGTATAGAGAGAGAATATTCTTATTTGTTTTTCATCTTTGGAAATTTATTAAATTTTAATTTTATTTTTACTATCTTTAAATAGTTGTACAAAGAAGTTTTAATTTAGCATGCTGCTGTGTGTGTATCCAATACACCTTTATCAGTGTCATCTCCCTTCCATCCACACTCGACTCATCCTCCCAAGTTAACGTGTTCCATTTTTGCATATGTACATTGAATTAAATATTACTTGATACATGATCATTGTTCCTAGTTGGAGGGTACTGTGTTATGTTTCAATACATGTATAGACTGTGTAGTGGATCAAAACAGAGTAATTACTTCAAGTATTTGTCAGTTTTCTTGGTGAGGACATTAACAAATCTCTCTTAGAGCTACTTTGGAACATCCACTACATTATTGCTAACTGTAGTCACTTTAAAGACCGATAGAACACCAGAATTTACATAAAGAACTATAGCTTTATAGTCAAAACTTCCCTCTCTGAAAATCATGAGTTTATTCTCTACTTCCATAGAACACCAGAACTTACATAAAGAACTATAGCTTTATAGTCAAAACTTCCCTCTCTGAAAATTATGAGTTTATTCTTTACTTCCACAAGGTCAACTTTTTCTGATTCTGCATAAAAGTGACATTATAGAATAAAATACTTCTGAGGAGGAACAGAACTGCAATTTGACTTCAAAACAATCACTCTACCCACCCCCAATAACCATACCATACCCTCAGCCCTTTTTGCTTTCACTATTTTTCAAACAGAGTCTCAGGTTTATACCTAGGCTAAATCCACATGGCTTGGATTGCCATCCTCCTATTTTTGTTTCCCATGATTATCAGAATAACAGATGTATGCTACCATATTCACCATTTTATTGGCTAGGATGGAGTCTTAGAAAATTTTCTACAGGCTGGCTTCCAACCATAATCCACCCCCCCCTACTTCCCCCCCCCCCCCCCGCATACATCTCTGCCTCCTGAGTAGCTAGGATTACAGGAAGGAACCACAGAGCTCAGCTTGTGAAGAATATTTTAAATTATGAGTCACTTAGTATAGAAAGTCTCATTCAGGGGCTGGGGGGTGTGGAGATAGTAGGAGAAAAACAAAGGAGTGGGTAATAATGTGCGACAAGAAATGTACTCATTATCTTACTTATGTAATTGTAACCCCTCTGTACATGACCTTGGCAACAAAATAAAATAATTTTTACAAAGTTTCATGTTAGAAACATTTATTTATTTATTCCCCCATATACTTATCAATTATTCAAGAAAGGAAAGTGCTGTTCCTTGTGGAGCATATAGAATATAAGGAAGAAGAATTACCAAGAAATTAAGAAACCCTAGCAGGGAGGTTATAAACCAAAGAGGTGAGCAGGTGATTCCAAATGGAAGGAATGCTACCAGTGTCTGCCTGTCACTGAGCCCACAGCTTATTTTTAAGATGAGGCAGGAAGCTGCATAGTTTGTGGCCCTTTGGGTCCACAGTACTCTAAATCCACGTTCAGGTACTACTGATACACAATGACTTTCTTGACACTTGAGTAAACTTCAGATTGCAGTTTCCTCTGGCAGATTTGAGAAGATTGGTTGCCAACCAGACTGCTTCCCTGGGACTGTGTGCCAGGCCACTTTTGTTCTTATTTAGAGACAAGTAAGATGGAGAGCTCTGGACAGAAGTAAGCTGGCGTCTCCAACCATTGAGTGTGAGGCTCAAGTATTGACCTGATATTTTCTCCAGCTTCACTCTGATGCTTTCTCCATCTTTACATTTATTAAAAATTACAGAATTTAATCCACTCTACCAGGTACCTTTCAGCAATTTAAATTTCCAAACAAATAAGAGAAAATATATTATGAGGATGTCTTTGCATATTCTAAGGAACAATATCTATCATATGTTCATGTAATCATGGGTTCCTTCTAAGATCTTTTCATTTCCTTCTTTGAATTTATTCATGATGTAAAAAAAAATCTATCTTTCAGGGGAGTGACAAACTGGATCCCGTGTTGGTTAAATAAGAGGTCTGGCTCTTAACTCTGACATCCTGGCTCAACTCCCTGGTCTGCCATCTATCAGATGTGTGAATTTGATTAAGCCTTTTACTGCTCTCAGCTTCAAATTGTTCACTTGTAACCCAGGGGATTCAATAAAAAAATATTCTGCATGTGGATAGTTGGAGCCAAGGTTTGGGGCAGGTAAATGAATTTACCAAGGAAAATAGGAGAAGCAACAATATATTAGGATAATGGCATAGGAGAGACACAAAGGTCATTTAGCCGGTCAATCAGCATGTAAACAGGGTCAGGAGTGGGATTTTATGTCTTTGTTTAGACTGCTTTTAATTGGCTAGTCCCCGTATTGTGGAACTTTCTGATTGGCTTTCCGTCTCTTTTTTTTTTTTTTTTTTTTTTTGCCAGTCCTGGGCTTGAGCTCAGGGCCTGAGCACTGTCCTTGGACTTTCTCAAGGCTAGAGCTCTACCACTTGAGCCTCAGCACCACTTCCGGCTTTTATCTGTGTATGTGGTACCAAGGAATCGAACCCAGGTCTTCATGCACGCAAGGCAAGCACTTTAACTACTAGGCCAAACTCCTGGCCCCAAAGAGAGTACCTTTCTGTCTCTTGTATCGTGGTTTAAATTGTGCTCCCTTGGGACCATCTTGAGCTGATTTTCATATCTGGTTTATCTATGTTCCATCTGGCCCATTTCCTAGCCTTCACTCCAGCTTTCTCATTCCACCATTACTTTGGAATTTCTCTGTCCACCATGCAGTCTTAAAATAGAACCTTCTCCACATTCTATATTCTGTGTTTATCACAGTGATTAGTGTACAGAGTAACATTTGATCCAGGAGCCAGGGAGAGTCTACTGAATATTTCAGAAATTGAACTTGGTGCTGGATAGGATGGCCTATAAATATTCCTATGCATGGAGAAGCAAGAAAAAGGAAGCCACATTTGTGGAGGGTATGGAGCCTCCAGTTTTCATACCATACCCACCTGTGTTCAGGATGTTAGAATCAGAATTGACTTTGGCCTTGGTGTTACAAGGCTGCTGACATTTCAGAAAGAACATCAATGGTCTTTTTTGTGTGTGCTATAATAGCCAGCTTTTATTCAGTGGATACTATGGGTTAAGAAGGTTCTTAACACTTTATATAAATTAACTGTTGTCAGATTTTTAATTTTTTTATTGTAATGTATAGAGGGGTTATGGTTATATTTGCCAGGTAGTAGTTGCATTAATTCTCACACATTGATACTTCTTCTCATGATTTCGTCACCATTTCCCTTCCTCACCCCCTCCCAATCATCTTGATTTCCCCCTTTCCCTTTACTATTTCAAATAAACATATATATATATATATATATAGTATGCCAGGTAGAATGCTGTAACAATGTGAGATAACCAAGGGACAACAAAAGAGATGAGAGATAACATAGTATATTAAGGACAACAATCACTCATAACAAAGTCAGAGTGTAACGATATGAGATTAACCAAAGGGCAACAAAAGAGAAGAGAAATAACATAGTGCATTAAGAACAACAATCACACAAGATAAAACTCTTGTTTCCATATCCTGGAGATCCTTCATTTAGCCTCATCCTATATGGCCTTATGTATCTAGGTGTTGTGCTATTGTAATCCTCTGATAGGAGAGTCCTAGGTGTGTGCTATTTATTACAAATGAGGGAAGCCAGAACATCAATGGTCTTTCTTGAAGCTAAAGGTCATAGTGTGGTATTCTGTGAAAGGAAGAATTCTCTCTCCCTGGAAGAGTCATAGTGGTCTTTAAAAAAATAATAAAGGGGGACTGGAAGTTTGGCCTAGTGCTAGAGTGCTTGCCTAGCATGCACAAAGACCCGGGTTCGATTCTTCAGTACCACATACATAGAAAAAAGCTGGAAGTGGTGCTGAGGCTCAAGTGGGTAGAGCTCTAGCCTTTAGAAAGCCCAAGGACAGTGAACTTAAGCCCAGGACTGGCAAAGAAAAAAAAAAGAAGGAAAGAAGGAAGGCAGGGCCAGAGGGAAGAAGGGAGGGAGAGAGGGAGGAAGACAGTAGAATCTGGGTACGATGGCTTGTGTCTCTTCCAAAATTCAGGGGATGTCAATGTGACCTCCACCCTAGTGAATGGAACTTTGTACCCTATAAAAGGACTTGGTGGAAGGAAGTCCCCCCTTCTTGTCCCTCTTCTTCCTGCCAAGTAGGGACGATACAGGAAGACCCTCACCAAACGCAGGCGATTCTGTTACAGTGACACAAAAAGGACAAAGACACCAGATCTTGCCAGGGGATATAATTAGGACAGAAAGCTGTGGAGGACATTTCAGGAGCTGGGGACAGAGAATAGTGGCAAGGAGGGCACGAGGGCAAAGAAGTAACTAATATAGGCATTGTGCCCATTAATCACTGCCGGCCAGCTACCTAACCTTGTGCTGTGTTCTCTTCTTCTCACCATAAGCCCTGCAGTAGTTCACTGTCACATGTTGTAGGGACAGAGAAGGGAAAAATCAGACAGTCGCTGTATCATAACAGAAGTGAGTCATGGCTTCTCAGAATCTCTTCACTCACTAGGTAAAAGTCTGAGGTTGGCCCAGCAACCAGAAGTTTGATGTGTCCAAAGCTCCAAAGAGTGAGATGGAGGGGTCTTGAGGAAATGCAGATGTGGGCCTTCCCAGCTGTGGATGGCTTTCAGTGCTTTCCCAGGAACTGGAAGATTCATTAGCCTCAACTGAACTCAGGTCTCTCCTCTGTCCAAGATAGCCCAAAATAAACAGCAGCCACAGCTGTGTGGGACACCCCATGCTGTGTACAGGGCCCAGATGGCACATTTGATTTTATTTATTTATGTAGATGCCATTTTCAGTGTGATTGAGTGATTTCATCACCCCAGTGGGTCTGCTCAGTCTCCTGACCCCAAAATCAGGCCAAAGGAAAAGAACAGGTTTAAGGTTTCTGAAATATACATATCAATTCTTGTTCCAAAGGAAAAGAGCAGGTTTGAGGTTTCTGAAATATACGTAACGATTCTTTTTTTTTTTTTTTTTTTTTTTTTGGCCAGTCCTGGGCTTGAGCTCAGGGCCTGAGCACTGTCCTTGGACTTTCTCAAGGCTAGAGCTCTACCACTTGAGCCTCAGCACCACTTCCGGCTTTTTTCTATGTATGTGGTACCGAGGAATCGAACCCGGGTCTTCATGCATGCTAGGCAAGCACTTTAACCACTAGGCCAAACTCCCGGCCCATGTAACGATTCTTGATTGGGTCAACTCTGGTAAGCTGTAGCTATCAACTTTCAGAACTGCCGGGGCCAACCGGCAGCAAACCAGGGTTCGCAGATTGGGATTCCTGAAATAGGGGGCAAGGACTAGGAAAAAATAGAAGAGAGACAAACAGATGGGGTTCAGGAGGGCTACAGCCCAAATCAGGAGCCACAGCTTAAGAAGCCTGTAGCCCAAGACCGTAGCCCAGTTTATTTCCAGTTCTCAATCTTAAATACACATCTTTAAACTAGGGAACTGCCAGGGGCTACATTCGTACAAACAGTATCAAGTCTGAAATAGGTTGAATGAGAAGCTATCAAGTCCCAAACAGGTTAAATGAGAAGCTATTGACACAGCCCAAAATCATGATAAGAGCTTACTTCCTTGTGTCCAAGGTCACTGACCCCACAGTCACGGTCACTGACCCCACAGTCAGTCCCCAACACAGAACCAAAGTCAGCAAAGTGCAAGAAGCCAGAGAGAGCACTAATTCCCTCCATGTGTGTTTATGTGAGAATGTTACTTCACTTTTTAATGTCTTTTTGCCTGGGATCTTTTTTTCCCTAAATTAAACTTAAAGAAGCAGTATAACCTAAAAGTGAGTAGCATGGGTTAAGAATCAGACTACCTGAATGCAAATCCGGGTGCTACCCTCACAATTTGCATGATTTGAGTGAGCTCCTCAACTACTTAAAGCCTTATTTTCTTTTTCTTCATATATTTTTGTATTGTAATTAATAGAAGGGTTACATTGTATTCACCAGATAGAAGGTGCATTACTTCACATACATTGATACCCTTTCTCATGTCTTGGTCCCCATTTCCCTACCCCCACCCCACCCCTCATCTTGTTTTTCCCCCTTCCCTATCCTATTTCAAATAACCAAATAAGCACATATACAACATATCAGATAACAAGGTAAAATACTGTAACAATATGAGATAACCAAGGGACAGCAAAAGAGATGAGAGATCACATAGTACATTAAGGACAACAATCACTCATTACATGGCTTTTCTTTCTATAACCTGGAGGTCCTTTCATTTAGCGTCATCCTATATGTTAAGCCTTATTTTTCTTATCTGAACAAAAGGCGGTTCATTCTGCCTACTCGACTTTGTAAAGAGATAAAATGAGTTAATACTTGTAGCACCTCAGCACAGAAACTAGCACATGTTTTGTGTCCAATGAAACAATGTTTTCCGATGAGGCGCAGACAGTTTAGGACTTTTGCCTCAGGACTGAGACTGGCGTCTTCTCACATGCCCCGTGTTAGCTTCAACACACCAACAATGGTGTGTTGGCAAATGCTTAACAAGTAGCTCTCCAGGAAAGTAGAAGGGAAGCTGATTTTGCCCATTCCTGTAGTATATATCCCCCCATGATGGCTGAATTATAAGACGGTGACAAGGTTGCTAAATATGGACTTTGAAAGTGATGTACATACCAGCTCCATCGTGTCACTGACCTGAGGACTCTGACATGGAAGTCTACCCACTTCTGGCTTTGGCTATCCTTCTTGGGGTACCCCTAAGATTTCTAGAGTTATGCTCAGTCCCTATATCATGCCAGCATAAGGACTATACAGAATGGGAAACACAAAGCTTTGGTTTTAATGGCTCATCCAAATGGTTGTGTATCTGACAGTTCACTAACTCTTAATTAGATGAGATTGGATCAGCAGACGCACATCCTGGAGCTAAGAGGCTCTCCTTCACGTGGAGCTGCTCAATTACTGCCAGGGCCCATTGGGCAACTTGAGAAGGGATAGCAGCATAAGGATATGGTTACAGAGACCTTCAAGGACAAGTGTGTGTGTGTGTGTGTGTGTGTGTGTGTGTGTGTGTGTGTGTGTGTGTGTGTGTGCATGCTTGTTGACAAGGTGAGGGAGAATAAAGGAGAACCAGGCCACAATGCACTGAGAGTCTTGTCAGATGTTTTTCGAGAAGAAGGTGACCTGAGAGTCAGAGAGACTCCACAGAAACAGCATTGGAATGATAATTCAGAAACTGGTTTTAGGCCCAAGGCTGTGTGACTTTGTTTCTTCTGAAATCTGGAAAGCATAGTATGTTCCCCATTGAATCTCATTCTCGGTGGTGTTATGGGATCAAGAAACACTTATCTGCAATGGAACAAATAGAAGAGACTGAGCCCCACTTGCCTGAAAAGTGTTGACACTCAGGAGCTGAGCAGAGGCCTCCATAATTAGGGCTAATTCAGATCCCCAATACTATCACTGTAAAGGAAAGTGGGTGCATTGTAAGGAGATTCAGAGCCTGGGACTGGAACCTGAGAACTACAGGCACAGCAGTGCCTAGCGCTTTCTCCTCAAGGAAAAGGTGAGGCACTCTGTACATGGAGTAAAATTCTGAGATATCTAGTGCCATGCAGCAGAATCTACTGTACATCATACAAAACACACGTACATCTGGGCAACAGTGGCTCACAACTGTAATCCTAGCTACTCAGGAGACTGAGATCCCATCTGGTTCAAAGCCAGCCTGGGTAAGAAAATCCACAAGACTCTTACCTTCAATTACCCACCAGAAAGCCAGAAGTGGAGCTGTGACTCAAGTGGTAAAATACTAGCTTAGCCTAGTTTGGAAATATTTGGCCAATGGAAAGCAAGAGCTTACTCTCAGTTACAAGTTTTCTCTAAGTAAGAACCAAGATGTCTGTGCTTCACTGAAAATGTTATACTCATCCATTTCTCTTCCTGCCTTGGCGTCTCAATATCCTAAGTAGGCAAAAAGAAGTATCAGGGTTTTCCTGTGGAGTGTCTGTGAAGAATTCAGTTCTGAGTCTGAATGCACTAGGTTGGCTCACATGAAATTGCTTTTTTATGGGTCCAAAACGGTCCAGCATTGACAATTTCATCTGGTTCAACCTAATATAAAGCTGAACCCTTCAATACATACTTTTCCTTTACACTCCCACTCTACCATGACCTCCTCTATCAGAAAATATTGAAACCTCAACACACTGCCTCCAGGTCATTTACAGCTCAACACAAGTGTGTAATGGACAAAACACCTCTCCCTGCTGTATAGACAGGAACAAACTTTAGCTCCAGTGCCACCTTGTAACTGCCGAACCCTCTGCCCTCTAGATATAGACACTTGTCATGTGTGGTACTGGGTCCAGACTTGACAAAGCAATCAAAGCCCTCTGTTTCCAGTTGGAAAATTCCAGAACAGAATCTTCTATATAATCATGGCATTGTTTTTGTTCGTGCCACCTTCCTTGGAAATTGGAGTCACTGCAAATGTAAATACACAAGAGGAGACAAATTGCTGGCGAGGGCAAACAACACATCAAGCCTACTCTGTTTTGTTGGAGCAGCCCAGAGCCAGCCCTGTTGTTCATCCCAGCTCAGGCAGAGCTGGTAGAGGAGCTGGGGATGGAGGAATGGAGGGGCAATGCAGAAGCAGATAACACCGGCCTAGAGCCCAGTCAGCCACTGTCACCTTGGTGGGAGGGGGGTGGGAGGTTTCTGTGGAAAGATACTTTTCTGCCTCTAATCCTCCAATTCCTCTTATGAAATATGAAGAATGGGCTACATATTCTCTGAAGCACCAACAGCCTCTGAGATATGGGTATACAGCCTAGGAAAGTTACAATGAAGGGCAATAGGGAGAGCCTGGAGCCAACTAGAATGATAAATAAGAGAGCCTTGTAAATCCCTTCCCTCACCCCATCCTTGCTGGACCTTATCTTCCTTTCAATATACTCCTACTAGTCCAGGTACCAGTAGACATCGCCCCTCTCCCACAATCCCTTCTTCTTCTAGCCTCCTCTTCCTCTCTCCTACCACAGTCTAGATGTCTTCAAGTCACTGCTTCATACATAGATCTGACTTTCTGGCCACTGATGAATGAATCAACATGACAATGTAACATTGCTTCTCTGGACCTCAGTTTCCCCACCTGCAAATTCCAGAAACGGAACACTGAATCTCTAAAGATCTCCTGAGCTCAGACATTCTCTCTGACCTCTATGCCTTTGCTGTAGCGGAGGAGGCATGGGACTTTGTGGAGGATAATGTAGGACTGTGAGATCGGGGAGCAATGTGAACAGTGGCCACCCCATCATCCATCCTTACTGACCGTATGGCCTTCCTCAGCTAGAGATTAGCCTCTTTCGCTCCCCCAAGTATCGCTGAACCCCCCTACCTTGTAAAGTCATTTCCTGCTCTCCTCCTTACCTATATTACCACAATTAATAACGCTAATCAATCTAAGCCATGTGTGACATAAATTTTTGTTTATAAAACGGCTTTTACACACAGTATCTCATCTGTGCTTCCCTGAAATCTTTATTGTAGCCAGTTGATTGCTAATGATGAGGGCAGAACATAGGCAGAAGTGATAAAAACTAATCCTGGGCATAACCAGAACCAAAGCCTGACTCAGCTCAGTGGCATCTCTATTGTACACATTGAGTGTCCCAAGTAGGTACTGTATAACTAGTCACCTCTGCTTGTTAGATACGTCACTTCTGCTAACTGAGCTTACTCCAGAAGCAACAGGTTGTGTTTAGAGATTTCATATTAGGGGGAAGCCTGGAAGGCCCCTGGTCACCAAGAGAAGACCAGCCAGGCCAGAGCTCACAGCAGCCATTCCTGTGGGAGAAGATAACTCACAGTCAGCTCAATATAAGAAACTTCTTCCCCAGATTTTTACATCTGCTGTCCCCTCTTCAGATCCAGTAGTCTGTTGGGACTACTAACCTCGTTCTGCCCGCCTGTCAATGGCCATTCTCATCTTACATGCGGAATAAAGTAATATTATCACTTATACTTGCATCGTTCCTTCAAGACCACAAAATTTCCAGCTCATCACTTCAATGAGATCCAGTAACACTCACAGAGAAAGCCCTACAGTTACTGGACAGCATAATTCTGATTCCAGAAACACTGAATAATAGATAGGATAGACAGACAGACAGATAGACAGCATTACTTGTACCCACTTTACAGATAAGAAAAATGATACTTGGTAAGACCAAGCTAACTGGTTGCCCAAGCTTTTGTTCAACAGCCCTCCTGATAGAAGCATAAGGACAGACTGTCAGCCACCCTTCAAGACACTGGGCTGATAACACTTCCATATTGACTGGGTTAATACTGGTATCTAAATGATCTTCTCTTACCAGGCTTTACATCCCAACAGGATGCCTCCAAACCAGCTCTTTCTGTAGTCACAGGAAGTCCAGCTTGCTTTCCCTACAGGCTACAGTGTAGAGCCTGGGCTCTCCTTTCCTAAGCATGTCCCTCATATTTATGCCACTCACAAGATATTCCTCAAGAGCTGGAAATGATGTAAGGAGGGGCCACCAGCCAAGGGTTTGACTCCTGATTTTTGAACTAATGATTTAAAAAGTCCCAGGTGAAAAGATACCAATTTTCTGGATTTTTTGTTTTGATTTGTTTTGTTGCTTTATGTACTGTTCTTAGGGCTTGAACTCAAGATCTAGGCACTGTGCCTGAACTTTTGTGCTCAAGGATGGCACTCTACTGCTGAGCCACAGCTCCACTTCCAGTTGTTTTGGTAGTGAATTGGACATACACGTTTTGTGGACTTTCCTACCCTGGCTTCAAACTGTCATCCACAGATCTTAGTGTCCTGAATAGCTAGAATTACAGGTGTGAGATACTGGCACCCAGCCTTGGATGTTTTTACTTCTAGATGAACCTCTCCCTGCAGCCATTGCCTCCTACCTGGTAGACTCTGTGCCAATTGCTTTAGCATAATACACTCTGATTTCCCCACTGTGAGTCATAATGGACTATTAAGCCCATGTTTCCCCATGAATCTCAGCCTTGAAGGCATCAATCACAAACAAGCAATTTGAAATGACTTTCCCTGGATGTGACCATAAACAAACAGAGGCCAAAACCCAGGCTGAGGCCTATAGTCAAGAACACTAGCCAAAGTAAAGTCAAGAATGAACAGGCAGGCAACACCACGGGCCAGAAATACCACTGCTTTTCAATAATTAGGACCCAGCATACTCCATAGTAGAAGACCGCCTCCACTGTTTGGTCCAAGCCTTGTAGAGATGGCAGGCCTGCAGCCCATTTCAACAGGGGGAATCTGTAGCCATCCAGCCAACAGTCAGCAAGCTTCATTATGCGTTGGCACTGGAAGCCCAATAGAGGCAACCGCACCAGCTCTTCACAAAGGCATGAGGAAAAAAGAGCTTCTTGTTACCCCATTGTTCGTAGGAGAGACTGAGTCTGCCCAAACTTCCAGAGCAAGGATACGATGGAACAGAGTTTATACTCAAGCAGCCTGTGTTCAGAGCCCCTGAAGGGTCCTGATTGAATTTTCATTCTTTTAATGGAAAACCCTCAGTGAGGGGCGGGGGCCAGGAGTGTAGCTTAGTGGTAGAGTGCTTGCCTAACATGCCTGAAGTCTGGGTTTTATTCCTTGGTACCATATACAGAGAAAAAAATCCAGAAATGGTACTGTGGCTCAAGTGCTAGAGTACTAACTAGCCTTGAGAAAGTTCAAGGACAGTGTCCGGGTCCTGAGTTCAAGGACTGGCAAAAAAAAATGGAGAGAGAGAGAGAGAGAGAGAGAGACTGATAAACAGCCAGTATGCGGGCTGCTCTCAATTCAGTTTTTGGATCAAATTTTATTGTACAGCAGGATTGCAGTTACATAAGTCAGGTAATGAATACATTTCTTAAGAGTGTCACACCCTCCCTCATTTTCTTCTAGGTTTTCCCCTCTGGATCCCCCTCCCTCTCAAGTCGTATGGGTCATTTCCAATATAATGTCCAGTAAGTAGCACTACTGAACTGGTCCACCTTTTGTCCCACCATTTCTGTGACTTCCCTCACCCTCCCCAAATCAGATAAACATATAGAAAGGTAGTCCAATGGAAAAAAAAAAGTTACTCTGCTTTCAGTTCTGTCTCCTTTCTGTGTGGTCTGAATTCATAGCTACAGTTCTATAGAACTGTTAGAAAGATTACATGTCACCCATGTCAGAGTGCCTCGTAAAGTCTGACATCTAGCATATGAGCCTTTGGAACCTGTGGCTATCCTGTAAAGAATGACTGTCTTGCTGTGGTCCTGCACTCCAATAGCAACTTGAAATGGCTCAGCTGCCTTTGTGATCTACAATCTCAGAGCTTTGGCTTTGAACACATAGAATGGTACTGTGGACACGTGTTCAACTTCTCATCTTGCTCTACAGACTTGACCATCTGAGTTAGTGTAGAACTCCATGAGCTAAGGCCCGTGGGTTCCCAGAGGAAGGATGCACAACACACCATATGAACAGAGAACATTTATTATTACAGTAATCGTGCGAAGATGCCCTCTCCAGAGAGCTGCCAGCACTTTACAGACACAGTTCATTCATTCTCATAAGCAGAACCAGATGGACCACCCCTGGGGGACCATCTGGATGGGTAGAGTGTGCCAAATCAGTCTTGGAGACATGGAGACACTTTGGCTTACCAGAATGGGGACAGAATTCTATAACTCTCACTTCCAGTGCCTTCTCAACTTGGGACAGATTATAGTAAGAAAAGAAAGCAACTCAATCACCCACAAATTAGTCCTTGACCTTGGGGACCAATTACAAAGCCTATATCTAGTTGACAGGAAAGGTTTCACTGAGACAGAGCATACCCCTGAGGCCAGCTCTTGCATCGAACCTTCGATATGATTTTGCGTAGTTCGAAATGAGAATTATTGGTGAGTTGCCCTGGTGCATGTCTGTAACCTTATCTACTCAGGATGTAGAGGTAGGAAGACAAGTGTCCTAGGCTAATCTAGAGTAAAACACAAGACCCTGTCTCAAAAAGAAACTGAAAGCAGAAGGTCTGTTGTGTGGCCCAAATGGCAGAGCTCTCACTTTGAAAGCACTGGGCTCCGAGTTAAGTCCTCAATATCACCATAAAAAAAAATTTAAGAAAATATAATGCACAGTGGGGAGAAGGGGAGAAAGAGATGACATTGCTGAAGATGCATTGTGCTCATAATCTGACATGCTGAAATGAAGCCCATTTGTACAACTATTCACAAATAATAAACAAATATTGAAAAGGAAAGGAAAAAGAAATGCAAATTATCAGTATCAAGTCTACCGAATCAAAAATTCTAGACATGTCACAAAGCATGACTTTGATACATGATTAGAGACACAAGGGTAATCGTAGCCTAGCATTAGAGCTAACACTGCAGCAGTTCATCTGCTAAGCAATCATTAGTTCCTGAAGGGAGACTTATGGCAAGCCAGTTTGAAATCTTCACCTGTTACCTGCTAATCCTGCATAGCCCCTGCACCTGAGGAGTGGATGGACCCAACACTGAGCTGAATGCAATAATACAGGAGACCTTTCCCAAATTCTGTGCTCGGTCTAGCTGTCTCCTCTGCCTAAGGAGAGGATCGCAATCTATTCTGCTATAGGCTGACCCCAGCCACTCAGAGCAGCAGCCTGTCACTCCATCCCCACTCACATCTCACCCCAGCTAAACCAAATGATTATCTTTAGTGTCCTGCTTAATGTTTCTCCCAAGTGTTCTCACCTCTCCTCACTAAGTGGGGACATTCATTCTTGGCAGGTAACTGCAGGTCAGACAACAACTGTAATGTGATCAGAAGCAATGTGAACCTCGGGGGTGGAGATCAGGCTGTGTCTCATTTTACTTCACAGTTCCATATGGCCTGCAGAAGTGCTCTTGTCATTTTGAATTGGGGAGAACCTGTCCTGCTTTTCCTAGAATGAAATCGGCAGAACTGGGGTGAAGGAAAACAGGCCATAGCAAGCTGAAAGAAATTGTGGAGTAATTCATGATGTAGGTCAAAGTGAATAAGAATCCACTCCAGATAGGAAACAGACTGGCTCCAGACAAGCAGGAACTACTTCCATAGTAAAGGACTTGGCTGGGACAAGTATGAGGGAGATGGAGAGAATGCTGCTCAGAGACCTAGAGTGTGCCAGTCCACGGGGCCCAGACATTACAATCTCCCACGTTCTGCTAGGGAGCTGGAGGACTTGTGCCACCACACTCATTTGCTCCAGATTGAGACTCTGTATGGTTCCATTCCATCCAGGGGACTGACCACAGATAACTTTAGGATTTCCAGTGAGATCCCCGGGAATCACTGGGCGATGGAGAATCCCATGTTTCTGATGAAAGTTGCAATGAGATGTATGCCTAGGAGAATGGTGGAGGGTATGTACCTATGTGTTTTTGTTCAGGCATGTATGCGCCTATGTGTATGTGTACACACGCTTAGGGTGTTAGCAAATTACTATGAGTGTGTGTGTGTGTGTTGTGTGTTTGAACTTGCCACCTTAGATGGACATCAGCCATAATAGAGAACCCATTGCTATGGGTACTGTCTTGATCATCTGTCAGGGACCTCCCTGCTCATGAGAAGGCAGAGCTTTGCTAATGCTACACTAAAGAAATAAGCCAAACAAAAAAGATACATGATGTGGCGTATCTAGAGTTTTACCGTAGTTAATATTTTTCAAAAAGGATAGGCACATTTGGCTAGTTCCTCCATTAATATACTAGCTCACCTAGTACCCTCAGCTCTCAGCCAGGGAAAGCGTCCAGAGATTTGGGGAATGGCCATGTTCCTTCTTTTCAAGCAGAGTAAGACTCCACTCTTAGAAAGTTCTAGAAAGAATACCAGACTAGCAGTCAAGATACAACTGTTCTTATTCCACTCTACCCCTTACCACGCATTTGACCTTGAGCCACTTTCCTTGTCTGTAAAGTGGCAGTGGCAGTTTCAAACCATAGGGCTGTTGTCAGGATTAAATGAAGCCATTTATGTTGTTGAACTTCAAAAACTGGTGAGTGCTGTGCAAATCAGATCTTTATTATTCTGAGTCACTGCTCTTCAAGAAAGACAAGTGAGGTCAGGAAAGCAGATGGAGACCATCAGGGCAAGAAATTATGAGTGAAATTGTCCCACTGATTGGAACAAAGATCCAGGAAGCATGTTGCAGAGTGAACAGCCAGCTCTGGGGAACTGCCTGACCAGGTCAGCTGCCTCTGCTTCATTTGTCTCCTCCCAGTTCAGAGACTCTGACAGATGGACACAGGAATTGCTTCCTAGTTCAGCCAGTGAAATGGATGCCATGAATAGTTTACAGTTTACCCCCGAGCCTGTAAATCCAAACTCCTCTGCATTGTGTTAGGCCTGAAATGCATTAAATCTGGCGTAAGATGGGACATAAAACATATCAGTGTTTAGCTGATTTGTTAATTTCACTGTCAATGGAAATCAGATGCTGAGATTCACTGCAGTGCAAAGTAGCAATTTGTGCTTCTGTCGGAGGTACCAGTCTACAGTGTGATTTAGAAAACCCATTCTCACACCAGGGGCACCATTTTCAGGGATATGATCGTCCAGATAGGTAGTGACAGCATGGCAGCCAGCCACAGGTAAGAGCCTCCCTATCTTGCCCACTCTTGTACATTGATACAAGGATTGTACTCTTGTTCACTGATACAAGGATTATAGGATGTACTTAAGGGGTGAGACGATAGAGTAAATTCCTGAAAATAAGAGAGTCCATTGAAGTGATACTTATGAATATCACACTCTGTCTTTAATAATGGGTACAAATGCCAGGCTCTGCTAGCTCCTGCCTGTAATCCTAGCTTCTCAGGAGGAAAAGATCTGAGGATGAAGGTTCAAAGCCAGCCTGGACAAGAAAGTCTGTGAGACTCTTATCTCCAGTAAATTACTCAGAAAAAGCCCAAGTGGCTCTGTGGCTCAAGCAGCAGACCCTGGAGCCAAAGAAACTCAGGGACAGCACTCAGGCCCAGAGTTCAAGCCCCAAGATTGGCAAAAATTAAAAATTAAAGTTAAAAGTTAAAAACAAAATGGGTCCAGTCATCATCCTGCCTCCCTCCTGGGTTATTATGAGGAAATGAGCATGCAGGTGTTTTGAAAAGGATTGAGAACAGAAAGTTATTGACTCGGGTCTGTAACTCTGGCTACTTAGGAGGCTGAAAGCTGAGGGTCAAGGGTCAAAGCTACTTGACCAAGAAAGCCTTTGAGACTTGGAATAACTGAAAGTGGAGCTGTGGCTCAATCTTAAGTGAAGAAGCTAAGGGAGAGTGCCCAGCGCCTTAGTTGAAGCCCCAGTATCAACACACACACACACACACACACACACACACGCACGCACGCACGCACGCACGCACGCACGCACACACAGAGTTTAGGGAATAGAAACATGAAATGAAATTGGTGTAAACATCTATCTAAGAAGAAGAAGGGGTGGAATATTGGGAATATTGAAATATTCTTGTGAAATAGTCTTGCCTCATTTTTCCTGAGTATAAAAGTTGTACACGCCCATTATAGAGCACACAAATTCAGAAACTCAAAGTATTCATAACCCTCCAGCTCTGAGTAACTTTGACTAACAATTTGAGATACTTCTAGTTTTTCTTTTTCTGAGATACATAAATGAGTTTTGTCATGCTTTCTGACAGCGTGACAGACAGGCATGTTGTCTTTTGGATTCTATTGCTTTTTGTCAGTTAATTGGTCGTGAAAATATTCTTGTGCTAATAAAACCTCCAAAATCCCTTCTCTGTGTGAGAGGCAGATATACCAGCATTCATTAGCATCTCCCTGGCCCTGAGCTTCTTTGGCTTTTACTTTCCTGACATTATCATCTATGATGTACATATGTAGGTGTAAATAGCTGCAGAACTCTATTTCCTCAAAGAACTTTCCTACACATAGGAGTATGAATATATCTCTAAGGTTTTTAAAACATTGCCCAGTTCAGGCACCAGTGGTTCACAACTATAATCCTAGCTACTCAGGAGGCTGAGATCTGGGCATCAGGATTCATAGCTACCTTAGGCAAGAAAGTCTATGAGTCTCTTATCTCCAACTAATCATCAGAAATGCTAGAAGTTAGAGTTGTGGCTCCAGTGGTAAAGAGCTAGCCTTGAACAATAAAGTCCAGAGACAGAACCCAGGCTCTGAATCCAAGTTTCAGACAAGCACGATGTATATATACAATGTTTGTCTAGATGGTTTTACTGATTTTCATCTTCACCGGCTGTGCAGGTGGTCTCTGACTTACAGTGGTGCAATTTGCAATTTCCCACCTGTATGAGAGTGGGACAATGATTCACATTCAGTTGAAGCCATGCTCTGAATTCTGAATTTGCTTATTTCCCTGGGCCAGCGTTACGTGGTGTGGTATTCTGGTGTGGTGCTCTGCCTCTGGGCAGAGGCAGGAGCCATAGCTTCCTGCTGGCCCCGCAAGACCAGCCACACTACTCAGCTATAAGCTATGCTATAGGTTGTGGTGTGACAGTTTGGGTTTATTAAGCACATTGTCAGCTTGGGATGTGTCCCATCTCTGATGGGTGTATCAGAGTGTTATCTCAAAATAAGTTGAGGAGCCTCTCTATGTAAAAGTCTCATACTCATTGCATCCTTGCTAAGAGAGTACAGAGTTTTCAAATCTTTGTGGGTTTGGAATTGGCACTGTGGCTGCAGTGGTAGAGTGCCAGCCTTGAACAGAGAAAGACTTGGGACAGCACCTAGGCCCTAAGTTCAAGCCTAAGATAAACCAGCACCAAACCAAACAGACAAAAAAAAATCTTCATGGATTAGACTCAGACTAGTGTTTAAAATTGATTCTTCAGCTGACCTGTGTGCTGTTAATATGGCAATATCAGGGAAGGCTAAGCGAGCAGACTAGTGTGTCAATTACAGAGAGACCCATAAATGATTTCTCTGAGAGCCTGGTGTCAGAGAGAACATTCCTATCAACATCTTGAAACTCACATTGATCCTGGTGCTCATTTTGCCCTGGCTGCTGGGAAGCACAGAGATATCTTCTAGCCAAACTTTAGTTATTGTATGTAAATCTCACGACAACTGATTGGTTTTTTATCTAAAAAATGCAGAAATAGGCTTTTTTTAAAAATCTGTGCTACTCAAATACTTGAGCCACTCTATTCTCAGTGAAGCGATACAGCCATCGTGAAAGTGGAATTTATAAGATCCAAATGAAAAGTACTCATGGCAATGATTTTTCCCTTGGTTGTCCTAACTAATGGTCCTCAGATCCATTTCCTCTCTGAAATAGTTTAGAAAGATGCCCACAGAATTCTCTAGCCCCAGACTCTACCCTGAGCTAATTAACTACTCACTGAGCCCTTTCCCATTCCTCAGGGATTTCAACACAGCTTTTGCAGGGAGTAAGATGTCTGGCCCAGAGATCTCCTGTGTCCAACACCCCCTAAAAGGTCTTTGCAGAAATTACTTATTTGCTTGCTAGAACTGAGGCTTGAATTCAGGGATAGGGCACTCTCCCTTAGCTTTTCATTCAATGTTGACACTCTACCGCTTGAGTTGCAGCTCCGCTTCTGGTATTTCTGGGGTTGATTGCAGGTAAGAGTCTCACAGACCTTCCTTCCTTGGGCTGGCTTTAAACCATGATTCTCAGAACTCAGCTTCCTGAATAGCTAGGATGAGAGGTGTGACTCACTGGCGGCCATGTCAGAGATACTTTTTTTTTTCCACATACAGTATCCCAGGCCAGCAGAGTGACCCCTGCCTATGACTTGGACAATTCTCAGTTAATCTTTGGCAGAGCCGGTGCATGGCCTGGAGTCTGACACAGTCAAGTCAGACTGTGGCTGTGCCTGCCAGCAAGTTGGTGAGAATCAAGGGAGTTCCAACAATGATGCATTGCTTGTTTGGTGTCAGAAGGCAGAGCTGCCTGCCTGACCCTGTGATCTGAACTGCATCCTCCCTAACTTGACACCTGCCTGCACCCTTCCTGTGGGTTGAGCACAGCAAAGAGACGTATAGGGAGAAGGCAGCACAGAGGCTCCTCCAGCTGGTAAAGATGTCAGGATCCACCTTTGTCCAACCAGAGGCAGGTATGTTCCCCCAGAGGCTCTTGTCTGCCCAGAAGAACTCCTCTGACAAGGTGGGCTCAGGGTGTCCAGTCTCGGCTGAGAACGCAGCAACCTGCCTGCCCTCTCTCCTCATGTAGGATGGAATCCCAGATGGAATGACCAGACTCCATCTAGCTAATTCTACTTAATCCTGACAATCACCTGAAAAAAGAAAAAGTCACTAGCCAGTCACTAGTGGCTCATGCCTATAAATTACTAACTACTCACAAGATGGGGATCTGGGGGTTGCAGTTTGAAGTCCAGGAGACTCTTACCTGTAATAAACTACCAAAAATGCAGCTGTAGATGAAGTGGTGGAGTACATTGAGCCAAAAAGCTAAGGGTCAGTGCACAGGCCTCAAGTTCAAACCCCAGTACCAGCATACAAAAAAATCGATAGTCTCCCATTTTCAGGCTCAGACGTTAGATACATTCATTTTTATACAACTAGTTCAGTAGCAGAGTGAAGCTGGATCCAAGTCTTCACTCACTCTTCCCTCTTTTCACTATGCCCTGAGCAGAGGTAGTTGGGTTAGCAGCAGCTTGGGAGCCTGTGTCCAAAGAGAAGAAACCTGAGCATCATTCACTGCAGAAGAGATCAGGGAAGAAGCAGAGATGTGGTCCTCTCTCTCCCGACACCAGGAGAAGCCACTCTGGAGAGGCTGATTCCACATACTGTGAACCTGAGGCTAGTAGCATGGGAAAGGGAGTTACTATTCTTCAACTATTTTGTTCTGCTCCCTTTTCCACAGAGATGCAAGCTTTGCAGGGAAGCTAGGCCAGTCCTTGGTGAGGTGTGGGGAGGGAAGCCAAGACCCATCTTGGCTTTCTTGAGAAAGAGCCTGTAGGCCGGGTACTCAGTCCCATGAGAGTGGTCCTTGGGGCCCTTTTGCCCGCTCTGAAAGCCTTAGGCCCTTTCCCTGATGGGATCTGATGGAGAAAGGCAGTGGGGAACAGCAGAGCAGTGAATGAATCCACTCACGATTGGGAATTTGCAGTTGTGGCACCTGGGGCCAGATGCACTGGCAACGGCGGACTCTCCAAACCTCACCCTTGAAATCTGTGGACACATATGGTCACAAGAAGCCTGTGCTGTCCCCTCCCAGAAGCCAGCCTTCCTAGAGAACTCAAGCCACAATTCGAATCCCCCAAGGGGTTCTTCATGCCCCTACGGAGGAGCCTTGCCTCCTGAGCTTCCTCTGTACCGCAGAGTCACCCTGACTGACCCAGAAGTCTATGCCAGAGGAAGGAGTATGATCTTTGATTCAGCTGGTCTATCCCAGCTAGTTGCTGCAGGCTTGTCTCACCTGCCTGCAACTAAACATCAACACACATGCTCCAACCTGTGTCATCCTACACCTCTCCCTCCAACACCTCACACTGTTCCCTCCCTCACTGAAATACTTCTCATCAGCTGTTCTTCACCCTAAAGCCCTGCTTGGACCCATGCCATTCTAGACTCCCATTTATCCCTCAGACCACCGCCATCCATACTGCCTTCCTCTTCTCAGCCTCTAAGACTTGACTCTAGTCTTACTATCTCTCCCTTCCAAAAGTATTTTAGATACTCTTTGCTCCCTGTCACTTGACAATGCTCGGTTTTCCACCTTTTATCCCCAGGTTTCTGACATGGCCTTTTCCACACTGGTGGATCTAGAATAGTAAGTACACAGGCTTCAGAATGAAGCAGATGAGTTATTGCTCTGCCAGCCCTCTCAGGAGTGATTTTTTAAGCCCTAAAACTCCTGTCTCCTTCTCAGTAAAATCTTAGGCAGTCTTGTATAGTCACTGCATAGTCTCAGTAAGGCATTGCATAAGGAGCCTAATGTCAGAATCCTTTCAAGTGTCACTCAAGGCTTTCTCTGAGTCAGTTCCTGCTTTTGTTTCCAGTGAGACCTCACTCATGCCCTAGCTCAGTTCATACTGTGGTCACACAACCACTATCCTTTGAACTCAACTCTAATGTCATAGTCTTACCTGGACTTGCTCTACCTTGTTCTTGCATATTCTTCTCTATGTGCCTGTCACACATAACATTTGGGTTATTCACTTCTCAGAGCAAACACCCCAGATCTCAGGGTCTAAAACCCCACCATTTATCATCTTTCACGATGTGGCAGAACACTGACTCACCAATACAACCAAATTTTAAAAGGACATCCCAATATATTTAAAACCACACAGGCCTTTTAGCTTTACTATGTTGTTATTAATTAGCTGTGTCTCTGCCCAAGCATGCAGGTGTCCTCAAAGAGTATCAGCCATGCTACATGCCAAACACTGACACCAAAACAACCTTGTGAGACATGTGTGGAAGAACATGACAATCTAATAACTTGTGTAAGACAAAAGGATGGAGGTAAACCAATTTCACTAAACCAATTTCCTCATCTAATCTCTAGCACACTCAGTAAAAATCAGAAGACTGAAGAAAACAAGCAACTTCAAAATTTCACATTAGATCTGTTTTAAAATGAAACACCTTTAGGTCAGGTGCAGTGGCTCATGCCTATAATCCCAGCTACCCTAAAAGCAGAGATCTGGAGGCTCATGATAGTATAGGCTAACCCTGGCAAAATGTAAACGTAATTCGATTTTTCCTATTCAGCAAACAAACTGGATGTTGTGGTACACATCTGTAATCCCAGCTGTGGAGAAGATGTATGAAGGAGGATTCAAACCGTAGTACCCATATTAAAGATTTTTTTTCCAAAGTGTTCTTTATATCATCAAGGGTAACGTGGCCAGATTTTAGGTTGGTCTAACTCAGAAGGTTCTCTTTCTGGTCCCTTTCTAAATGGAGAGAGTACACTTTCCTGTGCCCCTGCAGCTTAGCAACTCTGCCTGGGACCTGTAGGCACGAGTGGTCCCTGGTGGCATCCTCATAGCCCTTTCCCTTCAAGTCTTAATCTGTTTTCTCACCTATTTTCTCTAAAGGAAATAGTAGACTCTTCAGTGATGCCTACCCCATAGTGTACAGTACGTGGCAGAGCCCTCCCCTGGGGATTCAGAAATACTCATCAAAGTGGAAATGGAGCCTTGTGTGCCTGGGGACCTGCTGGGTCTGACATAGCCCTCTGTGTGTCGTTTCTCATCTTTAATAGCAAAAACTGAGGCCTGGGGGAATCCTAGCTGAGCTGGGAGTCTCCCCATAGGCTTTCTACATTACAATTCCCACTTCTCACCTTGACCAGATGGCCCAACCTACACCTTCCTCCCTCGTGAGTCAGAGACCTTGACCCACAGATGGAGGAGAAAGACCCTTACGGGTTCACTCAATCATTTCACAGATCAGCAGGTGGAAGCAAAGAGCAGCAGAGTTCCCAGGCAAGAATACACAGGCCAGATGTGAGCTCTCCTTACTCCCAGGCCAGTATGTTCCAGCTGAGTCCACCTCCACACCAGCAGATTCCACTGGAAGCCAAAGAATAAAGGAGGGCTCCTAATTATCATTGACCATTAATGATGATGATGATGATGATGATGATGATGATGATGATGATATTTGCCCTTCCTCCCCAACTTAATCCCTTTTTACCCCTTCTTCATTCAGTTTCTCCAAATTTTATGGTTCTGAGGCCAGATTCTAACACAAAGGTCTTCATAAAAAGAAACCTAAGAAATGCTCAAAAGTTCTTAAGTCCTCATCAAAGCATGAGACCTCCTTTATGGGATTCCTTTGCCTGGTCTCCGCCTATTCGTCTGAATAATACTGAAACTGTTTGTACTTTCTCTGAGGTCTCCCTACCTCCTTATAACCCTGGCACTGCACACTGCAGGTTCAGTGCCTGGTCTCAGACAGACACCTCTTGGTTGTGTGCCTGGGATGGTCGGCCCTTTCTGGCAGTCTCCCAGCCCCTAGGTTCTCCTCTGTGTGGGCTGCAATGCCCTGTGGTCCATGCCTGATGCAGCTTGCTCAGCACACTCCCTACCCCCTACTCCCTGCATGATTGATATTGGTACCCCATAGTTCTCTGGGCTCTTCAACAAGCTGCCAACACTTCTACCATGATTGCCTGGAGAAATCTACTGGAGGCTGGATGCCCTCACATCTAGCTTCCAATTAGTTGAAGCTATCTACTTCCCTAACCTGAGGTGCCCACGGTCAGGGGGCCCTGTCCTTATTCTTCCAATCAGCATGATTCCCACTATCTTTGCTTCCCTGTCCTAAACTGCCTTTTCCACTGTAAATTCTAAAGCAGGCCCTGACAGCAGGCTCAGTGGTAGCTGTAATTTGTTTGTGATTAGTACTAATTCTCCAAGGTACAATTGGAATTACTTATTGTTTACTGAACAACCAGGGGGGAAAAATGACATATTTTACAGAGAACCGTGGTGCAGAATGGCAAACTATCGCCCCACTGCAGAAAGATGAATGGAAAAAAGTCCACAGAGGTCATTTATAATATTAAACATAAAATTATTGGTGTGTCTTTTCCACAAAAGCAATGAAGATAAATGTCAACTTGTGAAGCCTTGGTGGGGGAGGGTGGAGACCATGCAACAAAATAAAGGGGGCTTCCAAGGCTACAAAGGAATAAGAAAATTTTTAATTTCTGCAGAGAGCTCAACCGTGAAAATGAAACACATTCTGCCTTCCTCCCTCAGCCTGCAGGAATCTGTGGTTCTTAGTAAATTCCTATGGAGACAGGTTTGGTGCCATTAGAGGAATCAAAATTTGGAAAGAGACTCCCCCAGGGGATCTTTCGAATCCACTGGTGGGCCTGGTCTCATTTTAATGCTGTCCTAGTTACCCTCTCTATCTTGCTCTCTATTTTAACTGTCCCTTACTCCTATTAGGGTCACCTCTCCCGTGTCACTCCTGTCTCATCATCCTTGAAGCTGCTTCCATGATCTGTTTGACCAGTTGCAATACTAACCAATGGCCTAGTATCAGCTAGCTGGTTATTATCTAGTGCCTTGTTTACTCTCTTCTTGATTCTCCCCAAATCATTCAAATTAAACCTTTTTTTCTGTATGTGTGCCAGTACTAAGACTAGAACTCAGAACTTTAAGCTCTCACTTGGTTTTTGTTTTTTTCATCAATCACTTAAGCCATACCTTCATTCCCAGCTTATTTTGGTAATTAATTAAAGATAGGAGTTGCATGAATTTTTCTGCTTGAGCTGACTTTGAACCTTGGTCCTCAGATCTCAGCCTCCTGAATAGCTAAGATTACAGGTTTGAACCATAGGTAATCAGCTAGAGTAATCTTTTTTTTTTTAAGAAATACTCTTTGTTTTCAGTCTGTTGTTTAAGCTTCTTACATAAAATCTATACCCCTAACCCTCCCTGATAGGTCCTTCCTGACTGGGTCTCTGCCTCTCCTCTCCTGTAACCATGAATCTATGTACCTTCTAAGCCATTCTGGCCTTTGCTCTGCTTCTAGATCATAGCACATGTGCGCGCGCGCACACACACACACACACACACACACACACACACACACACACACATTGTGGCCCTGTTACATAACTGGTCTTCTCTTCCTTTAATATCCCTCTCCAGAGACGGCTCCTTTGCAGATCTATGTCACTAGGTTACTTTCTATGGGTCTCTCTCCCTCACCGCCCCCCTCCTAGGCTTTCACCCCAGTGCCAAGTACATAACAGAACTATGATCTGGAAAGAGTCCTCCAACAAACCCACAAGTGAGTTGGATCATGGGAGAAGGAGAAGGTAGAAGGAATGTCTTTGGTGTGACCCTAAAGAATTAGAGATTCCCTGAAGAATACAAAGAAATTCCACCTCCTGATAGTCTTTCACTTGAAATTGGTGATCTATTTTGCATTTTTCCAGTATATTCATTAGTACTTGCTAAGTAAGTGCTAGGTAATCTACAGGAAATAAAACAGACCCCCTGCCTCAAGGGATTTGGAACCTAGGGAGAGATAAACACCCAACAATGAATGCACTATTGGGCACAGTGGAAGGTATGTAACCATTTCCAGAACACCCCAGAGAGAGGCCTGTGTCTTTCTTCAGGGAGGACAAGAAAGTAGGGAAATGGCATCTGAGGAAGGAAGAATTACACAAGTGCAAGAATTCCAGACACCCAAAGCCTGTTACACAAAGCCTGTAAGAAGCTGCAGACTGCGATGTTTCATTAAAGGACTAGAGGCATGCTAGAAAGCTGGGAGAGTGGGCCATGCAATTTGGATGGTTTCCTGAGGGAAACAACAAAGACTGAGGCTGGGTTCGGAGAGCTAACTCTGATCAGATGGCGACTAGCAACAATCAGTGCTGAAATTCTATTGCAAATGTTATTTTCATAGCTATTATTTGTGCTGAAATTTCCTTTGGATTTTTTTTCTACTATAGTTTCCTTGGCAGGGTCTCACTCTTAGAGCCTCATCTCTACCATGTGATGATAGTTTCTGCCTGCCCCCAGGATTTCTTCTGTCCAACCCCTTATCAACCCTTTCCTATCCAATACTCTATGGCTAATTCTTCCAAACTCCTGTGATTGCCTTGGAAATTAATTCAGACCATGAACCTGTGTGTTGTTTTATGCATGTCATTTCACGTGATATTCTCAAAAAAAAAAAAAAATGAAATCCTGTAGGTTAGATTGTGTTCCTGATTTACAGAAGAGGGAAAAACACCACTACACCTTCGGGATCTTAGCAACATAAATTAAAGACCTAGGCCTTGGGCCTGCTGACATCATCATAGAAATGCAAAGAAACCTTGGCCCGTGGAGGGGCTCCACACAGCAAGAGTAGGACAGTAGATAGTAGTGGAGGGCTTAGGATTTCTAGGGGAAAAGAAGGAACTGTTAATCCATCTCTCCACCATGAGAGATTTTGGTCACCCAGATATCATTCCAAAAGCCTGTGGGACATGCTAGCTGCTCCAGCATCCCAAACATGCAGTAGGCCCAGGAAGGAGCGAGATCACCATGGCTCTAATATCAGGCTCCGTGGGCATGCCAACAATATAATGAGTGTGGCTAGCGTTAGAGGGCAGAAAAAGGAAAACCCCAGAGGGCTAGAATTGGGCCTCAAACCAGCTCTCTTCTTCTTAGAGAAGGCCTTTCTATCACAGCCCCCTGGCCATCTGTACTTCATTCTCTCCTTGACAATTTCCATTTTGAGTAGGAATCCAAGATGTCAGCTCTGTAATGAGAGTGTCTACACTACAATTAATGAGGCCCACAGCCTTCAGTAGGACTGGCCTCTGCCAGGCTTAATTTACACACTCCTCAGGCCTTCCAACACCCCCATTAAAGTCAGTAAAGGAGTTGTGACTGTTGGCCTGGGAACACTATCTGACTGCATCCTTGTCACATCACCATCCATTTTCAAGTCTCTGAGCTTGTGTACCTTTCACCTGGCTTATCCAGTCTGGGAAATGTGGAGTCTTTATCCAGCAAGTGGAAGTTAAGCTCAGGCCTCTGGACTCCATCTGGAAGACCTACATACCTTCCACTGTGCCCAGACCCATGTCAAAATCCTATGGGTGCAAAACTCCCCAATATAACTTCTCCTCTGTGCTTTAACTCAAGAGCACAACCTCCTTCTCAGACTCAGGCATCCCTACCCCACCTGCTTAATGAATGCCATCGTTTAGGCAAGAGCAAGCAGGTGGGAGATGGCCAGAAAGCTGAAACAAATGGGCCTGTTTTTAATGCCACATAAATCATCTTAATTAAAAATTAATTAAGTGCCCTAAAATTTGACATTCATTTAAAGAAAGAAGTTTGAGTTATAGAGTTATATAAGTTTCATAGCATCAAATCTCTAAGACACAGTTGAAGGAGGGGAGAATGCATAGGTTTCTGTTTTGAATGGATAATTAGGGGAAAGGTTTCATTCCCACTGAGGGGACCCAATAAGCCAATTGTTGTGTAGGACAGTGATTCCTATAACCTGACCTGACACTGATGCAAATCTGAACTAACTTCCCCTACACGTATGGTGGAGGTAAATGAGCAAACAAACATGCAATACTATTTCAGAGGAGATAGTCCAGGATGCAAATGACAGATGACAGAGCCAGGAAATGCCAACACAAGCCAAGCTTGCAGGGTGAGTAGCTTAATAAAGAATGCAAAGGAATATGAAAGGCTTCACAAGAGGGTCATTAACACTGTCAGCATTCATCAAGTCAGCACTATCCACGGCAAATCCACTACTAAACACAGCCACCAACAGCCCAGATCCCAAGAATCAGATCAGAGATGGAACGAAGTCTTGGAGATGGGAGATGAGGTCAACACTGTCACTCCACCAAAGGGCAATGGAAGCTCAGAGATAAAAGACCCACCCTGGATACATAGGTGCTCAGCTGCTGATTCCTCCAGCTCTCCTAGGAAGCGTTATTCCATGTGTGCCCCCAGGAAGGCACCAATGCCAGTGGCCTTCCCTGAAAACCTGTGGAGGACATTGGACCAGGTGGAGCCTGAATAGCCGTGCAGCTTCTGGAAGATGATAATGTGAGTCATGAGAAAATATCCCATCCTAGGATCATCTGCCCAGGCTCTGCTGTCTTGCCTTTCCTTTGCCACTTCTGAGATCTCAGGCACAGCCCCTATTAAGCATTCAGTCTCATGCAATATTTTACTGCTTAAAAAGCAATGTATGGAAGCAGGGTACTGATGGCTCACACCTGTAATCCTAGCTACTCAGGATGCTGAGATCTGAACATCATGGTTCAAAGCCAGCCTGGGCAAGAAAGTCTGTGAGACTCTTATCTCTAATAAACTACTTTAAAAAGGCTGGAGGCAGTGCTGTGACTCAAGTGGTAGAGCACTATTCTTGAGCAGAAAGAGGCTCAGGGACAGTACCTAGGTCCTGAGTTCAAGCCTCAAGACCTACAAAAAAAAATCAATGTAGGGATGACACTATTCAAAAAGAAATATACTCATTACTGGATTTATATAACTATTAACCCCCGTAACTCACCTTCACAATAAAAAAAATACAAAAACATGAACAATGAGGCAATGTACAATGTGCAGGCCTTTGAATCCTCAGTCTTCTGATTCATCAAGTGGCAATAATAACTTCTGCTAAATTTTTATGAGGTTCACTCAAGGAAGAATTAGGAAGACACAGAAAGCCATATGCCTTTGTGTATACTAACCCCCAGTGGCTGGCTTGGTCATCTGGGAAGGACTGCAGTTTCAAAGGCTAAGTTAAGCCCTGTAGAGAAGACCCTCCTTATTGACAGATCCCTACGAGTGACACAATCTCAGGTCTCATTTCCTTCCCATTAGGACATGTGGGTGTTTTAGTGGTTGCCAGGAATTGCTAGGACTCATAAGTTGGAGATGTCATAGGTACCAGCAGGCGATGGCTTCCTCTTTATAACAAAGCACCTGTCCTTTCTTCTTTACCCTGATGCCAGGTACCCCATAAGGCTTTGGAGTATCTTACTCTACTGGGCAGACAATTATTGCACAGCCACAGACATGATGCTATGGAAGGGTGCCCAAGCTCTTGATTAAACCATTTACCAAGGGTGCTTTACTCCTTAGAATTTATGGGTCCCGTAAAAAAAAAAAAAAAAAAAAAGAACTTGAGAACACAGAGCAGTTGTTTTTTGTTGCACCTCATTAGTTCTGCGTTTGGGCTGGCAGTAGAGTCAGGGTACCAAACGTCCATCTAATTGAATCTTCAGTAAACATAAAGCTCCCTGGCTCGAGAGGAGACCCTGCCAGGGAGTCTGAAAGTCTCCAGATGAGGAAAGGAAAGATGGAGAAAGTGGTACAAAGCAAGACTAGAAAAGGGCTTCTGCTCCTAAACCCAGGAAAAGAGGTCCTAGAATCAAATCTGTAAGATTCAGGGCATCTAGAGAGTGGAAGAGGCACAGCCCTCCACTGCTAGGCCCAGTGTTTGTCAAGGCAAGTGGATGAAGGACATATGCTGACTTCCTGCCATTCTGCACCCACTATCCACACTTGAGAATGCCTTTCACTTAGCAGACCCCACAGACACACACAGCATAGAAGAGAGAACAAAGAACATTTGTCTGTTTTAGGTCTAGCCTTAATGTTTTTCTGACATCCTAGTAAGAGCAGACCCTGCACAAAGTGGGTATCAGAGTTAACACTGTCAGGAGACAAAAATAGTAATACTTTGCCAAAAATAATAATGTCTGCATTTTCGTTTGGTTGAATACATCCTTAAAAAATTGAATGTACAAAAACCCAGGACATTTGGGGGGGGGGAATTGTATGCTCTCTAGCATACCTTTTGTGATTTTTTTATACAAGCACTATTTTATGAGTCATATAAATATTTTTTTGCCAGTCCTGGGCTTGAGCTTAAGGCCTGAGCACTGTCTTTGGACTTTCTCAAAGCTAGAGCTCTACCGCTTGAGTCTCAACACCATTTCTTGCTTTTTACTATGTATGTGGTACCAAAGAATAGAACCCGGGTCTTCGTGCATGCTAGGCAAGCACTCTACCACTAGGCAAAACTCCTGGCCTGAGTTATACAAATATTATAAAAATAGAAAGGAAAAAAATCCAAACATGGGTTTCCACCAATCACCAAGCAGATTTTAAGATGATGTGGCTCTATTTTAACTGTAAATGATCATTTACAGAGTAATATGCTACCTTCCTCCACTGATGCTCAGAATGAACAGATCAGGTCCTGAATACTGACGTATAGGCATCAATACACCTTTAGATCAAGCACTATGGTAGATTCATAAGACCTGGCTTCTCTGCACTCCTCCCTTCCCCCACTCTCTAGTCACTTGCAGTTTGCTAAGGAATTCAAACATATAAATGCCTAATAACACTATGAGGCAGGAGTGCTGCCATGCTCAATTCAAAATATGCCACCAAAGCCCGAGTTGGAAGAGACTTCATAGAGGGGAGAAAGTCAAAGGGGAGGTGGCAGGATCCAGATCCCCACTGCCGAGAGGTAAGTAACGGTGCAAATACTGACCTGGGGACAGGAACCCCAAATCAATGAATAATCACACACATTGCCTACCAGCCTCATAGGGAGCAAACTGTCTAAGCAACAAGAACTATGTAAGAGAAGGAGAAGGAAATAGAGAGAGAAGAGAAAGAGGAGATGGTTGAGGAGGAGGAAGTGGAGCTGGTAGAAGAAGAAAAAGAAAAGAGAGATGAGAATGAAGAAGAGAAGAAGGGGGATATGGGAGAGAAGATGAAGAAGGGGGAGGAATGGCAGAAGAGAAGGAAATGGAGAAAGAAAAAGAAAAGAAAGATGAGAAAGAAGAAAAGAAGGAAGAAAAGATGAAGGATGAAGAAGTGGGAAATGAGGAAAAAGCAGGAAGAGAATAAGAGGAAGAATTAGAGGAGGATAAGGAAGAAGAGAATAAAGAGGAAAAGAAGAAAGAGGGGAAATTTGGAGATAAGGAAATGAAAGAGAAAGAGGAAAAGGAGAAAAAAGAGGAGAATCACCAAGGAAAATATGAATCAGTATAAGTTATGTAAAAACCTCAAATACCTTGTTACCAGAATATATCATAAACAGAATTAAAACATACATAAAATACATGTAAAGACATGTCACACATGTCACACATACAACAGTTTCATGTCCTTAATGGTCTCAAACAACTCAGTAAAAAAGAAATGAAGCAAGGGTTGTAGTGTAAGTCAGTGGTAGCCCACTTGCTTGGCATACATGAGACTCTGATAACATGTGAAACACCTCAACTTCATTGTTAAAGAAATGCACAACCAAAAAGCAGTGAGATGAGTTTGGCCTAGTGGTAGAGTGCTTGCCTAGCATGCATGGGGCTCTGGGTTCATTTCCTCAGTACCACATACATAGAAAAAGCCAGAAGTGGTGCTGTGACTCAAATGGTAGAGCTCCAGCCTTGAGAAAGCCCAGGACAGTACTCAGGCCCTGAGTTCAAGACCAGGACTGGCAAAAAAGCAGTGAGATGCCTTTAGTTAAAAATAAAAACTAGGATAATACTTGGAGCTGGCCAGGATGTAGTAGGAAGGATATGCACGTATGAACACAGCTGGTGAAGAGTGTAAATTGGATTAACTTCTAGAAAGCAATTTGGCAATATGTATCAAGAGCCTTTGAATGTTTATATCTTTTGATTCAATAATTCCACTTCTGGGAATCTATCCTATGAAAATAATCCAAAATGAAGGCAAAGGATTTTGTTCAAAGATATCCTTCAAAGTATTATTGTAAATAGACGTGCAGCCATATCATTGAATAACATTTAAATAAATTGCTAGTATACACCACGTTATTATAGCCCATCTGAAAGCCCTTAGAGAAGTTTTGTGAGATTGCCTTAACTATTTTAAGGCCTATTTACATATGACATAAGTAAATCATAGACAGGAGAGTTAAAGATATATCAACTGAGTGGTGGAAATATTGGCCCCTAGGTGACAGGATTTGGAGTGTTATTGTTGTTTCTTTTTTTAATATTTATTTATTTTTTATTGTAATGTATAGAGGGGTTACAGTTACATTTGCTAGATAGTAGGTGCATTACTATTGTTGTTTCTTTTTACCCTGTCTTCAAACCTTCGCCAATAGATACCTATCTTTTGAATAACAGAAACATAAAAGAACTTACACGACCTAGTTAGGAAATGACAAGTAACTGGCGTATGGAATGCTTGTATGCCTGTGAAGACATGAGTGTTCATGAACACACAGTGTGAAGAAGAATGACACTGCTGGGGTGATCCCATAGGCTGAGGATGATTTTACAGGTTTTGGAGTTTGCTGGTATTTTCTATGGTACACTGGAGCGAGAGCAATGAAGTCTCAACTGTGTTTAATTCTCACCTATCATAATGCTCAGAGGGGGAAAAATGTCTTGTGAATGAAGTCACCAAGCAAATGTGAAGAGAAGTGTAATCCTAAAGAGCTATCTTAGTCTATTTTTAGTCCTATAACAAAATGCCTAAGGCTGGAGTCATCATGGAGAAAGAGGGTTTACTTCCTTCACAGTTTATTTGGGTCACAGCTAGAAGTCCAAATGGCCTGATGAAGACTCTGATGAGGGCCTCGTTAGCGGCATCACTGGCCAGAACACCTCTGCTTGTGTGATCTCTCTTTTCTCACGAAGCTGGCAGGACTCAATCATGAGGGAATCTTCTCTGCTGGCCTAATCTACTTTAGGCAGTTCTCAGAGACCTGGCCATAAACACAGTGGGGTTCAGTTTCCTTAAATCAAAGCGGAAATGCTAGTTCTGTCCTACCCTGGCTGTTACGCGTCTCCAGGAGCAGGTGAATGTCCTGGTATGGTCTTTGATTCCTGGGACACAGTACACAGCAGCTCCTGAAAAGCCTCCGCAGTCAACACATCAGGGAAGTGAGCTTCCTTCCTCCCATGTGTTTTGGGAGAGCATACCTTCCCCAGACCAGAGGACAAGGAAAGCATTTTTCCCTTTCAGCTTCTCACAGGACATGATCAACAAGTCAAAATGCACACACAGGATTAAAACTATAAAATGGGGTACTGATGGCTCCCACCTGGAATCCTACCTGCAGAGGAGGCTGGCATTCAGAGGATTACAGTTGGAGGCCAGCCTTGGCAGGAAAGTTGGTTAGACTCCATCATACACACACACACACACACACACACACACACACACACACACACACACACAAGCAAACAAAGAACGGGCTGCCAAAAATAACCTAGCGAGTAGATCTGATGCCTTGTCACTTAAAATGAGCTTTGTGTCTCTTTCTACAATTATCTATATATCTTGATCCTATGAGTTAATGGGAGTATTTAGAACTGAGAAAGGTGAGTTTTCCTGGTGTATTTCTCTGTATATCTCTGTTTATGTAGAGAAACTTTGTCTTCAGCTGTCTTGCAGATGAGTGGCATATTTTTCTCTGTAAGGAAGAAAGTTGAGATTACCAGACGACAGAACTACAAAGAACAAGCACCCAAAATGAATTAAATAGTTGAGAGAGTGGTCTAAAGCTACAGTGGTATTCAACAGCGCAGGGCCTCAGCTCACTCTGGGTCTCTGGCTGGAGGGGAGTTTTACAGAGTATACTGGTTTGCCATTGCCATTGTAATAGACTATGAAAACGTAAAGGCTTAAGACAAGGAAGTGAATTCCCTCGTGGTTCTGGAAGGCAAGAGTCTAAGATGCATTTCACTGAGCTTGTAGGAAGATGTCTGAAATCACACTTTCGTTGGCTGGTTCCAAAGGCATGCTGGCTGCCCACAGGGCTGGCTTATTTCTGGTGCCCTGCCTTTTCCAACTTCTCCTAGCCTGCTGCAATCCTGGGTCATGTTCCTCTCTTCTCACAACACACTCACACTTCAATCCTCTCACTTCCTGCTCCTCACTTGAACCTCCCAAGGGCCTCTGGAACCCGGCTGGGACCCCTGGATTAACAGGAGGACCCCACTGCCTTCAGCTACTAGGGCACACAGGACTAATGCCAAAGGCCAGCTCCAGGGAAAACCACACGACATTACCCCCAGAAAAGGAAAAAATGAAATCAAAGAGCTAAGAATATGCCTCAAGTGGTCAAAGTACCATCCTGGTAAGCATGAGGCCCTGAGTTCAATCCCCAGCACTACCTCCCCATTGATCTTGCACCAGGGCTGGGAAAGCCCTCCATGGATGAGTCTTCAATCTGAAGGAGGGTGGGGTGATATGGACAGAGTCTTCAAGTACCAGGTCACATGGGGACAGAGGGGAGGGTAAGGCACTCATGCTAGAGGTTGTCACAACCAGGGGCTGAGCTGTTCATCTCCACAGGGGCACTACCTCCCCAACCCCAATTAAGAGCCCCAAATCCAGAAGCATCACACGGCCCCTTTCTACCCCTGGTGCCTAGATATGATGATGTATGAAGAAGGGAAGCCAGGGCCAGCCTTCTCTCCCCCCACCATCCCCCAGCTTCACCCTCTGGGGCCTGCAGAAGCTCCAGTGGTCACAGAAGAATCAATTATCATGATGCATTGTTTTTAATACAGACATTAATATCTGCTATTGTGTTCATTAGAAATTGCACCACCCCCCTCCCCTTGGACAATAAGATTTGGCTAAGAATTTCAGAGCTGGAACAAATCTTAGAGTCAATATCCCTTCTTTTAGCCAGGAACCAGTGGCTCACATTCATAATCTTAGCTATTCAGGAAGATGGGATCAGAGGGTCACAGGTCACAGCCCTCCTTGAGCAGAAAAGTCTAGGAGACTTCGTTCCCCCCATTACTCAGCAAAAAGCTGGGTTAGGGGCATGGCTTCAATAGTAGAGTCCCAGCCTTGCCTAGCAGCAGCATAAAGCCCTGAGTTCAAACCTGGGTACTAATAATTTTTTCTTTTAAAAAATAAAAATAAATCCCTCTTTTCTAAACAAAGTGATCAGGAAAAGGTCATGCTCCCTTCACACAAGCCAGCCAAGAAAAAGCCAAGTCCTGAACACAAAGCCCAGCCCTCCCAATGTGTTATCTGCATTTCACAGCAGACAGTTCTATGTGTCTCTAGTATCTACTCAATAAATCACTACAATGGGAGAAACAGATGTCAAGATATACTGGGCTAGGCATAGCTGTAAAAACCTAGCTGTATGCTGAGACTCCATTTGCAGGTTGTCTACCTGGCATGCTAAAGCCAGGAGTTGGAGAACCCCAGAGTATTTGGGAGATGAGGGCCAAACCCGAGCCTCCCTGACATTTCTCACTGCTGTTGGACATGCGCAGATAAATATGCCCATCCGACCTGAGATACGAGCGGCAGGGCGGAGGAAGGTTCTCTATCCACCTGCCTTACTGCCAGCCAATGCCTGGGGCCACACAAACTGACAGATATGTGTCTGTGTACTTTCTAGGAACATCCCCAGGATCCAAGATGGCCCTGCAGAGTTCCTTCACGTGCTGGAACGGGACAGTCCTGCAGCTTGGACAAGCCTGTGATTTCCACCAGGACTGCAGCCAGGGATTTCCACCAGGACTGCAGCCAGGGAGAAGATGAGGGCCAGCTATGCAGTGAGTAGAAGGGGGCCTGCTCCATCATTCTCTAGCTCATGTCCCCCCTATCCCCATGTCCCCAAGCACATGAGCTTCAATGGCCTTTCTGGCATCTGACACTGGTAACTGCACACCTAGCAACACCACTCACTCAGCTTTCTCAAAACAGCACAGCTCTCCATAATCAGTGGTCCATGACCCCAGTCCACACAAGATCCTGAGTCAAGCTGTCCGATCCCCCAGGCAAACAGGAAATGTGCAAGATGCAACTTAACTCTGGGCTGTCACCTCAGAAGCCCTTTAGGCCCACATTTCCCCTCAGTTTTCCAAGCCCTATAGCATTCAGCTACCACCAGTATCTCTCATCACCCTGAGGCCCAGAACCAGAACAAAAATCCCACCTCCAGACACACAGGCCTCAAGACTCCACAGCTGACCTGCGGGGAATTTTGCAAATGTCACCAAGTCATTGTCACTTAGACTCGTTAGGAAGTTGAGGGAAAAAAAAAGATTTTTTATTTGTTCTCATTTCAAAGAAGCAATAAAGACATCCACTTTTCAATCCTTCCTCACAAACTTCATTTTTATATGAAGCTTTCAAGGGTGGTTCCCCAGTTAGAATGGAATTGCAGTCTGTGCTTGGATAAAAGCCTGGTGAAGAGGTGCCTGGAAGGGCTTTGTTGGTCTGTCACTACTTTGTGACAGAGTTGTCACACACACGCAGTAAAAACGCATGTGGCCCGCCCACCCTGCCCTGGTCATCCACCTGTTTGTCTCTTGTGTGTTTCTCTAGTTTAATTTGTGTTTGCTGTCTTTCTAACACTGCCTCTGAAGTGTATGATTTTACAATTGCCTCTTAAGAGATTTTGATATCCCTTTCTAGCTGGGATGCAGGTTGAACAGGCCATGCCCTGATTTACATTTGGGAAAATGAAGGCACAGAGAAGGTAATTAATTTGTTCAGGGTCACACAGCATGACTGGGTTAGAGCCGTGATTCCATCACGATAGCCTTTGGGATGCAGCCAATTACTGCAGGTTCAGGACATTTTCCTACCCCTTTGGAGTTTACCCTCATGGATTTTGAGGGCTGCCTTTCAGTTTCAGGGCTGCCCAGCTCAGATACCAAAGGTTAAGCCCGGTGGCCTTTTCCACCCATGTGAAATTCTACTCTGACCAGCTGTCAGAGTGGCACTACCACCCTAGAGAATGCTGCCATGCAGTCTTTTGCTACAGAAATCCAAAATCAATTGGCAGGAGGGCAGTCCAATCCAAGAAGTTATTCTAACTTTTTCCCACTCTGATCTTGGCAAGACCCTTAGCAAATATCCTCTCTCTGATTTCCGTGCCTCATTCTCCCTGACAACGCTGAAATTCCCTTGACATTCCTCAGAAAAACTCAACTGGAACCTCTGGTTGTGAGCCAGGAGCCCTCTTCAGTTAATTACCTCTCTCCTGGCCACCATGATGCTAGGAGATACCACTGAGTCCATGTCAGAGAAGAAAGCGAAGGAGATCGTGCCTGATGGAATTGACTTGTGCCAGGGCAGTGTGCAGGCTCACTCTGATGCTATAACCACTGTTGGCCCAACTCAACTATTGTATGAATTTACAGCATTTGGCTATACTGACAACTGCACCCAGCTATAGTTATGTAAGTGTCCGGGACAAAGGGGTCAGGGAGGGTCAAGGAGGCCCAGAAGGCTTGCTTCTACCGTTCTGAGGAGGTGGGAGAAAGAGGGAGGATGGGCTTCAGTTTCCCTCTTTCATAGTATCTGTCAACACCTCTGTATTTCCAATTTAAAATATTTCTGAATCCAAACCAGACCTTGTACCCCCATTGAAAGGTGTCTTGAAAATTCCCTGTACATTCTGACCAATGACCTCAAGAAAGTGTTCAGGTCCTCACTTCAGTCCCCAGTGGGTCACAGGCTCACTGGTCTTCCAGGCAGATCATTTTCCCTTCTAAGGATTAATAATCTCTTTTGTTTTGTGAGGATACAAATCTCATCTGCTTTGGCAGGCCAGGAAAAAAAAGGATTTTTTTTCAAAGTTTATTTCTTTATTACAAAATGAAACACACTGGTTGTAAAATACTGGGGGGAAATCTAGGGAGGAAAAAAGTAGGCACAGGAGAAAATACTATTGCCATAACCTCCCTTCTCAGACATACAGAGATAGCCATAATATTTTGATGTATGTCTTTGAGCATTTTTTTCTGTGACTCCATATTTTCAAGGAAATGGATCCCAGGTTTATCAAGAATGTTAACACAGCAGTCACATGGGAAGGAGAGGAAGTAGTGTCCTTTGGCCTGGAGTTTATACACTTGGCAGCTCCCACAGTGGTGGCTGAGGTCACATCACTTTGACTCTACCAGTTTGTCTGTTGTCTGTCTGCCTCTCTCTCTCTCTCTCTCTCTCTCTCTCTCTCTCTCTCTCTCTCTCTCTCTCTCTCTCTCTCTCTCTCTCCCTCCCTCCCTCCCTCCCTCCCTCCCTCCCTCCCTCTCTCTCTCTCTCTCTCTCTCTCTCTCTCTCTCTCTCTCTCTCTCTCTCTCTCTCTCTCTCTCTCTCTCCTCTCTCTCTCTCTCCCTCTCTCTCTCTCTCTCTCTCCCTTTTTTTTCCCCCCTCTCTCCCTCTCTTGTCAGTTGTAGGGCTTGAACTCTGGGCTCAGCTCAAGGCTACCACCTTACCCGTTGAGCCACAGCCCCACTTCCCATTTTTCTAGTGATTAATTAGAGATAAGAGTCTCAGGCTCTTTAGTGCCCATGCTGGCTTTGAACCTTGATCCTCAGATCTCAGCCTCCTGAGTAGCTAGGATTACAGGCATGAGCCACCACACCAGGCTCTGATTTGTCTCTCTTAGGGTGGAATCAGGTGTGATAATTGCCAAATATGATGAGATTGATTGACCCCCTCGTAGCCCGACTCACCAGTGGCCAATGAAATACCTGGCTATCCTGCAAGAAGGGGGCCATTTAGAGTAATTTTTTTCAGACATGGAGGGGACACAGGAATTGAATGGCAAGCTTTCTAAAAATGCAGATTCAGAATGAGCTGGCTGGGTGCTGCCTGAGATCCCACACTTCTCATAGTTTCATATGCCATGTGGATACAACCAGTCCCTGTACCCGACTTCTGAGTACCAAGGCAGTGAGAGGATTCAGTCTGCTCTCATTGTGTTCAGCAAATCAATTTGGAAGTCTTGCACCAAGCCAAGCACTCACTACTGGTCCTAGCAATGGTTTCCTATATTCTTTTTAACCCACCAGGAAGGAGGTTTTGATTTGGGCTACCACCCCCACTAGCTCTTTTCCAGAGTGGCTTCCTGTTGAGCTCACTGCCCTGATGTGCTGACAATAATGAAAATCCTCTGGACTTCACTCTTCCCTTTAAAATTGGTCACATAAATTGGCCATTGACCTGCCCAGCTCTCTTGCTTGACTCCTCTCCCTTAATTCAATCAATCACAGAGACATAGGCCATCAAATCTCAGGCCTCCCTGGATCCTCTGGCAGCTAGGACAGAGGTAGACATCCAGGAAATGGCAGTGACTTCCCTCATTCCTGTCCCAGTGGAAGACAGAAGCAGAGCAGCCCCAGAGCCATCCCCAGGAGACCTCTCCAGAGAGGCAAGCATCACCTGTCTAGGCTGCTACCTGAGGGTGGAGCCGGCTGGCTGAGACTTACCTTAACTCTGTCATTTGCAAGGTGTTTCCACACCTTCTCCCTTATTTTATCAGAAGGCCTGTGCTCTATTGAATAAACACTGATCTTCCTCCATTTTACACAAGAGGAACCTGAGACTCTAAAGAAGGAAGTGATTGGCCTCAGATCTCACAGGCAGGAAGTGGTGAGGCTGGGACTGGAACCCAATGTCAGAAATTCCATTGGTGCCAGTACCCATAAGTCAGGCTTAGTTCTCCTTCTTCCTCTAGACAACCAGGAGAGAGAGACAGCATATCTCTCTGCTGTGCAGCTCAGCCCCACCTCCCTCCTTACCATCCTATCACCCACCGGAATCTTCCCTCATGGGCCTCACTTTTTCAAGCACATTTGCAAATCACACTTTGTGGAAGGTCACTTCCAGACACCAGTTTGGTTTCTGTTCTGCAAAAGAAGTGGATGTTAGATCCCTCAAGGGGGCGGGAGAGTAAAAAATAAAACAGAAAGATCTCCTTCGCTTTTGGATTTTTAATCAGAGGAACATGCAGGGCTTGGGGGCGAAATGATTTCTTCAGGGGGGTATAAATGGGAAACGAGGCTCAACATCAGTGACAGCCTGTTTTAATTTATAATTCTGCCTCTGTGTGAGACGCGTGGAGAATCAGGGGGAAATGAGTAATAATTCACCAAGGTACTGTCATAGGCAGGAAGTGCTAGGGCACTTTTTGTCAGCCCACTGCTGCCAAAGGCTGAGACAGGAAGGATGTGGAGAGCTGTGGGTCTCAGCTAAGAGAGCTCTTTCCCCTTGTGTGGAGATGGAGTCCTCCTTCTTCACAGCCCGGCCTAGAACTTGTTGAGTACTGGTGAAATAGCCTAAAACAGCCCTCTAGCTCTTTGGGATGGGGGCCTTCCTGGGACCGTGTGAATGGAAACTGCCAAAAGTGAACCCTCTTCAGCCTTCTTTCTTCTTCCCTCTATGAGCAGAGGGAAATTCGTGCTCTAGAGAGCTGACTGTGGCTAGATTAGTAGGAGAAAAGTATGATGGCTAGACCAGTATGAGAATAGGATTGTGGATGCCTTCTGCTAATCAATAGGCTATAGGGAGGCCATCGTGATAAGGATTATGGGATCCGGATAGGTGATTATGCTGCAGTAACAAGTCAACCCCACACTTTTTCCCTAATCCAAGTGTGAATGGCTTCAAGATGAATGGCTTCAGAGAGCATTTATAGCACTTAACCCATGAGGATTCTGATCCATTCAAGCACTCGGAACCCAGACTAGCAGGCCTCTCCCCACAACATCACAACAGAAGCAAGAATTCTTCAGTCACTGTCATCTCACAGTCTCTATCCAGATAAAACTGCTCAGCACTAGTCAGGTAGCTTCCCTTAACTATGGGAAAATGAGGAGCAAATGGAAGTTTGGGGGCAACAGAGATCTCTGTAGACAGGGCTAAGGCAAGAGACTCAACCCAACCCCCTCCCAGCTGAAAATCCCTCTGTGCTGCCACCACACTCTTGTCCTTCCGATGGTCATTGGGAATGGATTCTGGCAGGTCATACCTTGGGTTTCGCCAGGTCACAGAATGAGAGGCAGATGATCTGGGTTCTAGTTCCGAGGGATCCATTAGCTATCTGACCTTGCTCAGGTTACTTCCCATGTCTGAGCATCGGCTTTGTCATATATAAAGCTAGGCTGACAATGCCTATGCTGTGGAGTAATTAGTTATTAGTATTTTATTTTATGAGGATCGGAATTATCATTCAACGTATATACAAGCTAGGGCATCGCACGGGCTCTTCCCTAAGATCTATGTTGTTAAACATCAGTGCTCTGACAGAGGAGGCGTTGCTAATGGGGATATTTTGGTCATGCCTGGCTCATTTGGCTTGTTGTTGCTGTCATTGTTTTGCCTTTAGAAGTCCTGTGTATCCATTCTTCTGCATCTACACAGGTAATCTCCCTGCTGGCTTTTACTGCAACTTCGAGAACGACTTCTGCGGCTGGTTCCAAGGCATCTTCTCACCCCACATGCCCCGCTGGCAGGTCAGGAGCATAACGGATGCCCGGTACCAGGACCACCAAGGTACCATCTCTCTCTCTTCCCTTCCCTTCGGTGCCTACCCTCATGTTCATAGGGATAGGCTGGAGACATAGGGTCCTATTCCAGAGCAACTGGGCTTCACTACCCCCTGCAGAAGCTCCTCTCAAAGCTTACCTAAGGTACTTATACTCAGTCCCTCCTTGGGCTTTAGATTCCAGCTATGTTCATTGTCACTTTTCATTACTTAAAATGAGACCTTCTATGAAGGATTAACTATAATACAGCAGCAACAACAAAAATAATTCATTCCTTCAAGTGTTTGTTGAGATCCTACCGTGTTTCAGGCATCTCATTCACTGAAAGGTAGGGAATGCCATAGGTCCCCTGTATGACTGACTGGTGAGACTGGGGTAGAGAGAGGCCTGCGCCATTTTCCTGGGATATGTCCTGTGACCCTTACCTCACATCTTGTTACTCCTCTGAGGCCCTTAGCCTTCTTTCTGCCCCCACCTTAGATTTCAGTTGTGGCTCCTATCCTCCACTCTCTTGAGCCCTCACCAACAGCATGCTACTTGGCTATCAGAGGGATCAAGGGCCTTCACACACCCAAGATACTGGCTTCCAATTAAATAGAGTAACGCCAACTCCCAGAAGCCTGAGAGGGTTTAGGCAGAGAGGACACATGAGTCCAGCATAGCTCCAAATGTCAGGCTGCTAGAGAGATGAGGCCATTCTTCCATGGCCTGGCCTTGATCTGTACCCTGGTACCCATCTCTTGGCAAGACAAGGCTGGTGAAAACCCTTCTCCTTTCATCTGCATTTTGCCTTCTCTTGATAGTAAGTAAAACCCTTTACATCACAACCTTCTCTTTCAAATAAAAAATTACACATCCTGTAGATTAAAGAATAATAATAATAATAGTGTGTGTAAGGGAGTAATACCCAGCTCAACCATAATGGAACCAACACATCTCCATTTTCCATCTTCAGAGTTGGCTAAGTCAGAGGGAGCTGCTTTTGGACCAGGATGCTCTCATGGTGGCCCCATTAGAAAGAAGACTGGATTATATGACTTCCATAGGAGCCCTTAATCTGATGCACAGAGCCCAAGAGCACTTCTTCTCCCAGCCTCCTCAGCACCCTGCATCTTCTTAGCATCCTATGTATAGAAGGAGCAGAGAGATATCACATCAAGCCAGACATGATCTTCATATCTCTTCTCATTTGATCACCCCCAAACTCAACAGCATCAAAACAAATAAATACCCAACTTTGTACTGCAAATGTCAGCACTGTCACTGCCTCCTGGAATAGCCCACCCCTGCTTAATAGCTCTAGACCGTAGAACAGTTGTCTTTACCGCAAAGAAAGTGCCTTCTTTCCCTGAATACTACTCATAGATCTAAGTTTCACTATAGAGCCCCTCAGAACTAAGCTCCTATCCCATCCAAAAATGGCAGGCCTTCAACTTGAAGACAACAATTAGGCCCCCACATACACACACTCACACAATAACTTGTCTTTTATAAGTCACAGAATCCCAGCTTCTTTGACTCTTGTTCATGTTTACCGAATTCTCCAGTCTATCTTGGTAACTTTGCCCCAAATGTGTCACTTGGTACTAACTCAATATCTATTTACTAGAGATGGAGAAAGGTAGAAAGAAGGACTAAGAGCTACTTGGGGTTCTGTGAGCTCACGCTGGCTCCCATCTCTAAAATACTCCACAGTTCCCAGAGATGGGATAGGGGTGGCATGGGCAGCTCAGAGTCTCCCAGATTTTTCAGGCTGAGTGATATTGAGAAAAACCAAAGAAATAAGTCTCACTGGGCAGAACCTAGAGAGGCTGACTCTGGAGCAGGGGAAAGAGAGTAGAGGTCCTAAGACTCTAGGAGGGCATGGAGCTGGAGAGTCTAGCTGCTTCAAGATGCTACTGGGTTAAAGTTGGTGAGCTGGAACATGGAACTGGGACCTCCTAGACAGTTAGCTAATGGCTTTAAACCACGAAACCCTTTCGGGACTAAAATATTAGCATTCACTGGGGGTTGTTGACAATAACAAGTTGGCTTCCGCATCCAAGGTAGGTCAGAAATCAGTGTCCTCAAAGATGTTTCTAGACTAGGTAAGAATCATGCACAGTCCACTAACTCCTCCTCCCTGGAGCCCTCAGTTCATGAAGATGATGTGTTTGTGACTCTCTTCCTTTCTCCTCAGGCCATGCTCTGATGCTCAGCACCACTGATGTCTCTGCTTCCGAAGCTGCCACCGTGACCAGTGCTACGTTTCCCGCACCAATGAAGAACTCTCCCTGCGAGGCAAGTCTCGTGGTTCTGCCTATCCTTTGGTCACATTCAGATGAACCTGAACAGATCTCACAAGCAGCCTAGATTCTAGGGCATCTCCCACCCAGAAAAGACAGCCCACCAGCAGAGTTGAGATCTTTTCTGCATAGGATCTTAACTTTAAATGATGATACTCACCTGTACTGAATTACCTGTGGTAGGGTCTTGATTTAAACGACCCAGAAATTATGTGCCATAAAGCATAAAATGAGGGGGGACGGGAATAAGAATGATTTACAAAAAGTTCCGATAGAGAGAGAGAGAGAGAGATAGATAGATAGATAGATAGATAGATAGATAGATAGATCAAACTTCTTCATTTATCAGTTGTAAGGCATCTGGGCTGTTTCTGTAACTTGCCTGTATTTTGAGTAGGGATGCAACTAACTTGAGTGTGCATTATTATATCTTGCATTCTTTCAGATAAATGTTCCGGGGTGGTATCATTGGTTTATAGAGTAGTTCTGTTTTTAGTTTCTTGAAGAATTTCCAAACTGACTTCCATAGTACTTCCATTGGTTCACATTCCCACAAATAGTGTATTAGGGTTGCTTTTCCCCACATCCTGCTCATCACTTGTTGTTGTTTGTATTCTTGATAATTGTCATTCTGTCTGAATGAAATAGACTCACAATGCTATTTTCATTTGCATTCCTATGTGGCCAGGGATGGTGAACATTTCTGATCTCACCTTATATCTTCACTTCTATATCTTGAAGGAATAATGTTAGCTTTATTTCTCGTAATGAATATTCTTTCAACTTATAATCATTATTTTATTATTTGCCAGTCCTGGGACTTGTTCTCAAGGCCTGGTCACTGTCCTTGGACATTGTTTTTGCTCAAGGCTAATGCTCTGCCACTTGAGCCACAGTGCCACTTCCGGCTTTTTCTGTGTATGTGGTACTGAGGAAGGGAACCCTGGGCTTTGTGCATGCTAGGCAAACACTCTACCACTAGGCTACAGCAGGCCTCTAACCACTATTTTAATTCCTCATCTATTTGTTGGCCATGCTGCTGCTTCTGCGAAGTCTTTGTTTGGCCCATTTATTAGTTGTGTTATTGATTCATTGAAGATTTAGTCTTTTAATCTGTATATTCTGATTATTAGATGTCTCTCAGAAGTATAGCTGATAAAGATCTCCCATTTTAGAAAATGTAGCATATGTATACGTATGTGTGCATGGATGAAAAAGAGAGGGAGCATGTGGGTATGTGTATGTAGTATATGTATATACATAACTGTGCTGTTTGCTTGAGCAAACAGTGGGCTTCAGTGAAGTTAACCTAAAAAGTGGAGATACTACTGGTGCCTTCCCCAAAGAGGTGAGAATTATATAGGTAAATATAAATCAAAGATAAATTGACAGACAGAGACAGACAGACAGACAGACAGACAGACAGACAGACAGACAGACAGAAAATAGATAATCTTTTAACAACAAAGAAAAATGTGGTACACAGTGAGCACCTCTGTACTTCACCAGCTGTGCCTGGCATCTTGCTTCATAACACTCAAAAGAAAAGTGGAGAAAGGAGAGGGCTTTAGTCAAAAATCAGACTCCACGCTCTCCGAGGGCAGCTGACACCCAGATCTTGCTTACAGCAGAAATCCAGCAAAAGTTAGATTTGGCCAGTCCTGCTCTCTGGAAATACACAGTAGAAATTCCTGGCTTAGTTTAAAGAATAGCTCTCTTTGTCTGAGCAATGTTTCCTTTCAAGTTGTGGACATTGTGAAACCAACCATCTTTTTGCCTCCCCTCCTGTGGGGGGTAGAAATCCTAAGAAGGAGGCTTCAGATAACGGAGATACAGACATGACTCCTGTGCTAACAGACACAATTCAAACCCTTTGGGATTCTTGTGAAAAAAGACTTCAGACATAAAACAAAGAATGAAAAAAGATGCACAAGTTTATAATCAGAGGAGTGGTTAAAGTCGAGGCTCCCCCTTCATGAGAAAATAGGACTTCATGATGTACAGTTCTTTGTCACCTTGCTCCAGGTTTGATTTTTATAACTCAACATTTGTCCCCGCTTTCTTACCCTTTTCTACTTTATCTTACTTGGTTTTATGTATCTCAGAACTACCTTAAATCCTTTTTGGAAGAAGTCTGGGGAGAAAAATGTAGGCTCATTAAGTTAAATTGTATTTGAGAAACCACGCTATCTGGTGCAGATGGTGGAATTACACAGTCATTGTTGATATTTCTCAGATGCCTCAGAGCAGGTACCTAGAAAAGAAGGCTTCCTAAGAGGAAGTCTTGTGAGGACAGATGGTTGGCCCACCTGAGAGAAGGGGAGGATCCTTAAAAGCATTTGGTCTTTAAATTTATTCTTCACTGGGTTTAACATGAGCCTGATTTCAGAAGGGAAAAAAAGGAAATGTCAAGGTAAAAGTGATATTTTTCTAATACTCCATCACTTCTTTAATAACCTTTGAGTTGATCAATAGCTGAAGCAGGTGTTTTCTTTTACTTTGTTTTTCCTCCAGTACCATTTGCTCGAGGCTATCTTTGCTATTTTCTGCCCTTTTGCATAACTTGGCTTAGTGCGCACAATGAAGGACAGGGCATGGGCCTGTCCCACATTCACACCATTCACACTTCTGTAGGTTTGTACTCATTGCAGTGCTTCACATTCTGCTCTACAGACCATTTGTCTGACACTGGTGGGCCTTTGCATTCCCAATGTTGGCAGCAATATTTTTGCACACACACACACACACACACACACACACACACACTTTTTTTTAAGATAAAGATAAATAGCCAAAATGGAAATGTGTATTACATGTATCTCCAGGCATATAAGGTCCAAGACTTATTACATCCTAATCCTCAGTGCATAAATCAGGAAATTGTTTTCCTTCATTTGGGTTGCCTGAAAGCAGATAGTGCATTGCTGGAGGAGACCACAGAGCTAACTGAGGCTAACCAAATGCCACCAGCCCTGAAGGGGCTCCCTTGACCATTTGACCAGAGTATAGGAAGTAGACACTACATGGAGCTCTGGGTAGTTGCCAGATGAAGCCTGGATCCACAGAGACTGGCAACTGACCAATCAGGACTCCAGAGCTGCTGTCTACCACAAAGCATTTTCTCCAAACCCAAATCAGTTCTGGATAACAGGACATTCACATACAGCAGAATATTTCAAAATGGTCACTCAAGACACCCCACAATCATCAATGGATTCTTGACTGTGATGAATTACCTTTCAAATCAAAGTACCAGATAACTGGTAAGAGAAGCACGGAATGAATGGATCTTCTTAGGCCCCCACCTTGGATGTTCTGAATGACATCACTGAGTGCAGATAAGATTTTTGCATTTCCAAATCCTTCCTTCAGTAATTGGGTTGCACACTGAAACTTGAGGTTTATTGCAAGCATACTTACACTTGCCAGATGTGAATTCAGTTTATTCTGAATCCATGCAGAGTTCCCCTCCAGTACACATGGCCCTAATTTGTATGATTCAACCAGCCTTTTAGAAACACTGTCAGAAAAGAGGTTAGAGGTGATGGAATGGGCATGACTCAAGTGGTAGAGCACCTGGCTAGAAATAATGGAATGGGACCAGAGCTTGGGGGGGCAGGGGGACATGAGAGCTGGAAGAACAATGCAACCCAGTCAGATGCTCACCAGCAATGGAGACAGAGCCAACGTATACGTCGTGCCAGCCCAAATTCCAGGACATTCTAGAAGTGTGCCAACTCCCACCTCTTTCTTCCAGCCACTGCTGCCACCTCTCTCCTGCCAGCTGCTTCTGCAGGCAGGGCCTCTTCCTTCTGTCTGCACAGTAGGGCATGAATATTTAAAGACCTCTGCGTAGCCTAGCCACAAACAGAGAGAACATTGTAGACATTTTTTTTAGGGGAGCAGGGGTTCTCCCTACCACAAACCTCTTCTCTGCCGGAAACTGGGGAACCACTTACAATATATTCTGACTTCTATTTTATTTTTATTTCACCAAGCCTCCAGTTCAAATAATTAAAGTTGCCACCAGGGAGGGGAACCTTACCGTGGCTTTCATGTGCTCACTTGCTGTAAGACTTGCTCCAGTCCACCTTGGCTTTAAGACATTCTGGAATGTGTGCAGCATTTCAGCTGCCTGTAATAAAGAAGAAGAGAGAGTGGCAGGGGCCGGCCCCACCCCTCCCCCTGCCTTTCACACGTTCTGGAAGCTTGACTGTCTCAACAAGCCCCATGTGGTTTGAAATTCTGTTTTATTTCAATAGCCTGCCTGTGACTAGAATAATTTAAATCTTGTTCTCAGGCCAGAACCAGGCCCAGGGCAGAAGGTGGGGATAGGGAGGAGATTTTGTGAGGTAAACTTCCCTCATCTGCTTTCCCATCCAAAAATATGAAAACAGAGAGAATATAAGGGACTCAGGAACTGAGGGCATGACCCACCATTTTTTTTTTTTTTGCCAGTCCTGGGCTTGGGCTTAGGGCCTGAGCACTGTCCTTGGGCTTTCTCAAGGCTAGCCCTCTACCACTTGAGCCACAGAACTGCTTCTGGCTTTTTTCTATGTATGTGGTACCAAGGAATCGAACCTGGGTCTTCATGCATGCTAGGCAAGCACACTACCACTAGGCCAAACTCCCAGCCCCATGACCCACCATTTTTTTTTTTTATGACCCACCATTTTTGCAATGGTCAGTTCCTAGCTAGAACTGGAGCCATCAATTGTCTGGACCTTTTCCACCTGTATATAAATACACACACACACACACACACACACACACACACACACACACACACACACACACACACACACACTGGTATCAACAGACCTTTTCACCCTGATATCACCCCAACCCAAGTAATGAGTCTATTTTGATTAACTGCTGAGACAGCTGAATTCAGGGCAGAAAGCAGGCTGTGCGGTTCCACCAGGTCTGTGTAGGTCAGGTCACCTGAATGAAAGTAGATCCACATGCTGTGTCATGAAAGCCAACGGATGTGGCCCCAAAAGCAGCTGGCCAGGAAGCCTGGCACATGGAAATGCCCTCTGCCCTTGGTCTAGCCCTGCTCAGTTCCCTGCTGAGAAGAGGCCCCTAAGGTGGCAGGGTCATGAAGACTAGAAAACGGGATTTGGGGTTGGGGTTGTTTTGTAGTTATTGTTGTTTCAGTAACTGGCTCTCTAGTTGATTTTTCTAAGACTTTACAGGGTGCTGGTGACCACTTCTGGAAACCAGACCCTTCCTTTCCTGTATCCTCTCAGTGTAAGAAGCAAAATCATGTGAGAGTCATGCAGTGTTGACAGCTTATTCAAGCTTATCCCACTTTTCTCCCTGAAGGCCAACAAACAGGATTTTCAGGAGGGAAAAAGAGCGAAACTTTTTTGACCACTGTGTTTTTAAAGTTTATCAAACTCAATGACAAAATCCTCTGTGGAAATGTAAGAAGAGAGGATAAGAGGGATAGTCATTATTGTAAGATGCCTGAGATACAAGAAAAAAACGAAAGATCTCTGCCTTCAGTTGCTCGCTAAACCCCCAACAAAGCAGAAGCAGAGGGCAAGCAGGAATGCTTGATTGGGCTCACTTTGCTGAGCAGAGCATAAGTCAGACTTCCCGCCTCTCCTTCCCTCCCCCCCACACCTCTCCGCCCCCCCCCCACACACATCCTCTACACACATGGGATCTGAATCATGAGGCTTGTTACCTGTCCTGGAAATGGGAGCAGCCTATCTTGAAGAACAGGGCAAAATGTACCCCAAGACTGACTATCTCTCTGCAGATGGCAACTCTTCAGCCATAGGAGTTGATAGAACTCAGTAGCCATAATGTATCACTGTCAGCTAACTCAGAGCCCCAATCTTCACCTCTGGAGGCAAGAGGCTCACATCACCATTTGACATCCAAAGGGTAGCCATCTGCTGCTCACTCGTGGGACTCAAATGCCTCCGTGTGTTCGTTGTAGGGGCTCTGTTTTTAGTATAACTCATATTAGCTGATCAAGAAGGAGAGGCTATTGCAAAACCTTGTAGGCTTCATCCTGAATCAGCTTGTCATTTCTAGAACCAGCCTACCTTCTACACAAAAAGGGAGAAGAGATGAGAGCTGTACGCTTCCCCTTCCTCTGCTCATTCATTCTTCCCTGTGCCATGGCTGGAAGCTGACCAATGGAAGAATGAGCAAATCTTGCCTAGAGTCAACCCTGGCTGGGGTGGGATTAGTGCTGTATTAATATTTTGTGGTGGTTGTAAGTAGTTAGAGACCCTTGCCAAACTAGAGGAGATCCCAAGGTATCATCATCATCATCATTATCAGCATCAGCATCATCAGCATCACCATCATCTCTGGCTCTGGCTCTAGCTCTGGTCTGCCACAAGAGAACATTCTTCATCTCAGAGGAAGTCCAGCATCTGGCTTCAGTGATTGCTTCAATTAAGAGCAAATCAAGGAGATATAGAGGTACATACCTGTAATCTCAGTATTCCGAAGACTAAGGCAAAAGGATCATGTGTTTGTGGCGAAGACCAGGGTCAGGACCAAACACCCAACCTATGACATATCCATCTAGGTTGTTCACTCTCTGCCCAGGAGGACATAATTTGGGGCTCAGCAAGAAGCACTGGGCCCCTCTGGCTCCCACAGGGATATATTGACATCTGGAGCAAGTCAGAGCAGCAAGAGGGCTCCAGGTGCCTCTCTCCTCCTCCCATGAGCCAACAGCCATGTCCAGAGGAATCAGGCTGGACATGTGAGAGCAAGGCAAAAGAAGCCTCAAAGAGAGAGGATGGTGCAGTGGGAAGGGCTAGGATGGGGTCACAGAGACTTTGGAGGAATCCTGCCACTTTCTAGTTGGAAGACCTCAAGTACATTACCTCATGCTTCTCAGCATTAGTATCCTACTGTTCATGTAGCTTTGAGATGTTCAGGAAGGCTGGTCCTCAGTTTAAGAAGCTCAGTCCTGGGGCTTGAACTCAGGGCCCAAGCACTGTCCTTGGGCTTTCTCAAGGCTAGAGCTCTACCACTTGAACCACAGCACTGCTTCTGGCTTTTTTCTGTGTATGTGGTACCAAGGAATTGAACCCGGGTCTTTGTGCATGCTAAGTAATCACTCTACCACTAGGCCAAACTCCCAGCCCCTGGCTTTGAACTTTTGATTGTCAAACCTTAGCCTCCTGAGTTGTTAGAATTATAGGTGTGAGCCACCACTGCCCTTTGGAAATCAATAATTTATACACACTGCGCTGTCTTTACTGACACTAAGAATCCTTTATCCCAGCCCCAGACTAAGGGACGGCCATTTTTTTTCTTCTTCTATGGTACAGAGTTAGGGTGTCTGAGGGGCCTAATGAAGACTTTGGGTTTGTGTTTAGTGTCATGTAGCTGACTATGATGCTGAAAATGCATTTCCTGAACTTCTCTGTTGAAGAACTTATCTGGCTCCCGTGTGGCTGGCCACACAGTTGGAATCAGTACCTGCTGATTCACCTAGCTGCTGTGGCTTCAGTGCCCCTCCCTGGTTAGTCCCTCCCACTGGATGTCTGGCAGCTCTTGCAGCCAATCATTTGGGTCACTGTCCCAGCACAGGCCCTTCTTGGGCAGAATGGGGAAGAGACACTTCCTCCCAGGGCAGCCATGGGGAAGTAGAGAGTAGATCTAACTAGTCCACAGGGACTTTTGTTACAAATATTTGGAAGACTTACAGGGGGCCTCACGTTCCAGATGATCCCAATGAGGCTTGGTGAAAAGCCACTTGGAAAATGCTTTTAGAACCACTCCAGCCCCTCCCTGCTCTGCTTGCCAATGCAAAGGTGCATGCGCTTAGGCTTGCTGAGATTGTTGTGTCCATGACTGGAACTGTTGGCAGAGACCAGAGCCAAAGTCCTGGGCTTTCCAATATGCTGTCAGCCTTCGGGTGACTTCCTGGGCAGGGAAAGGGCAGCCAGAGTTGAGAAATGGTCACTTCAGAAGTGACCAAGGTAGGCTCTTCAAAATGCACCATGTCTGGTCATGCTAATCATGACCAGGGGATAAAGAGAGATCATACAAGGTCTGTGTTTAGCAGGAGAGGTGGGAGCTGGAGGCTGCAGGCAAAGTTCAAAGTCAGCCTGAGCAGGAAAGTCCATGAGACTCTTATCTACAATTAAATGCCAAAAACTCTAATGCGGAGCTGTAGCTCAAGTGGTAGAGAGCCAGCCTTGAGCAAAAGAGCTCAAACCCCAGTGCCGACATAAAAATAAGTAAAATACTGACCTAGTAATAGGAAGCTGGCTCAATTCTAAGCATTTCACTTTAATTGCCTTATTATCAAAACAGACAGTAGGGAATTATAAACCCATTATAAACCCATTTACAGATGTAGAAATTGGGGCTTCAGGATCTTAATGTCTTCATAAGTCCAACCCACAAGCAAACAACTCAGCCACAATCAAACTAGGTCTGTGCAACTCAAAGGCCAAATCTGTAAAGACTCTAAGGTCATTGGAGGTTAAATCCTAGCACTGCCTCATTTATGAGCCATCTGACCTCAAGCAAGTCACATCCAATTAATTGAAATACAACAACACGGTAACACTGTTTTCCTTGCTGAGTGAGGTTGTTCCCAGCTCCAGATGAAAATGCGAAAACTCCTGTTACCTTCACAAGGCTTTGTGCGTGGAAGCAATCACTGGTCATGATCCATGCCTTGCTCAGACTCAATGAAGTCGCTACTACCGACGTGTTTCATCCTCATCTATTCTAATCTCTCTTCCCAGTCAGGCAGCAAACAACAAGTGAGCAAGTTGGAAGTTCGGGTTTTTTGTTGTTGTTGTTTTGTTTTTTGAGAGATTTTTTTTTACTAGCAGTAATACCAAGAGAACATGCCTCATAGACCCACTTAATCCATAATTAATTAATTAATTAATTATGCAGCCCTTCAAGGATAGGGGTTAGTTAGCAACAAGACTCCTCATTGAGTCTCTAGGATTCCACAGAGGCCTGCCTGAGATTTCTGAGCTAAAGTGATTCTTCCCTCAGCTTGTAGAGTAAGGCAGCCACACAGCCCAGCACTGTCACTGCTTACTGTGATGTGTTTGGCTCTGCAGGGATGTGTGCTAAAGGGTTAGGATAATCAACAGCTGTTGTCACTGCAGTTGGACATAATTAATTCAGTGCCTTTGCGCCATTCAAAAGGAATACCTCCCCCAGTACATGAAACAGGGGCATGTGAAGTGTTATGTCAAGGCTCAGATGTGTGGTTCAAATTTTTGTGGTCCTTGGCACAGAGTTGGGTCCCACTAAAAAACCACAGGCCTGTTTATCACAGACCCTGTGACTCCACTGGTGATAGTTCTAACACATCAATGACTCTAGTAAGAATACAGCCCCTCCTGACATGTCAGGAATGTACACTTGGGGTCTCTGGGCTTCTCAGACCTCCTGTGCCTCCCAGAGTCTATGTTATTTCCAGTGGCTGTCTCTGAAGGCCATACAAGTCTTTTCATTGCACAGAGCTGATCCTGGTCCCCTGCAAAAAGATGATAAAACCATTTCTCAGCCCTATCTTCAATGCACACAGAGAAACTGAGACATAGGACAGGCTAGTACCCAAAACTGCACATATCATTACATTGTATCTCAGAGGAAAATATCACCTTTTACATTCCATAATACTAGAAAGGTAATTCTCCAAGGAACCTGAAAAATAAGAAGCTAGACTGATTGTTTTTTACATTTACTTTATTGTTATTATAGAGGTGATGTGCAGAGAGATTATAATTACATGAGTCAGGTAATGAGTACATCTCCTGTTCCCTCACTTTCTCCCAGATTGAAAATTTTAGTAGAGTATTCTTCATTCCATTCTATTCTAGGTTTCTGTATTGTTTTTCAGTTTGGGGATTTTTGTTTTAGTTTTTTTTAGCAGTCTTGTTTTCTTTGGGGGTGTGTACATGTATGTGAACACGTGTGTGTGTGTGTGTGTGTGTGTGTGTACACACATGTGTATGAGCTATTTTAGCTTAACATCCTATGCCCTGCCTATCCTTCTCAACATAAAGGATCAGATCTAAGGGAATCATGTTAACATGGACATAAGCCCATATTACCTAGGACCCTAACATCCCTGTGGAGAGTAATTGTTGACTCCATGTTACAGATGAAATCACTGACGCTCTGATACTTGATAATAAATAAGAACCAGGCAGCTTCTAGTTCCAAAGCCTCATGCTCTGTTCACAGCACTGTACCACTTCATCCCTTGGTGCGAGTGCCAAGTATGTCCTGGGTGCTTCAGAAAGTACAGGGAAAGAACTCAGCCCTCTCCCGAGATGACACTCTCTTCTTCTTTCCAACGGTATCAGAATCGTCCTTTAACTGCTTTTTAGAATATGGCATTTGTTGTCATTCCTGTTATAACAGTACTCTGGTTTCATTTTTAGCATTAGGAAAATAAAACATGAATTGTATAAAAAGAGAAATGGCCCACAATCCACCAAAAATAACTCCTATTACCATGCTGGCATATTTCCTTCCAGACAAGTACGGCTTTCAACATAGCTGTACATAGTGCCGAGAGCATAACCAGGTGGTAGAGTGCTTGCCTAGCATGCACGAAGCCCTGGGTTCAATTCCTGGGTACCACATACACAGAAAAGGCCGAAATGGTACTGTGGCTCAAGTGACAGAGCGCTTGCCCTGAGAAAGCTCAAGAACAGTGCCTAGGCCTCTGAGTTCAAGCCCCAGGATGGGCCAAAAATAAGGAAGAATAAGAATAAGAATAAGAAGAAGAAGAAGAGGAGGAGGAGGAGGAGGAGGAGGAGGAGGAGGAGGAGGAGGAGGAGGGGGAAGAGGAGGGGGGAGGAAGAAGGGGGGAGGAGGAGGAGGGGGAGGGGGAGGAGGAGGAGGAGAGCTATAGATATAGGCCTAAATATATTTGTGTATGACAGTTTTTTTGGTTTACTCGTCAAAGTCCTAAGTGGTGGAAATTTTGGAAAATACAGGAAAGATCAAAGAAGAAAAATAAATACTAATTCTATAGCCTCACCAGGCTAGGAATTCCAAGATTATTATTTTTATGCCTGCCCTTCATGTTTGTTTCTCCATATCTTTACAAAGGGGACGTATGAATGAATGTCCCTGCTAGATGGTCCCTGACTTTGATGTGATCCCTCCAAAAAGAAAGATAGGAGGTAGCATCTTCAGGAAGGGTCCTGATCTTTTAAGAAGTCTCCTGCATCACCGGGAATCCAGCATTTTTAAAGCTTCGGTAATTATAAGTACTTACCAGCATCACATTTCATTTGCCTTTCATTAAAAAAAAATACATCTGGCCAGCTTCTTGCTGTGTAGGTTGATTTTTCATTAAGTTATTTATAGCTAGAGAGTTGTTGTTTATTTTTTTTCCCTAGGCAAATGAGAAGGTGGTGAACAAAAGCATTGGATTTTGCAATAAGTCAATAGTCTCAGCTAAAGTTAATGAGATACCATGCTGAAATCAGGGAACTCGTAAAATTACAAGATCATACCCAGAGTCACAATCCTGTGGCATGTTAGGTTAGTGAAGACTCTTGATCACCTTCCAGAACTTGTACAGCTGTCTCAGATAAAAATTCCAATCCTAGTTGTCTGGACTCTGCAGGCACTCCCTGAGTTGGAGTAGTATTTAAAGTATCCGTCAACACCCCCCAACTAAAGCTCATTTTTGTGTAACTCTACATGCTAAGCCACATTTCCTTCTGCCGAGGTGAAATACACACTGAAGATACGTCCTTGGTTTCATCTCTACTGCTGGAACTCCCGCTGACCTTCAGAAATTTAAAGAAAGATAGCAATCTCTACAAGTATTTCCCACATTTGAGGGTGCTGCATGCAGTATGGATATTATTTAGTATGACTGAAGTCTTTGGGGCTTCAGTCCCATTATGATATCTTCTTAGGAGTTCAAGACATGGTGCTAAAGCTGCCACAAGATATGCATAGCAAAACCAGGACACATTCTAGACATAAAATTGCAGTAATTACCTCTGGAGGAGGAAAGGGCTATGAGAGAAATAATAGTATTAAGTCTGGCCACAATGCTACTCCTGCTTTACATACAGGACTTTAATTAATAAAATGACAAACACTGGAATCACATAATTGGAAAGTCTATCAGGCTCCATGGAGAAGCAGGAGCAAACAGCCCTTATAAAAGGGCCAGCTGGAGCCAGGAGATATAATTGCTGGTGGCGTGCTCCTGGCGGGGGGAAGGGGGTCTCTTTTCACTTGTCTCCCTTGCTGTCTGCATGTAAAAGAGTTTATTAGTCAAAAGCTGCCATTTATAACCTATATCTGGCTATTAGGATATGTCCAGAAGGATCAAAAATTTTATTGTTACAAGTGTTATTTCTCATAAATATAATTTTGGATCCTCTGTGTGAATACACACATACACATGTTAATTGGCTCTCAGAGACAATGTTGTAAATGGCTTAAAATCTACTATCTCCCTAATTCCTCAATATGAAACTATTTATTGGTGAGATTCTATTGAAATACAAATGCTAAGCCAGCGGAGCCAGAGATAGGACCTGAGGCTGTGTAATTTGTCACAAGTTTCCAGATGATTCTAGTACTGTTGGTCTACAGTGTGTGTGTGTGTGTGTGTGTGTGTGTGTGTGTATCTGTGTGTGCACGTGTGTGCACGCGTGTGCATGAATGTGAGTACTAGTCCTAGGGCTTGAACTTGGGGCCTGGATACTATCCTTGAGCTTTTGTGCTCAACGCTACCACTCTATCACTTGAACCACAGCTCTGCATTTGGCTTTCTGGTGGTTAATGGGAGAGTCTCAAAGTCCTCCCTGCTCAGGCTGGCTTCAAACCATAATCCTCAGATCTCAGCCTACTGAGTAGCTAGGTGTGCCCAGCCATAGAACACATTTTAACAATAAGAATCTTGAAAATCTTCACAATATGTCCCCAAAGTTTTAATGATTGTTACAGTATGTTACATATCCGTGCCCTAGACATTTGGCAGAAAGGGCACAGAACCAAGTATGAGTTGCAGGTCTGTAATAAATGGGCTAACTGCCTGAGTGTGGCTGGTTGACTTTGTTCCTCTAAGCCCCAGATCTTTCCTCTGAAAACGGAGGGTAAAAATCTCTGCATGCACTGAGCAAGATGCATGATACTCATAACCTGACTTAGGGGATTGTACCCTCTTTGTACAATGACTTAATAGTGGTTTTCAAAAGAGATCCTGCATGAAGGAATGTTCTGAGCATAACGAGAGACAGGATGAGTGCCCAGTGTGGCTTTCCTTTGTTCAACAAATTATCTACTACCAAATGACTATGTAGGCTATAGGCCGGCTGGTAGAAGTAGGCATTCAGATCACTTCTAAGAGTGTTTTGTGCCTACTCAGAGCACTGGAACCTTGTTCTCAAGATCAAGCTGGGTGCATTTGGCATGATATCTGCAGAAGGTGACACTGAAGGGACTCTTTAGGGCTAGATAAAGGAAGCAGACATCTTTGAAAAGGAACTAAACCTACAGTCAGCACAAACCACCATGCTTTGTCCCTGTTGACGGTAATTAACAAGGAAGGCTCGCTAAGACTTGGCATCTGTCCTCCAATTAAGAAGCTGCTGAGAACTTTCCCCTGCAGATCCAAGAAGATTGTCTGGCCCAGGCCCTTCAGCTCAGGGGTCTTGTACTCTCTGAGTTGTTTTAGTCTTGGCCCAACACTGATGTGGCCACCCCTGAGAAGGCTGTGTCTCCCCATCCACCCCACCATTGAAGAAAGAATCTCCCCCTGCTCCTCAGTGATGGTGGGCCCATTTTAAGTCATTTCTTTAGTGATTAAAAATTACCTTTTACTCCACATCTAAGGTGAAACTGAACCCTTCACCAAGAGGGCCAGGCTACTCCCTTCACTAAGTAGCCACATCTCTCCAGTGGGTTCAACCCAGGCCACACTTTAGTATCACTGGGAGGGATTTGGAAGCCCACCCAACCCACGATGACTTCAATCAGAATCTCTAAGCTAGAGCTTGGACACTGGCAGTTTGGAAAGCTCCCTCCCTCGGGACTAATTTGCAGCCTGGATTGAAAATCACTGGTTTCTGAGAGGCCCCTCAGAGCATCACATGGGCTCTACTTCCACATTCCATACCTCACTCCACCTTTTACAGGGACAGGGAACTATGAATATGGTCACAGGTTTTGCTATAATAAAACAAGACATTCAAAAGAGGTAAACACTAGGCTGAGGTCACATGGTTAATGTACTTTAATTCTGCTGGTTTGTAGACCACAAATCCCTAGTTCTGCCATATTACCAGTGAGTCAGGAAACAGGGATGTTTTGAGGAAAATAAACCCTGATGAGTCAGGGTTGGTGCATAAGGCAGTTGTTTCCTGTACATTGTGGAAAGATACTGAGTGGATAAGCCACAGGAACATAAGGGCAGGACCCTAGAGGCTGCTGTCAAACTCAGTGCTTCTTTACCAGTTTTGACTCTGAATGTCTCAGGCCAATAGATATTGCAATTCACAGGATAACCATGAAGATATAGATCGGAGAACCAACTCTGAGTACCTAAACACTGATTTATATCTTTGAGGAAGAATCTGGAAGTCTTGTGGGTTATACCTGGAGGGGAGCAAAGACTAAAAGTATGACAATAGGTCGTGGAGTGCCATATCTTTAAGGGGAAGAACACCCACCGGGTACTTCACCTGACTGGAACACTCAGTAGATGAAAAAAAAGAACACACCTGTTCATCACCCTTACAATCAATCAATCAATAAACAAACTAAGGTGCTACTATTAGAAGATAAAATGAAGGTAGTTTGTTAATTCTACTTATTCTATTTATTCATAGCTATGAATAGCAGATAGATAATGACTGTCTTGGTCTAAGTATTGATGATGCTATATCACCAATACTTGTTGGGTTATTTGTTTAATTTCCTAATATTCTGTTGCTTTCACAGTGGAACAGACATTCCTTATTCTCATTTTGAACATTGTTCCAGCCTCCCCTTGGTCCAGATGTTAGAGATCGGTATTTTCAGCAGACCAATGGGCTTTGTGGGTAGTAGAGCATGAAAACTAGAAAACTAAATTATGAAAGCAGTTAAGGTCAGCACTTTAACCTTTGGTTTAACCTTTGGCAACTTACTCTTTCCTCAGCACTCTTAATCTGTAAGCTTTTCAACCTTTTTCCACATTGATTTTATTAGTATCTATTAGTGGAACAAGGGTATTGATTATAGCATACATATATATATATACACATATATATATGGGATATCTTGATCGCACGCACTCCTTCTATCACTCTTCCTGATCTCCCTTCCAATTTTACCTATTTCACCAAAGTTTCTTGTTCTATTTTCATGCATATATGTAAATTATTTTGAACATATTCACTCTCTCCATTCACCATCCCCACTTTCCCTAGTACCCCCTATATATAGGAATTATTTTGCATTCCTGCCATTCACATTTTTATGTATGCTAATTGTTCTAATGGTCATTTCACCATTGTACTTCACATACATATGCACGTGTGCATGCATACATGTGTGTAGTATTTTAATCAGATTGACTCTCTTACTCTTGTTGCCTTGAAGTTTTGTTTTCAGCTTTTATGTTTATTTGATTGCCTGTCTTATTTTTTTAAATAGATGTTTACTATATTGCCCAGAATAATCTGATTAAAATCATCCTGCCTCCACTTCCCAAATACTGGGATTATAGATGTATTCCACCATGCCTGGCCCTAGCTTCTGTAATGTTTTTGGTTGTCAAATGCCTCCAATTACTCCATATTTGCTGTTCTCTGCATATTTATATTATTTGTTTAAATTCTAACTTCCTGGCTCAGTGATAAATTTCATGAGACAGAAAAGATACACATAGAGAAGCACAGAGTAGTTAGGTGGTAAATGTGTATGAATGAGTAGGTAGATAATATTCTTCTCAAGGATATCCTGGTGAGCCCTACCACGTGGCCAAATCAGAAGTAGCCTTAGCACCAACTCTTGTTGGCCTTCACAGTTCTCTTTTACTTGTTGAACACTACAGGCTGGTAGAGGAAGCTTGACAGTCAGCTGACCTGCTGACCCAACATTGGCATGTCACAGGGCACGTCTCACGAACTTCTCTGCCTTCACTGCAAACTAAAATTTTCCTAAGAGCAGCTGAGAAATGGATAGTTTAGAACATAGCGAGAGAGCTGAAAAATGGGGGATCCTATTCCCTTCTCTGGAAACTGACCTCTAAAATGGAGACACATGTGATTTACTGTCCCAGAGGTGGGAATATGTAAGAAAAGAGAGTGGCTGCCTTTTTCTTCATTATGACATGGATTTGCTCCTACTACGTGTCCTCACTTGACAGCCACTTGACACAGGTCACTGTACTCCAATAGGTGTGAAGGGAAAGGAGAAAAGACAAGGCAGCAGAGCCATACCTCCCCAAGTGCCCCCAATGTCCTCAACTTAATTATAAGACTTCAAAGGAGAAAAACAAGTCCTTTCAAAGTGCAATTTTTAAAAATGCTTTTCTTGCCAGTTGTGGGGCTTGAACTCGGGGCCTGATCACTGTCCTTGGGCTTTTCTCAAGGCTAGAGCTCTACCACTTGAACCTCAGCACCACTTCCGACTTTTTTCTGTGTATGTGGTACCAAGGAATGGAACCCAGGTCTTTGTGCATGGTAAGCAAGCACTCTACCACTAGGCCAAACTCCCAGGCCAAAGTTCATTTTTTTAAATAAGGGCTTCCTGGGGGAAAAAACTAATTTTTTTTTTGGTGAGTAATAGGATTTGAACTCATGGATTCGTATTTGCTAGGCAGGTGCTATCCTGCTTGAACCACACTCCCAGCCCTTAGAGTTCCTTTTTTGAAGTGGAAAGGAAAAAAAAAGAAGCCATAGAAAGAATGGAAAGATCAAAACCATAGAAGCATAAAAAAGCAAAGTGGTGTAAAGAAGACTACTATCAGGGGCAAGGAGGGTAGGGATAGAAACCAGTTCATTTAGCTAAACTCCCCTGTGTGGATGATGAAAACTCTGGCAAGACCCACTACTGACCTGGCCACTCTAAGACAATGTAGCCACTTCAGTCACTTCAAATCATGAAACGCTATTTAGTAGTTAAAATACCCAGCTGTGTGAAAGTCAGATATTCTGTCCCTCCCTTCTCACACACAGTTGGTCTATTGCACATAGGAATCAGGAAAAAGTGTTCCTCCTTGTCCACTGTCTTGATAACTAATAACCCTTCTTGGTGATAGAGGGCGTGAGGGAGAGAGAGAAGTGAGAGAAACAAGTAAATTTTCCCCTTAACTGGGACTTGATGATGTGACAAATGTTTGAAGCTGTTCCTCCCAGGATACTTCCATGGTTCCTTTGAAGATCTGTCTTTCTCGCCACTACTTCCAGTATAGCAGGGACCCTCACTTTGATTAAAACCTATTTTGAGCAGTCACTTCCTCCATCCTCTGTCCTTAGGCATCTCAAGATCCTAGCAGCTTCTTTTTTTATTAAAGAATTTATTAACGTTGATTTTTACATGTTATTTTAAATGACAAGTTTAACAAACAAGTGTTCAAGGAGGGAATCTCTATTTACAATCACTGCGACTTAGTATTTAGAACTTAATCAAAATTAGGCTAAGGGTTTGTATGTCATGGAAACATATTAATTTATGAAATAAAACATTATATCTATATGTATTAGAGATTTAAATGTGAATTTGTTTATCAGTGTCAAAAACTTTGCCTGTCTTTTAAAACTGTTTAGGTAATCAAATGTCAAGAGAAAGGACAGGGAAAACTTAGGATAGTCCTGGGTGACCATCTTTGGGGATGAGAGGTGAATGGGCAAAGGGGCAGCTCTGGGTTTCCATGGTGGGACAGGCCCTAGGGAGGGTCCACGCATGAAAAACAAAAAGTAAGCTGGCATAAAGGCTGTTCATTTAAACCTGGTCAGATCGGCAGAGGGGACCACCTTTATCCTAGCTATCTTTTTCCTTGCAAACTGACACTGGAAATCTGATAATAAAATATGGATGATGTAACTAAAAAAAACATTATGTCTATAGAGCCAAGGTTTTTATGTCTATATAGTTATGTTTATATTTCCATTACCATGTCCATAGTTTTGGGTATGCGGTTATTGAGTCCTCGCTCTTGTACTCTTTGGATTTAATAGCCACATATTAAGGATACCATGCGCCTTTTGTTCCTTAGGTCTTGACTTGTCTCACTCAACATGATTCGCTCTAGATTCATCCACTTCCCTGTGAATGCCATTATTTTATCTTGTCTGTTGGCTATGTAGAATTCCATTGTGTATATATACCACATTTTCTGTATCCATTCATCTGCAGTAGGGCATCTGGATTGTTTCCATCGCCTGGCTATTGCGAATAGTGCAGAGATGAACATAGCTGAGCAGGTGTCCTTATAATATCTTGGGTCATGATGTTCAGGATAGATGCCCAGAAGTGGTATGGCGGGATCGTAGGGAGGTCTATTTTCAGTTGTCTAAGAAACCTCCACACTGCTTTCCAGAGTGGCTGAACTAGTTTACAATCCCACCAGCAGTGCAGTAGGGTTCCTTTTTCTCCACAACCCCGCCAGTATCTGTCATTGTCTGAGTTCAAAATCTTGGCCATTCTTGTTGGGGTAAGGTGGTATCTTAGGGTTGTTTTTATTTGCATTTCCTTTATGACCATGGATGATAAACATTTTCTCATATGCTTTTCTGCCATTAAAATCTCTTCTTTTGATAAGTCTCTCTTTAATTCCCTTGCCCATTTAGTAAATGGTTTATTGGGTTTGGGGGAGGATTAATTTCTTGAGTTCCCTGTAGATACTGGATATTAAGCATTTCTTGGATGTATTACTGGTACATATCTTTTCCCAGTCGGTTGGCTATCTCTCTAGTGGCTATGCTTTTATCTGTGCAGAAACTTTTTATTTTTAGGTAGTCCCATTTATCAGTCTCTCTCCAATTTGTTGTGACCCTGGGATTCTGTTCAGGAATCTTTTGCCTGTGCCAGTGAGTTCCAATGTCTCTCCTATTCTATCCTATAGCAGTTTCACTGTTTCCGGTCTGACATTGAGGTTTTTGATCCATTTTGAGTTAATGCTTGTACTTGGAGAAAGACTAGGGTCAATTTTTAGTTTTCTGCATGTGGCTGCCCAGTTTTGTCAGCACCAATAATTGAATAGCCTGTGTTTGTTCCATTCTATATCTTTGGCTCCTTTGTCAAAAACAAGTTGCCTGTGGTATGTGGTTCTATTTCTGGGTCTTCTATTCTGTTCCACTGATCTTCTGGTCTGTTTTTATGCCAATACCAAGCAGTTTTTGTTATTATGGCTCTATAGTAGAGTTTGAAGTCTGGTATTGTAATACCACCAGCATTGCTCTTTTTGCCTAGAATTGTTCTTGTTCCATATGAATCTTTGGATTATATCTTCTATTTCCATAAAGAATGTCTTTGGGATTTTGATGGGGATTGCATTGAATTTGTATATCAATTTTGGCAATATAGCCATTTTCACTATGTTGGTTCTCCCTAGCCATGAGCATAGGATGTCTTTCCATTTCCTAATGTCCTCTTTAATTTCTTTCATTAGGCTTTTATAGTTTTCATTGAATAATTCCTTTACGTCTTTGGTTAAGTATATTCCTAAGTATTTTATTCTTTTGGGGGCTATTGCGAATGGGATCATTTTCTTGATTTGGCCTTCTGTTCGTGTATTGTTAGTGTACAAGAAGGCTACTGACTTCTGAAGGTTAATTTTGTATCCTGACACTTTGCTAAAGTAGTTTATTAATTCTAGAAATTTGGGAGTGGAATTTGTTGGGTCACTCAAGTAGAGGATCATGTCATCTGCGAATAGGGATAGTTTAATTTCTTCTTTCCCTATGTGGATCCCTTTGATGTCCTTTTCTTGCCTTATTTCTCTGGCTAAGGGTTCCAGCACTATATTGAAGAGAAGTGGAGAGAGTGGTCATCCCTGTCTAGTTCCTGATTTTAAGGTGAATGGTTCCAGTCTTTCACCATGTAGTATAATACTGGCTGTAGGTTTTTCATATATGGCTTTCACTATTTTGAGGAATGTACCTCTTATTCCTATTTTTTCTAGTGCTTTCAACATGAATGGATGTTGCATTTTGTCAAATGCCTTCTCCGCGTCCAGAGAAATTATCATATGATTCTTATCCTTAGCTCTATTGATGTGATGTATTACATTGATTGATTTGCGAATGTTAACCCAGCCTTGCATCTGTGGGATGAAGCCTACTTGATCATAGTGTATGATTTTTTAAATTTGTTTCTGGATTCTGTTGGCTAATATTTTATTGAGGAGTTTTGCATCTATGTCCATTAGAGAGATAGGTCTGTAGTTTTCTTTTTTGTTGGGTCTTTCCCTGGTTTGGGATGAGAGTAATATTAGCTTCATAAAATGAGTTTGGTATTGCTCCTTCTGTTTCTATTTCTCAGAAGAGATTCAAGAGTATAGGTGTTATTTCATCTTTAAACGTCTTGTAGAATTCCACAGTGAAACCATCTGGACCTGGGCTCTTTTTGGTTGGCATTTCCCTGATTGCTTCCACAATTTCATTGTAAAAGATTGGTTTGTTCAGTTTGTTTACCTCGTCATTTTTCAGTGTGGGTAGCCTATATTTATTTAAGAAATCATCCATTTCTACTAGATTTTCTTGTTTTTTTGAATATAGGCCCTGGTAGTACCTATTCATTATGGATTGAATTTCTTGGAAATCAGTTGTGATTGTTCCCATGTGGCCTCTAATCTTGTTTATTTGAGTCTCCCCTTTCCTTTTTTTGATTAATCTTGCCAGGGGTCTGTCTATTTTGTTGACTCTTTCAAAGAATCAACTTTTTGATTTATCAATTATGTGTATAGTAGATCTTATTTCAATCTCTGATATTTCTGATTTTATTTTTGCTATTTCTGTCCTTCTCTTGTTTTAGAATTAACTTTTTCTTGCTCCTCTAGGTGTTTCAGGGGTTTTTTTTAGGTTATTTACATGCTCTTCTGTCTTTTTAATATGCACTCCTAGTGCGATAAATTTGCCTCTTAGAATTGCCTTTGCTGTGTCCCATAAGTTCCTTTGTGATGTTTCTTGAATGTCATTACATTCAAGGAAGTTTTTAATTTCATTTCTGATCTGATCTGTTACTCAGGAGTTATTCAGAAGTGTGTTGTTCAGCTTCCAAGTGGTTGAATGTTTTTTGACTTTGACTGCATTGTTCAAAATTAGTCTGACTCCACTGTGGTCTGGTAGAATGCATGGGATTATATCAGACCTCTTGTATCTGCTTAAGTTTTCTGTATGAACTATTATATGATCTATTTTGGAGTATGTTCCATGTGCTGCTGAGAAAAATGTAAAAAGTTTCGCCGTTGGGTGGAAGACTCTGTGTATATCGATTAAGCCCAGCTGGGCTATGGTGTCGTTTAAGTCAATGGTGTCTTTGCTTAACTTTTGTTGGGTTGACCTGTCATTTGTTGAGAGTGGTGTATTGAGGTCTCCCACTATGATTGTGTTTGAGTCTATCTTGTTCTATTCTAAGAGAGTTTGTTTGATGAATTTTAGTGCTCCCGTGTTGGGGGAGTAAATGTTTAAAACTGTAATATTATGGGCATGGATCGTACCCTTTACTAATATATAATGGCCGTCTCTATCTTTATGTACTGATTTTACTGAGAAGTTAATTTTGTCAGAGATTAGGATTGCTACTCCTGCTTTTTTGCATGGTGCATTGGAGTGGAAAATTTGTTTCCATCCTTTCACTTGGAGTTTGTTTCTGTCTTTGGCAGTGAGGTGGGTCTCTTGGAGGCAACATATGGATGGGTGGTTTTCTTAATCCAGTCTGCTGCTCTGTGTCTTTTGATTGGATTGTTCAGCCCGTTCACATTTAGGGAAATTATGGAGAGGTGGTCAGTGTCCATTGTCATTATTTATTTTTACTTCTAAGTTTCTTTCTCTCTCTTTTCCCCCCTTTTGTGTTTAGTGAATTATAGATATTTGCTTCTTGATGGGGGCTAGCAGCTTCTTTTTGTTACAGTGTATTTTCAGCTGCATTCATCCCTCTTAGACAAGATTTAAAATGATCCCACTGAGCTCCCTTATACATGGCTCATCTCAGGACTGCATGCAATATACAGGCTTCTTTTCTTTCTAAACTCTGGAAGTTAACCAATACTGCCGTATTATCTTCTTCTGCTATCAAAGCAGCTAACCCACCCCTAGTTCACAGTTTAGATCTTCCATGTAGGAGACATATGTTAACACACTATCCTCACCCCCAGATTGAATGGATAAATGCCAAGTTCTCTTCACTTGGAATAAAGGGGGAAACAGCCCCAACCTCATTCTTAGCAAAAGGGTGACATGGAATTCCAAAATATGGATTACTTGGAAAAATATGGGCGATATGAACTTCAAAATAGAGATGATATACCAAAAACATGTCCCAGAAATGTCCTTTTAATTGTCAGCCACCAGTTTTTTTCTACATCAGAAATGCGGAAGAGCAGCTAAGAACTGTGCAACCCATTTTCACCCACAGAATTTTCTCAGAAGTCCTGCTTCCTTGTACTCACCATGAGAACTGTGATGTCTATCACCTCAGCACCCCTGCCCAAACTTTTGTTTTGGATACACGATTTATTACCTCACTAAACTGTCACTCTAGCTCTGTAAGATAGGTTTAACTAATCCCAACTTAGAACATAGAAAACTGAGTTTTAGAAAGTTTAATATCTTAACCAAAGGGGCAAAAACAGGTCTTGATTTTTGTATTTCTCTGATTCTAGAGTTCTTAGATCATTCTAGAATAGAAGATATATGGGACTCAGCATACGAGCTCAATAAACACTACTTAAATGACTAAAAAGATTTTTTTTCCTTAGATTATAGAGGAATGTGAATACTTTGGATTTTCAATAGGAAATGAGAAAGCATTAGAGATCATTGAGCTCTGAATCACAGATGGCAGAAAAAAAGAAAAGAGGAAAATGTGACAGAGATACCCAAGAGAATTCAGAATGGAGAAAAATAGCAAGAAGCACTTTAGGACATCATGGAAAGAATGCAGAGGATAAGTCCCAAAGAACATGGGAAACTTCTTTAGAAGCTAGCAGGATCAAAGGGCATTTTTCTAGAATGGATGGAATCAAATAATCTTTGTAGATACAGGAGCCATAGGGTAGACAAACTGAAGGTACTACAAAATGGAAGACAGTAATTAAAAGAACAAGTGTTGAAGCAGGAGACATGAGCCGAACAAAGAGCCAGGAAACAAGTACTTGCAAGGAGGCTAGCAAGGGGTGAAAGATAGAAGAATGAATGAGGGAAAGGAGAATGCAGGTAAGAAATCATTTATATAGCACAGAATTGAGAAAATAAGGAAGGGGCGAGCCAGAGGGGGATGAGGATGTTAAAGAGATGATAAAGCTCAAGATGCATTGTATACTTCAATTGATTTGTTAAATGGCAGAGAAAAGACATCAACACACACCCTAAAAATTAAGAAAAGTGAGGAAAGTTGTAGGATTGAGAGGGGATGAGTGTTAAAAGCAGTAGCACTGATGAAAAGCCACTATAAACTACTCTGTTGAAAGACAATTCCTTTGTACAAGTACTTTAAGAAAATACAAATATTCATAAAAAGAGAAGAAAATAAAGGATTCATCTTTCTCTGACAAGAAAAGAATAAACACTTATACAGCAAAATGTAGAGCGGGGGAAAGACTATCAGAGATTGTATATCTCTGATAACCTCGTTGTTTTTTTCTCAGTAAAGTGAAAATTTAATCAGTGGATCAAGAAGTGAGGACCATAAATGGGAGAGTTTGAAACCCATTTTACCACATGTGTCCAGAAACCAAATGTTAAAATCTACAACAGATGAAGTATGAATTTACAGAAGTCTAAATCCACAATGTTCTATGGTCAAGGAGCAGGAGGAGAGAAAGCATATGTCAAGCAGATCTCGAGTAAGGCACACCATGGTATGCAGTATTTTAATCCTATAGGGACTAGATCTAAAATTATGGCATCCAGACACAAAAGCCAAGTTGGACTGGAAAATAATAATAATAATAACAGCCAGAGGCCAGTGGCTTACATCTTTAATTCTAGCTACTCAAGAGGCAGAGATTTGAGGATCACAGTTCAAAGCCAACCCAGGCAGAAAAGTACTCTATAAGACTCTTATCTCCAATTAACCAGCAAAAAAACTAGAAGCAGAACTTTACCTCAAGTGGTAGAGTGGTAGCCTTGAACAAAAAAGTTCAAGGACAATGTCTATGCCCTAGAGTTCAAGCTCTAGGATAAACACTACTACTCTATAATCATCATCATCATCATCATCATCATCATCATCATGATGGCCGGGAGTTTGGCCTAGTGGTAGAGTGCTTGCCTAGCATGCATAGAAAAAAGCCAGAAGTGAGGCTGAGGCTCAAGTGGTAGAGCTCTAGCCTTGAGAAAGTCCAAGGACAGTGCTCAGGCCCTGAGCTCAAGCCCAGGCCTGGAAAAATTAATGATAATAATAACAGATTTTTCTTAATTGAGTTGTCCTGGGAGGTTTCAAAGGCAATATATACTTGTTCCCCTGGATGGAGAGAGATGGCGAATACACAAATGAAGAGGCTATGACTGATGACTAGGTTTACTGGGATCTCAGTCTCCAGGGTCTGTGGCCTTGTTTGTGATGGGCTTTGTATGCAAGAGAGTGGAAAGTCTTCAGCTGCCACAGCCAGTGGCACTTAACCTCTTCAATCAAATCCCGAAGCAACCATATGACAGGGTCTACAAGACAAAGGAGCTGTGATTTACAGACAAGCAGCAATTCCGACAATGAGAATCAGAGACTATGGGGCTGGAGCTGATGAGATTTTATCTTGCCAGAAGGAATATGTTATACTTCTTTTTACAATCAACATATTTTTATGACAGCATCTGAACTTGAGTTTTGGGGGCAACAATATGATGTAGTTGCCTTACGTTTTAGATGTGGTTTATAGATTATTTCTATCAAACATGCAACCTCTATTATTTTAAACATGAAGATTAGAGAACTTGTTTATGGTATCTACTGCTTATGTGAACATAGAAAAATTATTAGTTACAATTCCCATTCAAATATAATGAAACATACGATTATAGCTTCCTTTGGGCAAAGTGGATGGTCCTCATTTTGGTAGAAAACCATAATAAAAGATCTTGATATATAGATGCTAGTCTGATCTCTGCCTACCAAATCATAAGGTCTCCAGTTAGCTAATACACGACACAATTCAACTTAGATTATTGTCACAAGAAGAAATAAAAACTCTATTATACTTACATCACTAAAAGTAACTGAGTCCCCAAATCACTTTCATGAGGTCATAAAGTGGAGACTACTGACAAAAATCTTTGGCTCCTGTTGGGGAGGTTCAGTGCATGTGACACCAATGTATCTGGCAGATAGAATCTTGTGAAATGGAGGTGACATCACCAACCTGAGCAGAGTTCCAGAGTTTCCACTGGTTGTTGCTTCCAGGTGCCATGAACTCTACTGAAAGCCACGTCGGGCAACCCTGAAGGAGAGCATGTGTCCAACATCCTACAGTCTCACATGGAGAACCAGAAAGGGAACCTAACATCTGGCTTCTCTCTCACACAGCTCCGAATGTCCTGGCTCATCCGTGGAGTTCTGAGAGGAAATGTGTCCTTGGTGCTGGTGGAGAACAAAACGGGAAAGGAACAGAGCAGGAGAGTCTGGCACGTCGAAGCCGATGAAGGCTTGAGCCTGTGGCAGTGGACTGTGTTGCCTCTCCTGGATGTGACAGACAGGTGGGTCCCTCTCTTTCCCCTCTGCTCCTTTTCACTCCACCAGCCACCATACTGAAGCTAGCCAGCTCTCCCCTCCCCCACACAGACATGTGTCCACATATGGACCACACACTTTTTCTGCAGCTTACGGGGATCCAAAGATTCTTCCTCTAAAGGATTTTCCTGCTAAAGAGCACTTATCTCCCCCATTTCTCACCTGGCCTAATTAGCTGACTTCAATCTCTCTAGAAAGGAATAAAATTGAGCAGCTCACGAATAATAATCAGGCTTTGTATATAAACTGTATTTTCTTTCACTTGATGGATTTTGCCTTACTTTTCTATTTAACTTTTAAGATTTTTTATAAGCAACAGAACCCTCCAGGCAGGCAAGAAAGGCCTTACTCTTATTTTCTGCTCCTGTTATTTGACATAGGCATCAGAGTCTGGGCTGGGACTCAGACTCAGCTCCGAGTCTACTGCTCAGCCAAGTCAGATCTGGAGTTGGGTTGATGGAAATGATGGTGAATTCTCTAGGAGACATAGAGGTAAATTCTATGTGGATGCCTTTGCTAGTGGTTTTGGTGACCTTGAGCAAGAGCCTTGAGTTCTTCAAACCTCTGTTTCCTTACCTACAAACAGAGAGGGTGGTGCCAGGAGATCTTTGACTCTGCATGGCACTGGGTTGGAGCAGTAACCCACGGGGTTCAGCTGCCACTTCTCTCCCCGTGATGGCACTACTCCACCACCTGCAGGCAGCCTGGAGCAGTAGTACTTGAGTAAAAATGGCTTGGCAGAGCAACATTCACTGCCTGCTGTGTCATAATCAAAGCTAGTGGTACTGTTCCAGACCACGAGGGCGGAGAGGCACCGTTTCTACAATACCATTTCTATCCAGAAAAATGGAGTTAGAGGAAAGAACATCTTTTATAGGCTACACATCCAATTCTATAACATAGAGTTGCATCCACTTCAATCTCCCGAAACACATTCAAATGGTCTTCCTAGAGGATCTACCTTTGAAAAAATGAAGCCAAGGGCTTTGGGCAAAGTAGAGGGTGGCACCAGAGAGCACAAAGCTTTGCAGATGAGAAGTTGAGTTCCTACTTGCCTGAGCCTCACAAGGTCTGCTGCTCCCCTAGAGCTCTTATTGGGAGCTCTACCATCACAAGAGGAAGGCCCTGTTGTAATTCTGAGCACCAGTCTCCCACCCCTTCTGATATGCTTGTGGGTTAAAGATCAAAGCCCATTGATATCCTGGCTCAGTGTCTCCTAGGACAAGTGGATTTAATTAAAGTGGAGGAAGGGAGAATTGTGGGTGCTACTCTGTGCTCCTGAAAACGTGTCTTCTTCTCTGAGATTGCAGGGTCTGGGCATAGAGGATGGAGAGATTGAAAATGATGTGGTGATGTCAGAGCCCTTTCTCCCAGTTGACATGGAACTAATTCAGATGAATCAAAGGCTTTTTCCCCCTCTCCCCAATCTAACAAATTCTCTCTCTCTCTCTCTCTCTCTCTCTCTCTCTCTCTCTCTCTCTCTCTCTCTCTCTCTCTCTCTCTCTCTATCTCTCTCTCTCTCTCTCTCTGCCACTCCAAGGGATTTAAAGCAAGTAAGATGTTGATTCTGTTCACTCCCAATTCGCTAGAATTTCGTTTAAAGGCGACTTTGTTCTCAGCCTCCCTCCTCTCTGTTAATACTGTTTGCCAGATTGACATTTTCAATATTGATACTGAGAGACCAGACTGTCTAGTGGGGATTCAGGCAAAGGCCAGTTTGGTTTGATGATACCTCATGACCTAATAAGTGGGCAATTACAGAAAAACGAGTGGTTCCATTCATAAGGAGGCTGTGTATCACTGCCCTGCAGTGGGGCTCAGAATGGCCTTTCTACCGATGAAGAGGATACCGGAGGCACAGAGAGAGATCCAAGACAAACAGAATTGCAGAATGAGGCTTAGCAGGTTATACTTGCTCAACTCAAAACTACAGGGTTGATATACCTAGTCTAGAAAGTAAAAATGTTCTTAGGCTCAATGGTTTCCCTCATTTGTCATAATCAGTAGAAACCTTGGGCTCTCCTAGCAGAGATTTACAATAGAACAAAACCTAGATACATAAGGCCATATAGTATAATGCTAAATGAAAGGACCTTCCAGGATAAAGAAACAAAGGCCATATAATGAGTGAATGTTGTCCTTAATGTACTATGTTATCTCTCATTTCTTTTGCTGTCCCTTGGTTATCTCATATTGTTATAGTATTTCACCTTTTTATCTGATATATTGTATATATGCTTATTTGGTTTTTTGAAATAGGATAGGGAAGGGGAGGAAACAAGATGAGGGGCGGGGGTAGGGGGAGGGACATGGGGACCAGGACATGAGAAAGGGTATCAATGTTTGTGAAGTAATGCACCTTCTATCTGGTGAATATAATGTAACCCTTCTATTAATTACAATAAAAAATATATGGAAAAAAGTAAAAATGTTCTCTGGATGAAAGAGAATAGAACCTAAATCAGGTAGTCACCCTCAAAATTTTAATTGGTTCAATCACTCTCTAGTTGTGTGATCTCATCCAGTTGTTTTTGTGTGTGCTAGTCCTAGGATTTGAACTCAGAGCCTGGCACTCTCCATTGGCTTTTTCATTCATGGCTGGTACTTTACCATTTGAGCTACAGCTTTACTTCTAGATTTGTGTTGGTTAATTGGAGTCCCACAGACTTTTCTACCCTCAGAATAGCTTCAAATTGTTGTCCTGGGATCTCAGCCTACTGACTAACTAGGATGATAGACTTAAGCCACCAGCATCCGGCTTCATCCAATAGTTTAGCCTCCTCAAAATGTCAATACCCTCATCTATAAAAAGAGGAATAGCAGTACAACGTCACTAGACTTTTCTGAGATTGACAAAATGGCTATAAAAACCCATGCACAACAGGTATCCCTATCAATGTTTATTCGCATAGTTCATCCTCGTCCCTTGGCTGTATAGCTTCAGTCATAGTAGTACAAGTCAAAACCCCTGATCTTCAGAGTGAAGCTATGGTCTACAAAACAGAAAGATGCAGTCTCCTCTTAGGTTTAGGAAGTTAAGGATTTAGGGAATTTCATGCTCCAAATGAAATGCTTACTGAGTAGTAATTATTTTTAGCAACTCTAATTTGATAATAACAGTATCAGCCCAGTGCCTCAGAAGAGTCTAGGATGGCTCACTTAGCAACAAATCACCAGTCACACAAACCTCACATACAGATGAGGTTCTTATGAAGAATGACCATCGTGTTCTCTTGACTGCCTTTAAGTAGAAGTCGCTGATGGAGAAGCTGTAAGAAGCACTCTGCTATCCTTGTTCCCTGGAGAGTGAGTGGCAGCTGCGTGGATTGCCAGAGTAAAACAGGAGAAGGGGGAAGCAGAGGAAGAAAACAAATAGAGAAAAATAAAGTGGTCAAAGGACAAGGAGAACACAACTCCATTCCTCTTACCCTACCGTAAGATGTCATTGACCTTCATCCCCTGACACTCTTGTAGGCAGCTCCTAGCTTCTGTCATACAGTGCCAGCCTTGTAGACAGCTCCTGTCTCTTCATTTGAAGGTGTCAGAAACTTTATTCCCTTTGCTGTGGCAAATTACCTCTACTCTCAGCCTCCAATTTGAGGTTGTTTTTTGTTGTTGTTGTTTGTCAGTCCTAGGCCTTGAACTCAGGGCCTGAGCCCAGTCCTTGGGCTTCCTCAAAGCTAGAACTCTATCACTTGAGCCACAGCGCCATTTCTGGCTTTTTGTTTTCTATGTATGTGGTACCAAGGAATCGAACCCAGGCCTTTGTGCATGCTAGGTAAGCACTCTACCACTAGGCCAAACTCTTGGCCCTGAGTTTTGTTTTTTTTATGTTTAAGTTTTTTTAAGCAGCTTTATTGGGATTTAAAAGTTATCCCTAAAATGCCCTGGGCTTTAAACATTGGTCATAGTCCCTAGATAATTTTTTAAAGATAAATCTAATCCATTTCCTTCCCATGGTGTTTAGGATATCTTTCGAACTCTTTAATAGACCAATATTAGACCTATGTATTACCTGTCCAACTGTAATTTTTATACCATTCTCTATCTCTTATTCTACCCAGAAACCACTCTGAGCTTCTTTTCATTCAGGTGCCCTGTTAAATAATCTAACCTTTGGGATTTTACATTTCCCATTCTGTCTACCCTAGTGTTCTTCCTTCCATAGCTTTTCCTAAATACCACTCTTTCTTTACTTTTGCACACTTCCACGGTCTATCCACATGGCTTTTGAGACTTTCCTACAATAACTTATCACTGTGCTTTCCAATCTTAATTATCTGAATATACATCCCACCAAGACAGAGATTGTGTCTGCCTTACAGATCGGTACTCCCTCAACCTGGGCCCATGCCTAACATATAGTAGGCCCCGAAACACTGGACTGGCAGGATAATGTACTGAGAGAAACTGTGAATACTTCCAAATTCCAACTGAATGAATGGAGAATGTCACCCCTGGAGTCTATCTGCTACTCCTGTGTTCAACCTAACAAAGCTGGAAAAAAATCGCTTTATTATGAGCCCTATTGTGAAGTGTTCTGTGTATCAAAAGTAACATCTGAGTCCCTTCAGATGCATCAAAACAGCACTTGTTACTCTTGTGGCAAAGAATCCTCTTGAGGGGCTTGTTTGGTACCCGTGGGCCTTCTCTGTTGGTGGCCACTGTCCTGTCAAAATCACTTTATAAGGAAGACTTTGGTGTTAATTGTGTGCCCCAGTCCTTGGGACTAGAGAACTGGAGCTGAGTACTTGAGACAGCAGAGCCGTAGTTCGATCACCCCCACTACACAGCAATCCTTCAAATACTCCATGACTATGCCATAGGCATAAAAAAATCCATCCACAGGGAGACCTTGATCCACAGAACAGTATTTCTTCTGTCCATTTACACACATGAAAAATGATAGAAGTAATATAATAGTCCATCATCGTTATAAAATTATAGTAACTCCACAACTGTGCTGTAAAAAGTAGCAAGTAAAATCTCCAACAGTGATGCCCACGATGTTTGAACAGTGGCAACATACCTGGAATACAGATATCTGATTTCAAGGTAATTTTGAAGGACAGCATCAAATCAAATATTGGCTTGCTGTGTGCTTAAAAGTTATCTCAGCATTGACATCTACTTCATATAACTACTGAATACTTCAACAGCCCACCCTTGCCCCCTTTTCAATTGCCATTCTCTCTGAGGGAATTAATTCTCCTTTGCTCAAAATAGAAGAATGGCAAGTTCTCTTTCCTAATTCTAATCATCAGTTTCCTGCTGAGATATACTTCTAGTGTTCCTCTTTATGATCATATATCTTACTAAACATAATATTTCTCCACCATTCTAAGCTCTGGAATGCTTACAGAGCCAAGGCTGCTGAGTTCAACTCATTAGGAGATGGATTTGGAAATACCGTGGATCAAATCACGTCCCACAAATCATCAGGATTCTACAGTCAAATCTAAAGTACATAACTTATCACAACCACCTGTGTAGGCTCCTTTCCTCAGCAGTATCATTAAGAAAGCTCTTAGCTATACACTATATACATGATCCAACAAGAAAAAAAAATGTTCCCTCTGGAGATATTTAGATTTCTGTTTCTTGCCATTCTTTGTCTTAAATGACAAGTGTTATATTTCACAAATATACCTTTCAAAGGAGATTAGTTAGAGTAAAAGTTACACCTTCGTACGTTTAGAACAGAAACTCCATAGAGTCAAGATTATTTTTTCTCCTATTCAACTTGTATTTATCTATAAACGCATGTCTCATATGGAGGGCTATGGATAATAATATTCTTCTTTTATATAGCATCTTCCTGAGATCAGAAAGGCCTCTTGAGAGCTGTGCCATCTTACCTGGGTAGGGAAGTAGCCGATTCCAGTGAGATTTCAGGTGGTCCTTAGTTTGAAGGTCTACCATTGTGCCTGAAAAACACAGTGCTTAATTTGCATTTTTCATAAATTCCACCACAGCTTCCTTTTGCAGCCACTGAAGAGTTTAAAATGACAATGACCACAGCTAGCATTGGTTGAGTGCCAAGCAATTGTTGTGACAAGTACTTAGCATGCATTATCTCATTTCATCCTGAAAATGGCCCCATAGGATAGATATTATAATTAATTGCCTTTCCCTATGAGAAATTTGAGGGCTAAAGAGGTTAAATAATTTTTCCATTAACCCTTTGGCTAATCTCAGCCTAGGTAATGCCTGAGCAACAGATTCATGGTCCTCTGGTACTGGGACATGGATAGGAAGCTGAGCAAGTAGTGGTTGTTATTGTGAACAAAACATATTGGTTCCAGATTGTGTTTAGGACACACCTTTTACCCGTCTCCTACTAGCTGCTAGCTTTTCCTTTGCTTCATCACCCCATCATCTTTTTTCCATTTATCCACATATGATATTTTTACATCTTTATGGGCTACTAAATGATTATTAGATACATGAAAATAATGTGATGATCAAATCAGAGTAATAAGCATTTCCATCTTTTCCAACAGTATATATTTGCTGTGTATTGGGCACTTTCTCTTCTTCTCTTACTTCCTTTGAAGGATAGCATAGCTGTTATAACCAGGAGTGACCCTACTGTGCTATAGAAAATTAGAATTCCGGGCCAGGAGTTTGGCCTAGTGGTAGAGTGCTTGCCTAGCATATACAAAGAGGATTCAATTCCTCGGTACCACATACATAGAAAAAAGCCAGAAGTGGTGCTGTGTCTCAAGTGGTAGAGTTCTAGCCTTGAGAAAGCCCAAGGACAGTGCTCAGGCCCTGAGCTCAAGGTCCAGAACTGGCAAAATAAAAAAGAAAAGAAAAGAAAATTAGAATTCATTGCTCCTCACTTTGGTGGTCCTCATGTATCCTCCACTTAAACCCCATCACCATCTCCTGCTGAAGACCACTCCCTACCCAGCCCACCCTGCCTGTGTTCCTTCGCCTGGATCCCCAGTAGGGGAAGCATCACCAGAAGAGGAAGATGCTCTCACCCATCCCCTTCCTTGCGTGTGTGTGTGAACCATATATCTTTTCAGGTCATCATTGCAGCATGCCTTCAACCATCCTCATACCATTCGTCCTCACTCCAAATCTGAGCATTGGTTCTTACGGGAATTTTCAAATGGCAAACATTAAGATACAAACCCTGACAAAGGCATAAAAATGGGCCAGGAATTTGGCTTAGTGGTAGAGTACTTGCCTAGAATACACCAAGACCAGGTTTAATTCCTCGGTATCACATATACAGAAAAATCTGGAAGTGGTGCTGTGGCTCAAGCAGTAGAGCTCAAGCCTTAACAAAGCCCAAGGGAAATGTTCAGGCCCTGAATCCAAGCCTTGGGACTGGCAAAAAAAAAGGGCATAAAAATAAAATACAATTCACTATACATTTCACAAATCTCTTAGAGTTTGGGATTAACTTCCTGCCACAGATTGACACAAGAAATCTAGCTCTAAGGTTGGGAGATTCTGCTGGATAGAAAGCTTTTCCATGCCCTCAGGAGAGTGGGCCAGAGAGGCAAGCCCTAAATCCATTCTCTCCATCCACCTGCTCTTCCTCCTTTCTGCTTCAAGTTTCTTTTTGTTTCAGGCCAATTACTAGGAATTGATCTTAGGATCTCCTGTTTGCTCGTTTTGCTTAATGCATGGTACTTTATCTAGTACTTAAGCCATCCCTCCAGCTTTTTGCTAGTTATCTTGGAAATTATGTTTCTGGACTTTTTCCTTTAAACTGGCTTTGAACTGTAATTCTCCACAGCCCAGCCTACCAAGTAGCTAGGATTATAACTGTAAGCCACAGGAGCCCAACTCAAGTTTGCATTTGTAACTGCTCTGTCTCTACCAGCTTAATGGCACTTTTAAGTCAAGCAGAATAAATTATGCCCATGAAACCCATAGAGTCTTTCCCCAAGGCTCTCAAACTCTGCATGGTACCTTGGACTTAACTTTCCTTCCAGAGAGGAAAGTAAGTTCCTAGCTTCATTAGCAAGACTGAGAGAAGCTTGGAAAGACATTGTGTCCTCCTTGGACCTTTGTTCTGTGTCTCTTGAGTTGTCACAAAGGACAAGGAAGATTATGTTTTCATGGAGTCAGTCGATGTTGTTCGTTTTTCCTTATTATCAAAGATCTCAGAGGCCTCAGTCTATGAGAGAGAAACCATGGCTGAGAGGAGTGAATTAATCTGTCCAAAGGCACACCATTAGGAAGAAGACATGTGGTTCAAAATACTATTTTCTGGCGTATAAACAGTCTCACTTTCAAATACCAGCTTGGAAGCAACAGGCAAGTGGTTTCATCTCACATCAGCAGCTGATATGAGAGAACAATGATGATATGCCTGAGGCTGGGTGACCTGAAGGTCCTGAGGGGAAACTGTCAAGCCCATATTTATGAGTCCCAGATGACCAAAGAGGATCCACAGAAAGGACTGTGGCCTGGAATAGAAGGCCATGCACAACCTTGATGAAACTGATCTGCCAGATAGGCCAACCACTCAGGGATCTGGAAGTATGACAAAAACACAGGGAAGATTCTGGAAACAAGAAGAGACCCCAGGCCTCCACAGCACTATAGAAAGCCCAAAGCTTACTGCATGAGAAAGTTGCATCCATGTTTTCTTCAGTGCTCTTCACCAGGCTGTCTAGGATGGTCCTAGTCCTAGAGTCATGTCCTGTATCTATCTGAGAGTTCAGTGTACCCATCACCCCATAAGCAAATTCGTCATCAACCCAACAAGACCAGCTACATTGGACATACCTGAATAGCAAGGCTTGGGTTATCTCTGATAGATGAGGTATTATTATGTAAAAGAACAGTAAACCTCCAATTCTTGGAGCTGCAAGAAGGAAGGAAGGAAGGAAGGAAGGGAGGGAGGGAGGGAGGGAGGGAGGGAGGGAGGGAGGGAGGGAGGGAAAGGAAAGGAAAGGAAAGGAAAGGAAAGGAAGGAAGGAAGGAAGAAAGAAAGAAAGAAAGAAAGAAAGAAAGAAAGAAAGAGGGGGAGGGAAGGAAGGAAGGAAGGAAGGAAGGAAGGAAGGAAGGAAGGAAGGAAGGGAGGGAGGGAGGGAGGGCGGGAGGGAGGGAGGGAGGGAGGGAAAGGAAAGGAAAGGAAAGGAAAGGAAAGGAAGGAAGAAAGAAAGAAAGAAAGAAAGAAAGAAAGAAAGAAAGAAAGAAAGAAAGAAAGAAAGAGGGGGAGGGAAGGAAGGAAGGAAGGAAGGAAGGAAGGAAGGAAGGAAGGAAGGAAGGAAGGAAGGAAGGAAGGAAGGGAAGAAAGAAAAGAAAGAAAGAAAGAAAGAAAGAAAGAAAGAAAGAAAGAAAGAAAGAAAGAAAGAAAGAAGGGGAGGGAAGGAAGGAAGGAAGGAAGGAAGGAAGGAAGGAAGGAAGGAAGGAAGGAAGGAAGGAAGGAAGGAAGGGAAGAAAGAAAAGAAAGAAAGAAAGAAAGAAAGAAAGAAAGAAAGAAAGAAAGAAAGAAGGGGAGGGAAGGAAGGAAGGAAGGAAGGAAGGAAGGAAGGAAGGAAGGAAAGAAAAGAAAGAAAGAAAGAAAGAAAGAAAGAAAGAAAGAAAGAAAAAAAAGAAAGAAAGAAAGAAAGAAGGAAAGAAGGAAAGAGGGGGGAGGGAAGGAAGGAAGGAAGGAAGGAAAGAAAGAAAGAAGGAAAGAAGGAAAGAGGGGGGAAGGAAGGAAGGAAGGAAGGAAGGAAGGAAGGAAGGAAGGAAGGAAGGAAGGAAGGAAGGATGTGAAATGAGTACTGGTTACTGAGTGGCTTTCTACCTGTCATTCAGGGGCCCAGACTCCTTCCACCCTGCAGCTTAGCTGTTTTCTCAAGCTTTGGAATCCCTTACATTTAGCCAACCAGTGGAGAAAGAGCATGGAATCTAGAGCAGGAGTTATTACCTCTGCTCCTTTTCCATTGGCTAGAACTCAGGCACACAGCCACTCTGCTCCCTGCTGCCAAGGATCCTGGGAAATGTAGTCTAGCTGTATTGTTAGAGAAGCAGGTTAGATGAAAAAACAGGATGTGTCATAGAATAAAGCCAAGAAATACAGGTCCCATCTGTGGGCATCCATTAGAGTGTCACTCAAGAATGCTGCTTCCTCATTTAGCTACTCTGAGCATTGATCAGGCTTCTTCACAAAGCCTCATAATTCAAGACGGAAATCAATCCCAGGATCTATTCTGAAGTATGAATGTTTCATTCCAAAACTTTTATGATGTGACAAAATCTTGTTTTCTGGCAGAAATCATCCTAAAATTTCTCTCACTGAATCTTTTTTTTCTTTTCTAAAATCCAAAAATAAATAAATAGGGAAAAGTACTTTTGAAAAGGCTTTAAACTAGCAGGAAAATATAAGAGAATCTTTGTGCCCTACACAAAGAGATTCTGATTCATAACATATTGGCTGTGGGAATCTCTTTTTCACACTCCCCTAGGTGATTCTGGTGTGCAGCCACATTTGGAAATCACAGGCATAAAATAATAGATCTAGGTGCCTTCTAGGCAAGGAAGGGAATCAAGAAGGAGCTGCAGGTTACTGCTTTATAGAACTACTTAAAGATAATAGTGTGTGTGTGTGTGTGTGTGTGTGTGTGTGTGTGTGTGTGTGTGTGTCTGTCCATCTGTCTGTCTGTCCTGGGGTTTGTACTCAGAACCCTAAGCTTTCTCGCTCAAGGCTGGCATTCTATCCTTGAACTACAGCTCCACTTCTAGCTTTTTGGTAGTAAATTGGAGATAAGAATCTCACAGACTTTCCTTCTTGATCTGGCTTCAAACTGTGATCCTCAGACCTCAGTCTCCTGATTAGCTAGAATTACATGAGTCACCAGTTCCAGCAAAACATAATATATATTTATGTTATATAATATAATATCTGCAGAGGTGTCAGTGGCTGTCACATTGTCAGCATGCACATATTAACCCTCCACTAAACATGAGGATATAAGGGGGTGCATGACCAGCACATTGACAGGGTCTGAACACCAGTGAGAACTAGAGGCACATGTATTAAGAGGACAACAGTAATGTACCAGCATTGTGTAGGTCCTACAGAGCTCTGCCGCTATTCAGATGATGCAGTGATATCCAAGTCCTAGAACGGTCAGGTGAATCAAAAAATGCCTAGTCCTAGGGAAATGAGAAAGAGACAAGAATATTTCAGAGAAGACCATTGAGGTAAAGAGAAGCTTAGAGACAAGGATGCTTTGTTCAAGAATAACCAACTAGGTTGTGAGGAGGCTTCTTGAGAACAAGTGCTTGTAAGGAAGAGGTCCAGTTCTTTGGACACTGGGAGATAGAGAACTACTGAGCCTAAAGATGTGCTGCACTTTGCAATGAGAGTAAGGAGTCTTGTTGGGGCTCTTACAAGGGACCACACAGGAATCAATCAGGTCCCAAAGTAGAACTCTGAAAGAGGGGAAACAGAACAAGAGCAGCCAACTCTCCTTCCTCTGCTGCCAAGGACAGCCAAGTGACCAAGGACAGCCTTGGGTCTGTCCTCTGAGAAGAGAGACGTATGGTTAGTGTAGCAACATACAATGAACAAGCATGCATTGATATGCACAAATCAGACACACAACTCTAGAAGGATCTGGTCCTTTCTCAGAAAAAAAAATGTCTGGGAATATCCCAGATCATTGGAGCAAAGAGTAGATAGATTAGCAATTCTGAGCTTTAAATCCTATTTCCAACACTGATTTACTATGATGTTTGGGACAAGCTGTTGCTTTTGATTGCTAAGTTTCCCCAATCAAGGGTGCAAAATGGTGAGGCAGAGCAGGCCCATGAGCCAGGTTTAAGAAAGAGTTGCTCGAAATGGCACTAAGTGAACCCCTTTCCTAATAAATGGATGTTCCGATTTGCTCAAGAGTACCCTGGTAATGTCCACAGCTTGGCTCCCAAACTAACAGATGCATATATTTTTCATAACTCTTAATGATTTTGAAAACATAGCTCTGTGTTCTCAGCCCTTCTCCCAAGTCTGGAATCCAGAGTGGGTAATTGAGCTTCTGTTATTTTGCAGCAAAGCACAGCGTCTAAGAGCCTCATCTACATGTCCTCGGCTCTCATTTCCATGCAGATGATTCATACATCTTTATAGCCATTGGAATCTTGTACCTGGGTTTCCAGCTGTTTGATCAGCATCCCACCCCACCTATACTAGGGCCTCCCACCAGAACACCCATTTCCGAGAGATGCTTTCATCCATAGCTCTGCCATTCTCCTAGGCACTCAGCTCTTCAAAGTCTCTCTTGATTTCTCCCTCCATACACATATCCATTGTTTTCTCAGTTTGCGTAGATTCTAGCTCTATAGGGGGAAGAACTAAAAGGAATTTCAGAGATTCCCTAGACAGTGAATAGTAGGAATATAGGTCCCTAGGCTCCTAGCTGCAGGTACAACTAACTGTCTGACTTGTAACAGGGCCCAAATAATCTTTGCTTGAAGGCAAAGGAGGAGATAAGTCATTTGTAAAACTGCCCAAAGAAACAGATTTCTAATCAAACTGGAATATGAAACAGGAACAACAAAGTAGAATCTCTCATCTTAAACTTCTACTGTGAAAATGGTTTCACATTTTCATTCATTACCTGTAGATTTTTCAAAATCTAAGATGGCACCTGGAAAGGTTTAGTGATTTGTCCAGGATCCCATCACATATGTTGTCTAGATTCTTTTTTCTAGTCTCCTTTTAGAAGCTCAGCCAAAGCAGAAAAGACTGTGAATTCACTTTCATACGAATGTTCTTCTCACGGGAGAAGGGAACCTGAAACTACCCTTTTCCTGGGTCTTCTCAGCATGGAAAGGTGGCCATCTTGGCTACCATCTCAGTCCTTCAAGCCACAAGCTAACTGAGACAGAAGCAGAGGAGAGGCCACTATGGGAAATGTCTGTGTGCTGATACAGGAAAAGTGGACATCTCAGCCTCCAGAAATGGACATGAGACATTCTAGGTCCAGCCAATCCTCAACAGCACCATTTTCCCTGAAGGGCCCATTATACCTCACCAACAGTGGCCATTCAGTATGTACGAGGTTGATGAGGTTGAACAAGTTGATTGTTCTGCAAGGAATGCCAGAAAACGTGGCCTGGGAGGTAAGAAGTCAGAATCCTTGTCTTGCCTTTGGTACTTTTTATTTTGCCAGTACCAGACATTTGAATGCTGGCCCTTACACTTGGCTCAGCTTGCTTGCTTGGCTGACAGCTCTACCAGTTGCGTCATGCCACCGGCTCAGCTTTTTACTACCTCTTTTGGAAATGGAATCTCATGGACTTTTCTGCTCTGGCTGGTTTTGAACTATGATTCTCCAGCTCTCAGTCTACTGAGTAGCTAGGATTATAGGTATGAGCCTCCTCCAGCACCTGGCATCTGGTACTTCTTCCTAGGTAACTTACCAAAGCAAATGAGGGTCCCAAGAAATCCCTACCATCGTCTCTGTCTCTGTCTGGCTTCCTCCCTCCTTCCCTCTCTTTCTCCCATCTCTTCTGACTCCCTTTGTCTTTTGGCCTGCCCTCCCCCTTCCCCAGAGATTTGATGTATTCAAATGTAGGAATCAGATATTTTTATACCTAAGTACCTAGCCTGCTGGGTCAGAACTCCAGAATGCAAGGATCCCTTTCTTCTGCCCTTCCCTTAAATCCTAGGGTCCTGCTACAGTGTAGGAGATATGGCACAAAGTAAGAGAATGAGACAACAAAGCAGAAATTTGTGAGGGATGGGCCTCTATTACCCTGCAGTTTAGTCCCTCCTTTTTAAACTGATGATATGAGAGCCCCCCCAAAGAAAAAGAATTGAGTAGAAAAAGTTAATGCTTGGAAGATTCAACCAGAGAATGTGGAAAGGTCTCACTGATTCTCCCTGCTTGCTCAGGGAGAATTCATTTTCTCTCCTGTTTTCGGGGGGGCTTCCTCATGAAGCCAGACTTACAATGAATGTGAAAGACCTCTTTGGTCCCTGGTGACTTACAATGAATGTGCAAGACCTCTTTGGTCCCTGGCAGCTCTGGAAGCTCTGTATTGACGTTTCTTCTGTTCTCTCTGTTATGTCTAGAAGGGAAATCAAGTCAAGAGGTGGTAACTTGCTTCTGAGAATAGCTCCAGAGCTTTAGCACATCCTCACTTTGCTTTGTGGGATCCAGAGGCCTATAGAGTCATCTGAGTCAGTGTCTGGCCCTTGCCACATCAATGTCAAGCAGGCCTGGTCCCCAAAATCAAAGCATCCCTCTTCAGCCAGTAACTGAAGTCAATTGCATAGATAATAGGAGAGCTGTGGCAGGGCATTGTGGGTACTACATTACTTTAATAGAAAAGCATACCTCAACGTGAGCCTCATGACAGTCCATTTACAAGACTTCTGTTGAGCAAATCAACTGTGCAATGAGAAATTCAAGAAAAGGTAGTAGTTGTCTTTTATTATTCTCAGCAGTATCTGCCAGTTCTGTCCTAAGCATCCAGATCCCAGACAAGCTCCAGCTGCAAAAAGAGATGCAGAACATGCTTCCCCTCCTTCTGAGCTTATTTAAATGGCCGATGGAGGAATCCAAGATATGGTACCTATCCATTAAATGCCTTTAACCCGTCCAGCCATTCTTTCTTGCTTCTTCTCCAAGGTCTTACTACTCCCTCAGTCCACATTCAGACGTACACCTTTTCTGTCAGCTACTTAAAATCATTAAGTGAACTTAATTAGATTTGTCAATCCCTAAGGCTAGAAGGGTAGCAAATAAGGCCTGCTCTTCACTGTCCATTAACAGCCTGTAGTTTGGATGAGCCGGGACATCTTCTGCACTGTGCGTGAGGAGCATCCACATTTCCTAGGCAGATTACCGCCTGATGCGTCTGAGAGATGCCCACTTCCAAAACTGCCCTTCCAAAGTTGACCTATGGCCTATGTGGCCACCTCCCAGAATCCTCTTGGGCCAATTTTCAACAGGCTGCTCTGTAAAAGTGGGCAAGATAGAGTGGTGGGCACGTTTTTATGCAGAGCCAGGTTCTGACCAAGATCTCTAGCCAAGTTTCTTAACAACAAACTCCAAGCTCCCCTCATGGGAAGAGGAGGGAGGGAGGGAAGAGGGAGGGAGAGGGGGGTACAACAATAACCACTGCAATCAGAAGTGTCTACTTTGGAGAAATGAGCTGAGATCTGTTAAAAGATGGGGACAGGATGGGGACAGGGGTACTAAATGACTCATGCCTATAATCCTAGCTATTCTAGAGGATGAGATAGGATCACAATTTGAACTCAGAAGAAAAGTCTATGAGACCTTGATCTCCAATTAACCTTCAAACAAAGCTGGAAATGGAGCTGTGGTTTAAGTGATAGAGTGTCATCTTTGAGCAAAGTAGCTGAGGGACAGCACCCATGCTCTACATTCAAGCCCCAGTACACACACACAGACACAGACACACACACACACACACACACACACACACACACACACACACACATACTCATTCACAGGGGACCAAAATCTCCAGTGCCAAAAAGAAGAGGAAGCCCACCTGCCACATTCCTGGACAACTCAGACTCGTGGGTGTGGAAACAGGAAGAACTCCTAAAGAGCTCATTTGCCTTCCCCATGGTCAGGCTGCCCATAAAGAGGAAGGGAACCCTATTCTAGCCATGGAGTCCTTCTTCCTTTCCCCATCCAGAGCCAGAGATTGGGGAGGAGGCATCACAATAACATATCTGCTAGAACCACCTGGTCCTTGTACTCTCGGCAACAATTTCGCATAGCCTTTGCTTTCTATTAGCCTCAGAGTGGTCCACTTGGCATCTGCGAGCACTCAAAACCTGAGCCATAGCTAACTGTGGAGAGGGACTCAGTGTTCTATTCTTCTGAGAAAGTCATCAGGAAAGAGTGGTTGGACCAAATGAGAAACTGGAGGAAATCTTGCCTATCTCCAGCAGTCAGGAAAAGGGGGAAGGAGGCAGATTGACAGAAGCAGAGAGATGAGACATAGAGAGTAAGCATGGCCAGAAGCAACCTCTCCTTTACCTGAATTCAGGTAAAGATAGACAACCAGTTATTCTCCAAAATGGAGAAGCCTAAATGTGGATAGGCTCACATGGTCTCTTGATCAATTCCCTCATAGACAAAGAACTCCTGGATTGGTCCTGCTGTATTCTTGTTATCCCAGCCCCTACCATCCCTACACTCTACTCGTGCACTGCCTCCACTTCGGGATGGCCCACCTTCATTCTGCCTTCAGCAGACCCTCTGGAAGCTGGCACACTGGGGAAGGATTCACAGTGTGGCCTCCAGGATAGACACAAGCAACATCACGTGTTTGCACACTTCTCTCTGCTAGAGCCTTCCCTGATGGTTACAAGAGCTCCTGATGCAAAATGTGTGCAATTCCCTGTGTCAGTCAAAACCCTTTAAACAGCAGCTGCCACTGCTCCGCCAGCACGCCGCACAGAACAGTTTAAAAACTCTTCTATTTAGAAACCATTCCGGCTTGGGCTTGCATCATCCCATCCATGCTAAGAGGTCCAGTCGCTGTTAGGGAACTTCGCAAGCTCTAATGGCTCAGTAATAAAGAAGGAAAGGAGGAAGAGGAGTCAATAGAACAGAGCCAGGAGGGGAGAGAAGCAGCCTGGACAGAGCGCCCATGGGGGTGAGCCAGTAGAGGACCCCCTCCCCCTGCTCTGCAGACACACACTTGTCATTACCTGCTCGGGGCCCTCGGGTCTGCCTGAAAGCTGCGTTGCTACAGCTCAGAACTGAATTGCCACAGTAGCTGGCAGTTTAGAACAGGAACATGGGCTTGCCATGGGGTCTGTGCCCACCTCAGTGCAGGAGCGTCAGGCAGCTTGCCTTCCTAATGGTTTCTACTGGGGAACATGATTCTTCCTATTCACTCTTCTGAGTAGCTCTAAGCGCCTGTTTTCTTGCTAATGCTTTCGGAATGCCTCCATCTGCTTTAAAGGGAACAAGCCAGCAGAGCAGTATTAGGGCCTGGCTTTCCAGATGAGAATCTCAGACCTGGACTTTGGGTACTCCAGGCGCAATGCAGGAAGGTACCAATGAACCACGAAAGTCAAAGGTGCCCTTGCCAAGGATACTGCAGAAACCTGCTAAGGGTGACCAACACATGTGTGAGATCCACAAGCAGTAGTCACGGGACTCGCTTTTCCCCCATCCTGCCTACTGATCTCACCACATTTGTCGTGAAGAATTCTTGTGGCTAGATGCTGGTACCTCATGCCTATTGTAATCCTAGCTGCTCAAGAGGCTGACAGCGAAGGATCAGTGTTTAAAGCTAGCCTGGACAGACAAATCCAAGACACTTTGTCAAGAGTTAGCCAAAGGAATCTGGTGAATATAATGTAACCCTTCTATTAATTACATTAAAAAAATATATGAAAAAAATAAGAGTTAGCCAAAGGAGCAGACTGGAGACATGGCTCACGTAGAAGAGCACTAGCCCTGAGCACAAAGAGCTCCTGTATTTAGCCACTGCCCTGCTGGAAACCTGTAGAGACTCCCTATTTTCAATAAAATAACAGTATGAGCTCTTCGTCCTGGCCATGTTGTAGAGCCCCTCATGCCAGTTTCTTCTCCTCACCATGCTCCACCCCAAGCCCACATCCTACAGCCCCTTCCCTGACTTCAAAGCCTGTCTGGGAGGCCATCGGATCTCAGCCTGCTGTGATTGCTCCTTCTTCATTGTTGCTTGCAACGCTCTCCCTGCGCCTCCACGCAGTGCCTGCCTCCTTCTACTTTCTCCTGCATGGACATACACATGCCCCAGCTCTGAGGGGCATGAGCATGCCCCCTGGTTCCATTTTAACCCAAACCCTACCAACCCTGACACATCTGGTCTGAGTAACTCATCTCTGTTTCCTAATGGGAAGAATGCCCAGTTGTATGGCTCTATACCACATGAGCGTTAGCCAGTCGCCAAGTAAGACGCATCCGCGGCTTCCTTCTCTTCAAATTTTAATCTCTACAACTGGGACTATACAGTCTTCTGCAGGTCACTCTTGATTGACTTGATGGAAGCTGAGGAAGGTTTTCGGACATCTTCACTCCATCACTGGAAAGGGCTATTTGACAGATAACCTTCTAGGGAGGTGATGTCCATAAGGAAACAAGTAAATTCAAAATATTTTTTTCTGTTTATTTTCCACTAAAGCCTTCCCTGACCACAGTCTGAGGACCTGGCATTCCAAGCTGGTGAAAAGCCTGGAAAGAAACCTGATTGCAATGAGTTACTGTTCATGTGTTATGACCCACTCTATTGGTTACAAACACTCCTGAGGCAACCATCAACCATGTCATATTTTTTTTAATTTTTTTATTGTAATTAATAAAAGGGTTACATGATATTTGCCAGATAGAATGTGCATTAATTCACATACATTGATACCCTTTCACATGTCTTGGTCCCCATTATCCTCCCCCCACACCCCCCCATCTTGGTTTTCCCCCCTTCCCTATCCGATTTCAAATAACCAAATACAAATATATCCAATATATCAGATAACAAAGTGAGATAGTGTAACAATATGAGATAACCGAGGGACAGCAAAAGAGATGAGAGATAACATAGTACATTAAGGACAACAATCAGCCATGTCATATTTAAGGGCCAGTTGGTAACTAGCAGACAATGCTGGACAGGACCCAGGAAGCCCATGACACTGTTGTGCAAGAGATTAACCCTTTGGCTGCTGGGGAAGAACCAGAGATAGAGCTGATTACCAATAGGGACACTCAGGAAATAGTGGGGTTTTGTTTGGGGGGGAGTTGTTTTTGTTTATGAGCAGTTTTTCACTGAAGCATATTAATCTTCTGATAGTTACTTCAGCTCTTAAGTGGATAGAAACTGAATCTCAGATCCCTTTCTCTCCATCCCAGAAAGCAAAAATGATCAGGTTATCACGGAATTAAGGACCAGGCCCAAATTGGCATGAGGGAGCAATTCTTCAAAAAGATAAAGGAGCTGTGTTGGACAAGTTAAGGAGGAGTTGAGGACTGGCTGTTCTCCTCTTGGCCCTGCTTTGGAATAAACTCAAGTTTTCAGTTGTAGTAGGACAAGCACACATTTGCCAGATGCGGAATCGGAGGACTTGATCCATCTAGGCTGTTCTTCACAGACATCCATTCCTCTTGACATGGACAGGTTCTGGCTGCAGATAGTCACATGGTGGGGACAAGGATCCAGGGCCACTGTGGCGTTTGACAATATCTCCATCAGCCTGGACTGCTATCTCACCAGTGAGTTGCCCCCCTCCTCTGGCACTGTGTCCCTCCAAACCCAATGGCTCAGTGTCCCTCCCCCACCCACCCTGCTCCCTTAACCTGGACCAAATATCCCTCCCCACCCTCCCCATCTCTTTCCCTGAAAATGAGCCTCACACAATTCAGCCTGCTCGGTCTTCTGTATTCCAGTCAGCGGGGAGGACAGGATGTTCCAGAATGCAGAAGAACCCAGATCAAGAAACCTGTTTGAAAGAAACTCACACAGGGAGCCCAAAGCAGAGGAAACTACATCAAAAGAGACCCAAACCTTCGACCCTTCAGGTAAGACTTCAGCTTACACATTTAAGCAAAGTAACTTCCTGTTGCAGAAAGTAGAAGAAAGGTTCGTGCTATGATTGGGTGAGAGAGCTGTTGATTAAAGAGTAACATGGCTGGCCTTACTTTCTTTCTGGCTATGGGGCCAGAAAGAAGTTGTAGAGGGCTTCTCATTGCCTGAATAATGGAAGCTATGGAAATCATACAAGACAGCCATTCTCCTCTATGTCCGGGGAACGCTGAGCCCCACACAGCAGGGAGAACCAAACTAGTATTCTTTCCTCAAGCCACTTTGTAAAAATCACTCTGCATTTCCTGAAGGAAGCAAATCTTACCATCTGATTTTTCTCTCTTCACACAAAGGGCTAATCCTCAGGCCGAATGTTGCATACACTGAGCTACTCCTTCATGGATGAAGCTTCCAAAGCTTTTCAGTTCCGCACACCTCCCTAGAGCTTGATCTCCTCCCAACCTGTTCGGATCAATCCATACAGGCTGGAAAACTCTTCGTGGGGGTTCTTGCTGCTTCTGACACAGACCTTTAGCATGTAACCATAGATATGACTTCTCAGCCACACTTACCATGAAGAGCAAATCTTACAACCTCACTCTAAACCCATCCTGAGGTTCCTAGCACCTATGAGATCAGAGTCTATGAACTGAGCCCCAGAGTTGCTAATTAGTTGCCTAGGTCCTGTAGTGTGTCTAGTCCCTCCCTCTCCAGGGACCTTGAGGCCTTGTCATCTGACTGACCTGAGAAGCAGGTATACAACATACAATCCATCACATTCCCTTAGTCTTATTCCTATAAAACCCAAGTCTTTCTTAAAATCACGGACAAAGGACAATGAGTCTCTCAACTCTACTTGAAGATAAAAATCTTTGAGCAGTGCAAATTATAAATCAAATGGTAGAGATTCGTAGCTTTGCCACCATATGTAGTAGCTCTCCACTTAATAACTAGATATTAGTTTTGCTTTGTCTTTGAAGGCAAAGTTGCTGATTCTTACTCCTCTTTCTAATTCCTGCCTGATGCAATTCAGTGCTAGCAATAGGGAGGGGGCGGAATGTGTCACTTCTGTCATTCCTCCCTTTTCCTCCCTTCCTTCACCTTTAACTAGAACCCTAAAAAAAACTAATGTCTTCCTTCCACACAGAGGAAACCAGTCTACAGGATCTTCATGAAAACATCTAACCCAGGCAGCCTTCTAGCTTAGCCACTCAACTTCCCTTCCTGCCACTCAACCCGTGATCCACCACCATTTACTCATTGACATTTGGCCAAATACTATCTCCCATGGTTAAATTCAGGAAACTAGCAAATCTATAAATTCTCACAGAGTCTTGACACCCCCTTTGCCTGTGCAAAAAAAAAAAATCTATTGATTGACTGATGAGTAGCAGAAGGCTTGATGTGAATTCTCATATATCGGTGGCTGCACCCCTGCAGCCAGCATTCAGGAAGCATTGTCCACCATACTCGAGTCTGACTTTATTACCGCATAACTCCCACTGTCTCTGAAAGACCAATTACTAAGGGCCTGCCCAATGGCCACTCAGACTAACGAAATCACACAGAGACTCCAAAGCAACCAGGACTCCCCTACTACCTCCAAATGGAATTTGGCGTGAGTGGCCCCAGAGGGGTTACAGATGACTCCAGATGAAATAGAACCTTCCTCTACTAACATCACCCCCTAATCCTGGACTCCAGGCTCACAGCAAGACTTAGGCAGGTGGCTACAAGTCAGCATTCTTATACCCACCATCACCACCAGAGTAACTCCCAACTCAAAGAGAAGAAATTGAGCTAAATGCCTCCCTTGGGGAGCCTTGAGGTTCCTTTGAAGTCCCTCGGGGGGCTCTAGACCATCACATAAGGAGCCACTGTTTTCCCCCAAAGCCTGTTGTCACATGAGGGAGCAGCCTAGGTGAGGGAGAGGCCGGCCTCGGCTTCATGTTCCTGCTGCTTTGTGTTCCAGCACAGGAGGCGTTTGAGTCCAGCACGGTTTCAGTCGCGTGGTCTTGCCTTTGTTGCCAGTCCCTAACAGTGTGTGTGGAACAGGAGCGGAGTCTTGGCTTCTCTAGGAGGAATTTGCAAGGTTGTCTGCACATAGCAGAATGTCCAGTGGACTGAACCCCTGGACTCAGCTCCCTCATGGTCTAGGAGAATAGTCTTGCCTGGATGCCTGCAATCCTGCAGCCAACTTTCCTCCAGCCCTTGGGGCCAGATTTCAGAGAACTCCCAGCCTAGAAGATGAGAAGGGTGGGCAGGTAGAAAAATGATTGACTAGAGCAGCAGGCAGATAGCAGAGAGGGCAGAGGAGGCACCCTCTGGAGGCCA